>NC_060173.1:109545949-109888821 GCF_021184085.1 Oncorhynchus gorbuscha | reverse complement strand
AAATGTGTTCGTTGTGTAAGTCAGAATGAGTCACTCATAATGATTGGACAAAAGCTTTACATCTCAGCTGATATCAAACATTCCAAACAGATTTGTGCTCTCCCCCGCATTTAAAACAGCAGTCACATTGACAGTCTACGTCAACCTCAAGGAAGTTTATATTCGCCTGAGACCCCATATTCCTTCACTTACAATTTGGATCCAACAGACTATAGTATGTCTACAGTGCATTCGGAAAGTATTCAAACCCCTAGACTTTTACAAATGTTGTTACATTACAGCCTTTTTCTAAAATTGATTCAATTGTTTGTTTTCCTCATCAATCTATACACAATACCCCCATAATGACAAATCAAAAACAGTACTTTGTTGAAGCACCTTTGGCAGCGATTACAGCCTCAAGTCTTCTTGGGTATGACGCTACAAGCTTGGCACACCTGTATTTGGCGAGTTTCTCCCATTCTTCTCTGCATATCCTCTCAAGCTCTCAGGTTGGATGTAGAGCATTGCTGCACAGCTATTTTCAGGTGTCTCCAGAGATGTTCGATCGGGTTCAAGTCCGGGCTCTGGCTGGGCCACGCAAGGACATGCAGAGACTTGTCCCAAAGCCATTCCTGCATTGTCTTGGCCGTGTGCTTAGGATCTTTCTGTACTTTGCTTCGTTCATCTTTCCCTCAATCCTAACTAGTCTCCCAGTTCCTGCCTTTGGAAAACATCCCCACAGCATGACGCTGCCACCACCATGCTTTACTGTGCCAGGTTAGTGCCAGGTTGGTGCCAGGTTTCCTCCAGATGTGACACTTGGCATTCAGGCCAAAAAGTTCACTCTTACTTTCATCAGACCAGAGAATCTTGTTTCTCATGGCCTGAGAGTCCTTTAGGTGCCTTTTGGCAAACTCCAAGCGGGCTGTCATGTGCCTTTTACTGAGGAGTGGCTTCAGCCTGGCCACTCTACCATAAAGGCCTGATTGGTGGAGTAGAAGGGAACTGAGCGATTGAGCAATCACCAATAGGACAAGGGGAAGGGAACTGAGCAATCACCTGTAGGAAAGGGAGAAGGGAACTGAGTGATCACCTCTAGGAGAGGGAGAAGGGAACTGAGCGATCACCTCTAGGAGAGGGAGAAGGGAACTGAACTATCACCTCTAGGAGAGGGAGAAGGGAACTGAGTGATCACCTCTAGGAGAGGGAGAAGGGAACTGAGTGATCACCTCTAGGAGAGGGAGAAGGGAACTGAGCGATCACCTCTAGGAGAGGGAGAAGGGAACTGAGCGATCACCTCTAGGAGAGGGAGAAGGGAACTGAGTGATCACCTCTAGGAGAGGGAGAAGGGAACTGAGTGATCACCTCTAGGAGAGGGAGAAGGGAACTGAGCGATCACCTCTAGGAGAGGGAGAAGGGAACTGAGCGATCACCTGTAGGAGAGGGAGAAGAACTGAGCGATCACCTCTAGGAGAGTGAGAAGGGAACTGAGCGATCACCTCTAGGAGAGGGAGAAGGGAACTGAACGATCACCTCTAGGAGAGTGAGAAGGGAACTGAGCGATCACCTGTAGGAGAGGGAGAAGGGAACTGAGCGATCACCTGTAGGAGAGGGAGAAGGGAACTGAGCGATCACCTCTAGGAGAGGGAGAAGGGAACTGAGCGATCACCTCTAGGAGAGGGAGAAGGGGAACTGAACGATCACCTCTAGGAGAGTGAGAAGGGAACCGAGTGATCACCCCCAGGACAAGGGGAAGGTAACTGAGCGATCACCTCTAGGAAGGGATTCCGAAGGCAGAGGACAAGGTAGATGCAAGCCACCAGGGGTTGGAGAACATAATGAGCAGATCAAAGCATCTGACACAGCAGAGTAGCAGGGTTTCAGAGGAACAGAGTAGAGGGTGTCAGTTGAACAGGGTAGCAGGGTGTCAGAAGAGCAGTGTATAACAGGGTAGCAGTGCAGTAGTGTGTCACATGAACAGGTCAGCAGGGTAGCAGAGTGTCAGAAGAATAGTTTAGCAGGGTGTCAAAGGATCAGTACCTCTTAAATGTGAATGAGATGGACAGCTGCCACCGCGGGGGCGGGGGACATGGGAGGTCTCATTGACAAGTCAATCATGAAACCTACACATTTCAAATTATTTGCTCCCTCCCTCTTTTACAGCCCCTCCTGCACTGATTGTTAGGGAAACTTTATCATTCAGGCTGGTTCTACTATATAAAGACTTGGAGAAGATTTACTCCACGCTTGTGGGTAGCACACATTGGCATGCATGCACAGATCATCTTCTGAGAAGAGCTATTGTATATTCAGAGCCAGTTATTATTAGTAGGAACAGTGTAGCAGGGTGTCAGAGGAATAGTGTAGTAGGATAGCATGATAGCAGGGTGTCAGGACCAGTGTAACAGGGTAGCAGTGTAGCAGGGTGTCAGAGGAATAGTGCAGCAGGGTAACACGGTAGCAGGGTGTCAGAGGAACAGTGCAGCAGGGTAACACGGTAGCAGGGTGTCAGAGGAACAGTGTAGCAGGGTGTCAGAGGAACAGTGCAGCAGGGTAGCACGGTAGCAGGGTGTCAGAGGAACAGTGCAGCAGGGTAGCACGGTAGCAGGGTGTCAGAGGAAGCATACAGTCTCCACAGCTTCTATCCACTGAGCCTGGGGGATTTGCCTGGCTACCGAGTGTAGCAGTGTAGCATGGTGTCAGAGGAGCAGTGTAGCAAGGTAGCAGTGTAACAGGGTAGCAGAGGAGCAGTGTAGCAGGGTGTCAGGACCAGTGTAACAGGGTAGCAGTGTAGCAGGGTGTCAGAGGAGCAGTGTAGCAGGGTGTCAGAGGAGCAGTGTGACAAGGTAGCAGTGTAGCAGGGTGTCAGGACCAGTGTAACAGGGTAGCAGTGTAGTGGGGTGTCAGAAGAGCAGTGTAGCAGGGTGTCAGAAGAGCTGTGTAACAGGGTAGCAGTGTAGCAGGGTGTCAGAGAGGCAGTGTAGCAGGGTGTCAGAAGAGCTGTGTAGCAGGGTGTCAGAAGAGCAGTGTAGCAGGGTGTCAGAGAGGCAGTGTAGCAGGGTGTCAGAAGAGCAGTGTAGCAGGGTGTCAGAGGAGCAGTGTAGCAGGGTGTCAGAGGAGCAGTGTAGCAGGGTGTGAGAGGAGCAGTGTAGCAGGGTGTCAGAGGAGCAGTGTAGCAGGGTGTCAGAGGAGCAGTGTAGCAGGGTGTCAGAAGAGCAGTGTAGCAGGGTGTCAGAGGAGCAGTGTAGCAGGGTGTCAGAGGAGCAGTGTAGCAGTGTAACAGGGTAGCAGGCTAACAGGGTGTCAGAGGAGCAGTGTAGCAGGGTGTCAGAGGTGCAGTGTAACAGGGTAGCAGGGTGTCAGAAGAACAGTGTAGCAGGGTGTCAGAGGAGCAGTGTAGCAGGATGTCAGAGGAGCAGTGTATAACAGGGTAGCAGTGCAGTAGGGTGTCAGATGAACAGGTCAGCAGGGTGTCAAAGGATCAGTACCTCTTAAATGTAAATGAGATGGACAGCTGCCACCGCGGGGGCGGGGGACATGGGAGTTCTCAATGACAAGTCAATCATGAAACCTACACATTTCAAATGATATGCTCCCTCCCTCTTTTACAGCCCCTCCTGCACTGATTGTTAGGGAATCTTCATCATTCAGGCTGGTTCTACTATATAAAGACTTGGAGAAGATTTACTCCACGCTTGTGGGTAGCACACATTGGCATGCATGCACAGATCATCTTCTGAGAAGAGCTATTGTATATTCAGAGCCAGTTATTATTAGTAGCTATTTCTTTGAAATATGAGCAAATCATATTTGCCCACGTAGCAAAACAGGCTTAGTTATTCAATATTATTTACAAATCTCACTGTAGAGACAGTTCTATTTTATTGTTCCCTGTGTTTCACTTGTTTCACACATCATCTCATCACATTGTATGTTTCTCCAGGGTATGGCAATGCTGACATACTTAATGTTTAATCGTGCTTGAAATGTTCATGTACCAAAGGCTTCTCTCAGTCATTCACTGAAATGTTTATTTTGTTTTGATTCGATTTGTATTTGAATTGCATGGAATGGGATTGAAAGGTGGCCATTTTAATGCCCATCTTCTCAATGTAAAAGAACATCCAAACAACAACGTATTTGTCTCCAACCTGATTCTTTACTTGTTTCAGACCTACACTTAGGAAATAAGGTGCTATCTAGAACCTACAAGGGTTAAATGGCTGTCACAATAGTAGAACCCTTTGAAGAACCCTTCTTGGTTCCAGGTAGAACCCTTTTGGTTACAAGTCGGGGGCAGCGGAGTAGCCTAGTGGTTAGAGCGTTGGACTAGTAATCGGAAGGTTTCAAGTTCAAACCCCTGAGCCGACAAGGTGCAAATCTGTCAATCTGCCCCTGAACAGGCAGTTATCCCACTGTTCCTAGGCTGTCATTGTAAATAAGAATTTCTTCTGAACTGACTTGCCTAGTTAAATAAAGGTCAAATGAAAAATATCTGCTTTGGGATCCATGTAGAACACTTTCCACAGAGGGAAAGAAGAACCCTTCAGGGACACTTTTTTCTAAGAGAATAAATGTATTATTTTGTCTTCCTTATTTTGTCTTCCTGTCCTTGTCACAGCAGCAGGTAGCATACCGTCTGCACAACGTCTATCCACTGAGCCTGCGGGATTTGCCTGGCTACCCAGACTCCTTGCTCTGGCCAAATGCTACGCCACGCCCACGGACGTTAGTTTCTTCTCCACAAAGACTCTGGATCTGAGTATCTCCCTGAACACACTTGGGGCCATCTGATTGCTCCAGAAACCGATGGATTGGGCCACTGCCAGAACACACGGGTAAAGCGGCGGTTTGAAAACTCTGATTGGTTAGATACAGTCCAATCGCTGATGACTTGTTTTGTACAACACCTCTTGTCACCACATGACATGCCTTCAACGATAGAAGTCTCAGACCAAAGTATGTACCGAAGACAGAGCATTCGGAATCATTTAGTGTGAGTCCAGGCTACCGTGGGATAGGATTTTCCCAGACACTTGAAAAGTTCCTCTGTCCTTTTCTCAGCATCTCTTGTTTTTTTTCATTTAATCTAATTCATTTTCAATGACTTTCTTGCTGTGGAAATGTGAATGACAAACACGTTAGCCTAAAGGCGAGATGAGTACATGTTCTTCTCAGACAATGACAGACTGTAAAGAAATGACATGGTAGTTACATCTTAACACCAGTGTTGTACTGTGCCTAGATACATCTTAACACCAGTGTTGTACTGTGTCTAGATACATCTTAACACCAGTGTTGTACTGTGTCTAGATACATCTTAACACCAGTGTTGTACTGTGTCTAGCTACGTCTTAACACCAGTGTTGTACTGTGCCTAGCTACATCTTAACACCAGTGTTGTACTGTGTCTAGCTACGTCTTAACACCAGTGTTGTACTGTGTCTAGCTACGTCTTAACACCAGTGTTGTACTGTGCCTAGCTACGTCTTAACACCAGTGTTGTACTGTGCCTAGCTACGTCTTAACACCCGTGTTGTACTGTGTCTATATCACAGTGTAGAGGGGTGCTGCAAGCCTCAGGGATGCCTCTCGGTTTTTAACTGTTCATCTTCTAACTCTAACGCCCACTCTCTATGAGGAAGGAGTCTGCTATGATTTAGCTTCATCACCCTGTGTATGTTTTACTGCCAACTTTAGCAGAAAGCATATCAATCATTTAGGTTGCCAAATTGCACCCAGTAGAAATTTGTGCAGAAATGCATACACTATCTCAGTCAATGAAGAGCAATTTCTTCAGTCTGTGAAAAATATTCAGTCCCATCCTCACCAGCTGCGCTGTAATCTCAGTTGAAAGCTACATTTAGAAAAGGGAGAGTGGCTTTCAAAAACTTATTTGACTTCACGAGATAAATAGAGTGTTTGCCCCTGAATGTTTTGGCAAAGGAGTCGTCTTGACAGCCTGTGAGTGGTGGACTCCATTGAAGTATGAGTGACTCTTTGAGGCCATATTTTGAAATGCAATCATGTCCAACACCATGTAATTTTCCACTTGAGATCGCGTTTATTTACCTGTTTGTCTCTCATTTCCCCCCAATACTCTATTATTTGCAGTGTGAAAAGGATTTCATTGGTTAATGTTATTGGACTAGGAAAACGAAGTGTGTAATGTACACTGTTGTCCCCAGTTATCTCTGTGTTTGTTGTAAACATGAGCCTGCTTTGCATGGTGGGAAACGGTGTTGAAAGACGATATTCAAAATGGCTTTTCCCATTACATTACTGACACGCAGTCCCTTTTCCCATTACATTACTGACATGCAGTCCCTTTTCCCATTACATTACTGACACGCAGTCCCTTTTCCCATTACATTACTGACACGCAGTCCCTTTTCCCATTACATTACTGACACGCAGTCCCTTTTCCCATTACATTACTGACACGCAGTCCCTTTTCCCATTACATTACTGACACGCAGTCCCTTTTCCCATTACATTACTGACACGCAGTCCCTTTTCCCATTACATTACTGACACGTAATCCCTTTTCCCATTACATTACTAACACGCAATCCCCTTTCCCATTACATTACTAAGACGTAATCCCTTTTCCCATTACATTACTAACACGCAATCACTTCTCCCATTACATTACTAAGACGTAATCCCTTTTCCCATTACATTACTAACACGTAATCCCTTTTCCCATTACATTACTAACACGCAATCCCTTCTCCCATTACATTACTAACACGCAATCCCTTCTCCCATTACATTACTAACACGCAATCCCTTTTCCCATTACATTACTAACACGCAATCCCTTCTCCCATTACATTACTAACACGTAATCCCTTTTCCCATTACATTACTAACACGCAATCCCTTCTCCCATTACATTACTAACACGCAATCCCTTCTCCCATTACATTACTAACACGCAATCCCTTCTCCCATTACATTACTAAGACGTAATCCCTTCTCCCATTACATTACTAACACGCAATCCCTTCTCCCATTACATTACTAAGACGTAATCCCTTTTCCCATTACATTACTAACACGTAATCCCTTTTCCCATTACATTACTAACACGCAATCCCTTCTCCCATTACATTACTAACACGCAATCCCTTCTCCCATTACATTACTAACACGCAATCCCTTTTCCTAGAGAGACAATATCAGTTATCAGTCTCTTCCTAACTGTTGGGTTATTCCCCCAGGCCATGTAGCAATGGCTCAGGATGTTTTCCACAATAACAGGTTGCTGTGCCACTTGGCGGGAAATACAAGCATGTGACTCAACAACTCATTGCCGTGGAAAAGGAGCAAAGCTAAGCCAATGGCAATGAGACAGCGCAGGCTGCCAGTGTTAGCATCTGTCCAGTCCTCTGCCTTGGGATGCTTACATAACTTATCACTTTTAACTCCTCTGTTTATAGAGCTAGAGATACTCAGAGCCAATGCAGATTTTATTAAGGCGCTCGCTCAAGGGTGTAAAATCGGCATCGCCTCAAAACATGGTTTGTAACTTCCTCCTGGCCATAACAACAACTCAAAGTTGCCACCCAAGAAAACATTATTTTCCAGAGAATATACACTGATATTTAGAACATTTGCAATAAAGGGCCTGGATTTGTTGGATAAACTGACGGATCAAGCTTTAAATATAGTTTATTCAGAATTCCATATGTAACACACATCGAGGGGGAAGCTCCAGTTAATTTGTTCCCGGCCAAAATGAAGCTGGCAGCTTTCATAAATTACCATTTTATTAAGATTCAGAAGCAAAACATTTAAATATTCACGTGTTGTCTGGCACTCTAGACTCATGTCTGATTAGATTTTAATTACATGACTTTGTCTTAAACAAACGAGGAGCGGCAGCATAGAGGCCTATTTGTCTTTGCTGGTAATGAGTGCACCTGAAATGTACCTCTGCTGAAAGGAGCGTATCCTTCATGAGCAGGAACAGAAAACCCCTTTGGCTCCTCTCTGCTTCCTGTTGTTTACCTTCCATGGAATGTAATGAAACCCAGGCTCTCCAAAACCCAGACCCAGAGGACAACATTTCACACTTAGTCACCGAGTATCAGAACCTATTCTCCCTCTCTCACCTCACCTCCTCTCTCCTCCCAGTTTTCTGTCCCTGTTACTTCAATGTCATTACTTTTCACAGCTCTATTCAATAGCTCTATTAAACAGATCATATTAAACAACTCTATTCAACAGCTCTATTCAACAGATCATATTAAACAGCTCTATTCAACAGCTCATATTCAACAGCTCTATTCAACAGCTCATATTCAACAGCTCATATTCAACAGCTCTATTCAACAGCTCTATTCAGCAGCTCATATTCAACAGCTCTATTCAACAGCTCATATTCAACAGCTCATATTCAACAGCTGATATTCAACAGCTCATATTAAACAGCTCTATTCAACAGCTCTATTCAGCAGCTCATATTCAACAGCTCTATTCAACAGCTCATATTCAACAGCTCATATTCAACAGCTCATATTCAACAGCTCATATTAAACAGCTCTATTCAACAGCTCTATTCAACAGCTCATATTCAACATGTCATATTCAACAGCTCTATTCAACAGCTCTATTCAACAGCTCTATTCAACAGCTCTATTCAACAGGTCATATTCAACATGTCATATTCAACAGCTCTATTCAACAGCTCTATTCAACAGGTCATATTCAACAGCTCTATTCAACAGGTCATTTTCAACAGCTCTATTCAACAGGTCATATTCTACAGCTCTATTCAACAGCTCTATTCAACAGCTCTATTCAACAGCTCTATTCAATAGCTCTATTCAACAGGTCATATTCAATAGCTCTATTCAACAGCTCATATTGCTCAGATGGAGTGATCAAGATCAATTGTTATTTTGTTGTGAGTTCTTGGCGTGTTCGTTTTTGTAACTGTGTGCGTGTGTGTATTTCTATAATTTTTTTAATTGAACATTTATTTATCCAGGTGAGTCAATTTAGAACAGAATCCGTATTTAAAATGTCGGCCTGACTAACATGTGCACCTTTGTGTGCACAGTGCACGTGTGCAAGTCTGTAGATGTATGAGGGGTTACTCTATGCAATCTCATCATTATGCGGTTGGATGCAGAACCTTTGCTTTCCCTCCTTGGCACGCTTGACACCAGCTTTAATGTGTAAATGGTTTTACAAGGCCGAAGAACACCTCTCCTGCTTTGATACATTTGCTCTCTTCCAGGGGAGAGACACTATGATAACAAGTACTAGGTGACTGAGAAATGATGATTTCCTCCCAGTCTATGAGGCTTCCATCTGCCATGTTCCGCTACTCCTGTAACATGCCCCATGATCCATTCCAGAGGTGCTGTAGAGGAAAGCATGGTGTTTCTAAATTGTAAAACATGCAAATTGAACCAGGTCCAATGAGTGTAGGTTCTTCTGTCATCTCTTGAGTCATGCATTCAAACTGACTCCATAGCAACACATGCATATCAAATCCATTTCTTTTGTCACATTTGCCAAATACAACAGACCTTACAGTGAAATGCGTACTTACAAGCCCTTAATCAACAATGATTTAAGAAGTTTTAAGAAAACAAAGTGTTAAGTAAAAAGTAGATAAGCAAAAAAATTTAAAATAAATGTAACAAATAATTAAACAGCAGCAGTAACATAACAGTACTGAGGCTATATTACAGGGGGTACCGGTACAGAATCAATGTGCTGGGGCACCGGTTAGTCAAGGTAATATGTACAGTGGGGAGAACAAGTATTTGATACACAGCCGATTTTACAGGTTTTCCTACTTACAAAGCATGTAGAGGTCTGTAATTTTTATCATAGGTACACATCAACTGTGAGAGACAACACATTGTATGATTTTTATGTAATTAATTTGCATTTTATTGTATGACATAAGTATTTGATCACCTACCAACCAGTAAGAATTCCGTCTGTCACAGACCTGTTAGTTTTTATTTAAGAAGCCCTCATGTTCTCCACTCATTACCTGTATTAACTGCACCTGTTTGAACTCGTTACCTGTATAAAAGACACCTGTCCATACACTCAATCAAACAGACTCCAACCTCTCCACAATGGCTAAGACCAGAGAGCTGTATAAGGACATCAGGGATAAAATTGTAGACCTACACAAGGCTGGGATGGGCTACAGGACAATAGGCAAGCAGCTTGATGAGAAGGCAACAACTGTTGGCGCAATTATTAGAAAATGGAAGAAGTTCAAGATGACTGTCAATCCCCCTCGGTCTGGGGCTCCATGCAAGATCTCACCTCGTGGGGCATCAATGATCATGAGGAAGGTGGGGGATCAGCCCAGAATTACACAGCAGGACCTGGTCAAAGACCTGAAGAGAGCTGGGACCACAGTCTCAAAGAAAACCATTAGTAACACCCTACGCCGTCATGGATTCAAATCCGGCAGCGCACGCAAGGTCCCCCTGCTAAAGCCAGCGCATGTCCAGGCCCGTCTGAAGTTTGTCTGAAGCATGTCCATTTGGATGATCCAGAAGAGGAATGGGAGAAGGTCATGTGGTCTGATGAAACAAAAATGTAGCTTTTTGGTCTAAACTCCACTCGCCGTGTTTGGAGGAAGAAGAAGGATGAGTACAACCCCAAGAACACCATCCCAACCGCGAAGCATGGACGTGGAAACATCATTCTTTGGGGATACTTTTCTGCAAAGGGGACAGGACGACTGCACCATATTAAGTTCTGCTTTTGCAATAAAATGCAAATGAATTACTTAAAAATCATACAACGTGATTTTCTGGATTTTTGTTTTAGACTCTCACAGTTGAAGTGTACCTATGATAAAAATTGTAGACCTCTACATGCTTTGTAAGTAGGGAAACCTGCAAAATCGGCAGTGTATCAAATACTTGTTCTCCCCACTGTACATGGCACTTCCTTATATTAACATATTGTGGTGTTGGGTTGAGCGTGCAGAGATTGACACAGAGACAGGGAGGCTTTTGTCTGCAAAAACAAATTTACTAAGACACAAAATAAACATAACAAAGAAAATCACTTAGGTTTGGCTCGGTCCTTCTTCTCTACTGTGGCTTGGTCTCGGTCTCTCCACATTCTCTCCCGCGGTGCTCCTTTTATTCGGCCTCCACGGCTGGTTGGCACTTTCCTCTAATTACCTTCATTTAGAGCTGTTCGTGTCACATCGCCTCACATACCTCCCCTCTATTACCATCCCCCAGGGTAGACGACCTGGGATACCACCCCCCCTTAGCCCTGGCTGGGAGGGAGGCATGCTATAAGCGCTAGGTTTGCATCCCTCCAGGATAGGGCGTCCGCATTGCCATGCTGGGCCCCCGACCTGTGGATGACAGAGAAAGAGAATCGCTGTAAGGAAAGGAACCAGCGGGTGACACGGTCATTCGTGTCCTTACCTCTTGCCATCCAAACGGCATGGTCAGTGATCAGGGTAAACTTCCTCCTGACAAGATAATATTTGCGGGTATCCGGTGCCCACTTCACCGCGAGGCACTCCTTCTCGACAATCGAGTATTTCTTCTCCCTCGGGAGGAATTTCCTGCTGACATACATGATGGGGTGCTCCTCGCCTTCCTGCTCTTGGGACAAAACGGCCCCTACCCCTGTGTCAGACGCGTCTGTCTGGACCAGGAGGTTTTTTGAGAAGTCCGGGATGACGAGTCCCGGGTTGGAACATAGCGCATCCTTCAGGGCCTGTAACGCTGCCTCTGTGTCCTCCGTCCATTGCACCATCTGGGGTAGCCGTGCCTTTGTTAAGTCTGTAAGGGGAGAAGCTATTGCGGCAAAGTTAGGTACAAATCTACTATAGTACCCTGCTAACCCCAGGAATGACTTCACCTGCCTCTTGGTTCTGGGGAACGGCCATCCCCTAATGGCAGCGATTTCTTTTCTTGGGGATTCACATTTCCCTTCCCGATCTGATAGCCCGGGTACTCCACCTCGGCGTAGCCCAGGTGCACTTGTGGGGGTTCGCGGTCAGACCTACATCCCTTAGGGCATCCACCACTGCCTGTAACCTACACAGATGTGACTCCCAACTGTCACTGTGCACAATTATGTCATCCAGATAAGCAGCGGCGTACTCACTGTGCGGCCGCAGGACGCGGTTCACTTCCCTCTAATTAACTCCATTTAGAGCTGTCCATGTCGGGGTGCCCAGCTCCCGTATTCCCAGCAGAGGGAGCCAACGTCTCCTCACGTAACTCCCCTCTATTACCATCCCCCGGGGTATACCTCCTGGGATACCACAATATGTATCCTGTACATGCAATCTAAACTAGAAAAAAATAGAAACGTCCCTTTTTCAGGACCCTGTCCTTCAAATATAATTTATAAATATCCCCAAAACTTCACAAATCTTCATTGTAAAGGGTTTAAACACTGTTCCCCATGCTTGTACAATGAACCATAAACAATTAATGAACATGCACCTGTGGAACGGTCGTTAACAGCTTACAGATGGCGGTGTCGTGTCTTTGGCTATGCCGGATTAAGTGATACGACATGCTATTCTATAAAATAATTTCTCCGTAATTAATATCACCTGATTGAGCTAATCATGTAAATGTAATTAACTAGAGAGTCGGGGCACCACGAAATAATATTTATAGAGCTGTTATCTTCCGAATAAACTCTTAAAGACCTAGTAATATTTTACATCAATAGCAGTCAATATTAACCGTCACCTTAATTCAGTCTCATCTGAAAGTTGTAAATTCTTGATTATCTTCACAAACCCTGGCTAACAAGTGGAATCAGCAATACAAAATTGGGTTTAATTATTTATTTACTAAATACCTAACTAATCACACAGAATTACACATACACATAATTAATCATAACTTGATTACAAATTACGTCATAAACTCTGGATAAGAGCGTCTGCTAAATGACTTAAATGTAAATGTAAATGTAATAAAGGAAAACGTCCCTGGCGGGCGGAACAGATATGACCGCTGGTTACACAAAAGAAAAGGGCTGGGTTTGAGTGAAAGAGTGGGAAGACTGAGGAACACAGGGAGAAGCTGTGCTGTTGTAAATACAGTATCTTATGCATCTAAATTTACCGCCCATTTGGAAAAGGAAAATGCAATAAATATTTACTCTGAGCTGCGCTTCAGTAGGTTGGTGGTAGATGGAAGGCTGTGTTGTTGTGTGGTAGACGGGATACTCTGTCTGTTCCTTCCCAACCTGCGTTTGCAGCTGCTGTTGCTAACTCAATGGCTAGGAGGTATGACTTCTGTAGTGAATATGAGTTCAAAGTTCATACCATTCGCAACCAATGCTCACGCTGATGTTGGCTTCGTTCTGTAGTTATTATCTGAACCATTCTGACATCGGACCGTCGTCCTCACATCCTCGTAACAGATGGTTATATTGTCGTCAAGGCTTTATATAGGAAGGGAGAAAAGGTGTGTGTTTCATAGTTTACAACCTATGTCTCTTCACGTGGGTGGGCCACTGAGTCGGGCCTAATGAAAACCCAAATCTCACATTTTAGAAGCTAAAATCACATTTTATCCCATCACGAATAATTTCATATTCAAACATTTAAATTGAACAACAATTCCATGTGAATCCGATAACTCTGATGTGTAGACTTTCCACTGTAGAGTTTATGTCATCTTATCATTGATGAGAATGTCTCAGATGACAACCGAACTGACATCATATTCATTAAGTACCACCACATATGTTCAATTGGTCGGATTACCAGAATATAGTTCATTTCCCCCACCTTCTGATGTTCCCAGAATCTCTATGTTAACCAAAATGTTTGCAAATGTAACATCAGTAGGGTAGAAAGAGGAAAAAGGGGGGAAGAGGTAGTTATGACGGTCATAAACCTAGCCCCAGGCCAACGTCATGACAGTGGGAAATTAAGGTCACAATTATGAAAACTTAGGACACGAAAGAGTCCTTACTACTGACCCTGAAAAACACCAACAGAAAGATGGACAGGGTCCCTGCTCATCTGTGTGAACGTTTCTTAGGCATGCTGCAAGAAGGCATGAGGACTACAGATGTGGCCAGGGCAATAAATTGCAATGTCCGTACTGTGAGACGCCGAAGACAGCACTACAGGACGGACAGCTGATCATCCTCGCAGTGGCAGACCACGTGTAACAACACCTGCACAGGATTGGTACATCTGAACACCACACCTGCGAGACAGGTACAGGATGGCAACAACAACTGCCTGAGTTACACCAGGAACGCACAATCCCTCTATCAGTGCTCAGACTGTCCGCAATAGGCTGAGAGAGGCTGGACTGAGGGCTTGTAGGCCTGTTGTAAGGCAGGTCCTCACCAGACATCACCGGCAACAAAGTCGCCTATGGGCACAAACCCACCGTCGCTGGACTAGACAAAAAGTGCTCTTCACTGACGAGTCGCGGTTTTGTCTCACCAGGGGTGATGGTCGGATTCATGTTTATCGTCGAAGAAATGAGCGTTACACCGAGGCCTATACTCTGAAGCGGGATCGATTTGGAGTTGGAGGGTCCGTCATGGTCTGGGGCAGTGTGTCACAGCATCATTGGACTGAGCTTGTTGTCATTGAAGGCAATCTCAATGCTGTGTGTTACAGGGAAGACTTCCCCCTCCCTCAAGTGGCAAATCTGGTGCAGTCCATGAGGTGGAGATGCACTGCAGTACTTAATGCAGCTGGTGGCCACACCAGATACTGACTGTTACTTTTGATTTTGACCCCCCCTTTGTTCAGGGACACATTATTCAATTTCTGTTAGTCACATGTCTGTGGAACTTTTTCAGTTTATGTCTCAGTTGTTGAATCTTGTTATGTTCATATAAACATTTACACATGTTAAGTTTGCTGAAATAAACTCCGTTGACTGAGAGAGGACGTTTCTTTTTTTGCTGAGTTTATATGAAATGGCATGGCAAACATCCGATGCAGTGATAGTATTCCACATGCAGGTGTCCCAAATGTGCACAGACATCAGTTCAAAGTCTAGTTTGGATTTATATGTTTGCTGGGTTGTCAACTAATGTGAATTCATTGTGAAATCAACAAAAAAATTCACCATGTCAATGGATTTAGGTTAAAAGGGGTGTGAAAAAAAGACGAAATTCCTTTTTTCAATTCCAATCGTTGATTCAACATCATCGCATTGACATTTTTGGTTGAAATGACGTGGAAACAATGTTGATTCAATTTGTTTTTGCCCAGTGGGTAGCTATGGTTATGCTAAAAAATGTAGGATATCTCATGTTTTTATAATATAATAATAATAATAATATGTTTTTCTCCAGCATCAGATTTGTTGAGTCATTATTCTTCTTATGAGGGGGCATCTCACACACCATCTCCCTATATGCCTGTGGGAAGGACAGTGTAATGATCCCCGATAATGATCTCTGTAAAATCAGGAAGCTGGGTTTTGCCCATGTAAGCAGCATGTGGTCCCTTATGGACCTGTCTAAGCTGGAGGACTGGCCTTACTAATTCATTTTGGCAAATAGCCCCAGAGTTGGGCCCCTCCCTCCCTCCCTCCCTCCCTCCCTCCCTCCCTCCCTCCCTCCCTCCCTCCCTCCCTCCCTCCCTCCCTCCCTCCCTCCCTCCCTCCCTCCCTCCCTCCCTCCCTCCCTCCCTCCCTCCCTCCCTCCCTCCCTCCCTCCCTCCTCTTTCTTTTACCACTGTTCCATCTGCCAATTAGAGCCCAGTGATGAATGTAAATGAGGCGAGGTGTTTGAAAAGGGACTCTCAGACATGGCCAATTGTCCGGGGGTCCTGAGGTCTGACATTACAGGACTTATAAGGTCTGCAGGCTTTATTCTATCCGCTTTCTGAGAGTCCTATGGTTCTGTCCTCTTTATTAACTGGTTTTCATTTTTATAGATAACTATTAGATTCAGTGAGTGTGATTAAAGGATTCTCAAAGGATTTTGATGTCAGTGACCTTGTGTTGATGTTGATTGTGAGACCTTAATTGTCTATTTAATCAATAAGGCCCGGGGGGGGGGGGGTGGTATATGGCCAATATACCACGACTAAGGGCTGTTCCTATGCACGACGCAACACAGTCCGCGTCTATTGGCAATATACCACAAACACCGGAGGTGCCTTATTGCTATTATCAACTGGTTACCAACGTAAGTAGAGCAGTAAAAATACATGTTTCGTCATACCCGTGTTTTATGGTCTGATATTCCACAGCTGTCAGCCATCAGCCAATCAGCATTCAGGGCTCATACCATCCAGTTTACAATCTACTGTACATGACGGTTACTTCTGGTTCATGTGTGTATTATGACTCTCAACCTCTAGTGGTGATGGGTGGAAACTGCAGTGCTATATTACCCCAAGGCAGAAAAGTCGATTTTGACCCACTCAGCATGGTAGCAAGCTGTCCATTCCCACCTCAAGGCTAACAACTTAATGGTGTTCGCCAGGGGCAACACCTGGAGGGAAACCCACTGTTGTTGTTGCTGTGAACATACCAGTGTTTTCACTTCCAAAGCAATTAACCTTGTGAAAAATATATGCTACCTGCTGAGTTTTTATTCTAAGGTCGGTTGCCTAACGATGTTTTTCAGTGAGTTCTTCATTGGTATCCGACTGTATTTGAGCACCATCTCCTCTATGAAAGAATGTACAGAACATGAGTTCAGTACGAGCACAATAAATGTCAATGACCCAACTGTAATATATTAATGAACCATATTCAGATGTATTAATAATATTCCACTCGTATTAACATCGTAATCATGTCACTTAGTCACCAGGTACCAACCATCAAACACTCTCGGTGCACTGAAATGTCAGCAGACAACTGCTCCATTCTTTTGCCTGTTTGCTGTGTAACGTGATCCATTGGGAGAGAGAAGACAGAAATAGCTGCTGTACAGGATTATCTCATTAACAAGGACAATATTGTGCCATTAATATAATTTCAGGTCCTCACAGCTCCCTATTCCCCAACTGAAAGCTGCTGCTGAAATGGGCCCTGGTTGTGAAATAACCGGACCAGACAAATTAGGATAAATAAGCGCTTTCTTCTGATAATTGTGCCTTCAGGGGATTGATGGTTTGTAGATAATTGCCCCTCTGAAACACCCGGAGTCTGTGTGGGGCTGAATCAGGGCCTGAGTCAGCACTCAGACACTCAAGGCTGTGGGAGTCACTTCTACTGTTCTGGTTCCAGAAGTACAGTACATCTTAATTCCTTATTCTATAGTTCCATACATTATGCAGTTATGGCTCTTTATACATCCAATGACATATTACCCAATTCTGTGAACCGTCTTACCATACAGCCTACTTGGAAATGTCATCAAACAGGTCCAGTCGTCAATTAAATATATCTGACTTTGATACTATGAAAAGCCATAGTTGTCCTTTCTCTTAAAGAGAATCATCTTTGTGTCATTACTTATGAAAAAAATCATATTTTGAATGAGCTTGAGAGCTGAAGTCCCCCCCCCCCCAAAAGAATATGCAAACGTAAAAGTTTTTGCATTGCCTACACACCTCCCGTTGCAAAAGTAATATTTCATTCAGCATGCAGAGGAAATCATGTACAAGAAAGGACTCCCTCCCCATCCTGTGTAATTCTTACATGGAGTACATCATTTACATCCTATGGTTTTGAATGAAAATAATGATTTCACATGCCTTTGAACTTCTTATGATAACTCATGCTTTGACTCCTTTACCTTTAATGCCGGGGCACAAGGTACGGCTACACAAAAGGCTTGAGTAATAAGGCCATTGCCTCTAAGAGGACAAATTGTAGTCCTTTGTAGCGAATGTGATCCATTGTAATGAAATGAAGGCGAGTGGAACCGGCACTGGTCACAGAGCCTTGAATCCAGAGCAGTAATGAAGACATCCTTTCAGATACAACAACGTGGCATCTCATTGCCTTTGAAGGTGGCCTGGGGAAGTAGATGTCATTTCAGAATAATTTCCTCTCCAATATGTCCCTGGTATAGATAGAATAAAAAAAAGCCATGTAAGCAGTTTACAAAATGTTCTCTCTCTACCTCCCTCTCTTAATGAGTGAACACTGGGTTCAATGGTGCGTCGCCAGACTGCAGAATCATTTATTATTTTGGCTGACGCTCAAAATATTATGACAATGGATACAGTGGGGTGAGAGGGTTAGGGTTAGACTATGACAATGGATACAGGGGGGTGAGAGGGTTAGGGTTAGACTATGACAATGGATACAGGGGGGTGAGAGGGTTATTGTTAGACTATGACAATGGATACAGTGGGGTGAGAGGGTTAGGGTTAGACTATGACAATGGATACAGGGGGTGAGAGGGTTAGGGTTAGACTATGACAATGGATACAGGGGGTGAGAGGGTTAGGGTTAGACTATGACAATGGATACAGGGGGTGAGAGGGTTAGGGTTAGACTATGACAATGGATACAGGGGGTGAGAGGGTTAGGGTTAGACTATGACAATGGATACAGGGGGTGAGAGGGTTAGACTATGACAATGGATACAGGGGGTGAGAGGGTTAGGGTTAGACTATGACAATGGATACAGGGGGTGAGAGAGTTAGGGTTAGACTATGAAGATGGATACAGGGGGTGAGAGGGTTAGGGTTAGACTATGAAGATGGATACAGGGGTGAGAGGGTTAGGGTTAGACTATGACAATGGATACAAGGGGTGAGAGTGTTAGGGTTAGACTATGAAGATGGATACATGGGGTGAGAGGGTTAGGGTTAGACTATGAAGATAGAAACAGGGGGTGAGAGGGTTAGGGTTAGACTATGAAGATAGAAACAGGGGGGTGACAGGGTTAGGGTTAGACTATGAAGATAGATACAGGGGGGTGAGAGGGTTAGGGTTAGACTATGAAGATAGATACAGGGGGGTGAGAGGGTTAGGGTTAGACTATGAAGATAGATACAGGGGGGTGAGAGGGTTAGGGTTAGACTATGAAGATAGAAACAGGGGGGTGAGAGGGCATCCTCTTCACATTGAAATAACTAACAGTGTTTGTTTATCAATGAAGGTTGATAACTTCCAGTTAAGAAGATATTTATTGATGTGACTAGGCTTTACATCGTTTGATTCACAGACCATACGAGCACTTTGCAAGATGAAGTACAGTAATCACTAAGCACGGTACTGTAATGTATTGTAGTGACCTGGCTAAATGAACACATTTCCAGACAGAGGGTTGCTTTTACGAAGTCCTGGTTTATTAACCCAAACAACGGGGACCCATCTCTTGTTACGACCAGACGTAAAGCAGGAGAACAATGGTTAACTATGGTGTTAAACTTGCGGTGCTCCACCCCTCTTCTTATCCACCCACCGCTCCACCAATCACAAGGATGCCTGCCACAGGAACATTCCAGGCATTCCCGTGGTTGGCAGATAACAGTTTGACTGGCATGTCGGACCCCGACAACGCTGGGTACTGGTAAGTACAACACAACAGAGGAACAGCATAACTCATAACACACAGCTGTCTGTGCGGGTCGCTGCAGTATAAATGAGACAATACTGGTTTATTGAACAATTGTAACAGCTATGTGATTAGAGAGAATATATTTTGTGCATTTGTGAAACATTATATTTTATAATTAGGTAAATGGTTGATGGTTTTATATGAAAAAGAACCTAAAGCTACATCTCCCTGTGATTTATTTATTTATTTATTTATATATTTCCCCCTTTCAGGGGTTTAACACAATCCCCAAACAAAACCAAACAATAATAATCAAACACATCCTCCTTGTCACGCCTTGGTCATTGTATTTTGTGTTTTTGTTATATGTTTGGTAGGCCAGGGTGTGACATGGGTTTATATGTTGTTTTTCGTATTGGGGTTTGTAGTATTTGGGATCGCGGCTGATTAGGGGTGTTGTATAGGCTTGGCTGCCTGAGGCGATTCCTAATCAGTCAGGTGATTCTCGTTGTCTTGGATTGGGAACCGTATTTAGGCAGCCATAGTTTCGCTTTGTATTTCGTGGGTGATTGTTCCTGTCTCTGTGTTAGTCACCAGATAGGCTGTAATTAGTTTCACGTTCCGTTTGTTGTTTTCGTCTTTCAGTTATTTCACGTACCGCGATTCTTTCATTAAAGTCATGAGTAACCAACACGCTGCATTTCAGTCCGACTCTCTTCTTTCAACAGACGAACGCCGTTACACTCCTCTGTTGATCCTCAAGTCAGTCACCCCCCCCTCTGGCAGAGTGCTAATCTCCATGTCTAAGAATACCTTCAGTAGTCCTGGCATACCATATAACAGAAGTGATGTACGGCCCGCCCCCTCCTGTGATGTCACAGAGGCAGCAGGGGAGAGAGGACAGCTCTCCAAAAAATTACCCCTCAATCACTTGCAAGTGAAGTAATCACTTCTAAAACTGGTAGAAAATGTTGATAGAAATTCAAAGCACAAAAAAACTTTGCATCAAATGTGGCTGTATGTACCTACTGTATGTGTACAAAGTCAAACTCAATACTCAAATTGTACCTAATTCTTTAACTTCTCCTATAAATTGACTACCAGTTATTTAAAATATAATATAAATGGTCATTTTCTACGGACATGGGCAATGTGCTCCCGAGTGGCGCAGCGGTCTAAGGTACTGCATCTCAATCCTAGAGGCGTCACTACAGACCCTGGTTCGATACGGTGCTGTTTCACAACCGGCCGTGATTGGGTGTCCCATGGGGTGGCTCACAATTGTTCCAGTGTGGTCCGAGTTAGGCGAGGGTAAAATAAGAATTTGTTCTTAATTAACTTACCTGCCGAGTTAAATAAAGATAAAAAAAAATATGTCCATAGAGATGTAAAATAATCATCAAAGTCGCAATTTTAAATTTCATTTTTTTTAATAGGAACTCCTGGCGCCAGTTGTCCAGTGATCAGCAGCCATTTCACACCAGAGTGCTTACCACACATCAGCTATGGAAATGGATTGAGTGGTAACTATTTACTTCTGATTCACAAACTATCTATAAACTACAACATTCACAGTCTTATATCCACTGATAATTAACATCCTCCTGGTAACCCAAGACATGTCATTACTGTGTAAACTATCTAAATGAGTATAGTAGTATAGTATAGTATAGTATAGTATATATAATAATAGTAACAGTATAGTATAGTATAGTATAGTATTATAGTATAGTATAGTATGGTATAGTAATATAGTATAGTATAGTAGTATAGTATAGTATAGTATATATAATAATAGTAATAGTATAGTATACTAGTATAGTATAGTATATATAATAATAGTAATAGTATAGTATACTAGTATAGTATAGTATATATAATAATAGTAATAGTATAGTACTCCCTTTGATGAGATCTCAATATTCTCCTGGGTTTTATATATCGGCTGCTTCAGTGTAGTGACGTTGTGCCCCTCTTGCTTAATTCATTCTCTGAACAACAACAAAGCACATGAATCTGCTTGACCAGCTCTTTCTCCCCATGTCCTTTTTGATGCATAGTTAAGTAAGTTATAACGATTCGGTCCACCCCCCCACTTAAGCTTTGTGAAATGTTATGTTACGCTTCATTAAAAAGTCTTATTGAGTTTATATTATTCATAATTGAGTTTATATTATTCATAATTATCTGCTAACACTACATTCATATTAGATAACTAATTATAATTTTTGATACACAGCAATTTCCTGGGTGCTGCAACAATGAATTGTCAATGTCATTCTCTTGACACAGTAGGCCTTTGCAGATATGAATCTATGAGCAGCCTAATTACATTTGAGATTTTAGTCATTTAGCAGACGCTCTTATCCAGAGCAACTTACAGTTAGTGCATTTATCTTAAGGTAGCTATAGTGCTGTGAAAAATGGGTCCCATTATGACTGATGAAAACCAAACACTGCATTCCACAGTAAGAACTTCCTACCAACGCTGAAGCATGGTGGTGGTGGTGATGGTTTGGGGATGCTTTGCTGCCTCAGGACCTGAATGACTTGCCTTTATCAATAGAAGGAACCATGAATTCTGCTCTATATCAGCAAATCTACTGGAGAATGTGTCTGTGAGCTGAAGCTGAAGCTGGGTCATGCAGCAAGACAATGATCCAAAACACACAATCAAGTCTACATGAAAATGGTTAAAAAACTACAGGGAGAGTACATCAACATTGCCTATGAACAACGGCGCATAAACCCCTGGGTGATCAAGGTAAATCAATGTCAAATCCCAAACACAAGCTTTGGACAAAAGAGATTAGCTTGAACTTTTGTCTACTTTGACTCACACACAAAGCAGTCATTACACATCAATAACTATTTTGCTGGTGGGGCAATGTTCTCATGAAAAATAGCTTCAATTCTCCCAGTTGAATCTTGACTTTGATATGACAATCCCCGGCACACCATGTCACCACACGGCGACACAAAGAACAAATCAAACGGCACGCTAAGCCTCCATCACAAAGGAGAACACTGAAATGCATTTTCTTCCCCCCCCCCTTATCTTGCTCACTCTTAGAGAAGGGGATGTTTTAGAGTTTTATGTTATTCTAAAATGAACTTCAAGAAAGCAATTTGTCTTTGGCAAGAGTTTGCTGTGCGTCACCAAAGTCCAAGGGAGATTCAAAATACACAGAGTCTCAAAAGGCAAGGCTGGGGAGGGGGGAGCGTTCATCAATCTGTGTAGTTTGTGTAAATCCCAAAGACGAATACTTCTGGGACTTGTATTGGGGCTTCACAGCTAAATTAAATGTCCTTGCTTCACATGTGATGGTGCAGAACAACCCAGGGACTCATAAAAATACAGCTGCTTCTCTCTCTCTCTCTCTCTCTCTCTCTCTCTCTCTCTCTCTCTCTCTCTCTCTCTCTCTCTCTCTCTCTCTCTCTCTCTCTCTCTCTCTCTCTCTCTCTCTCTCTCTCTCTCTCTTTGTCTTATTGGCTCTGGTCCCTGCTTGCTGAGGAGATTCAAGCTCGTGCCACACATTTTCAAAGTGTGAAGTTAGTGGCGGCCTGAGAAGTGAACTGACAAGAAGTGTCCTACGGCCATGTCTGTTAGACCACACTGTGAGTTATTGACAGTGATTCTCTTTTCCCCGGAGAGGAGAGATCAATTGAGGCAAACGTCTGGGTCATAACTCTTGTCTGAGACCTGTCGAATCAAACTGACCTTATTGTGTCTCTCCATGGGTTGACTTCAGAGCTTGTTTTTATGGGGGCAAGGCCGGCTCTAGCCTTTTAGGGGCCCTAAGCGAGATTTGGTTGGCCTCCCCCTTGGGCCTCCCTGTGCATTTTAAAGTACATTTCCTGTAGTTCTACACATTTAGCCATTGTCACTTATGCCTGGAGCCGGCCCTGATAGAGGGATAAACCAGGCTGAAGTATGGCCATCAGATTTGCCACCAATGCTTCTCATAGGACACATCACTGCGCTCTATACTCCTCTGTTAATTGGTCATCTCTGTATACCAGTCACAAGACGCACTGGTTGATGCTTATTTATAAAACCCTCTTAGGTCTCACTCCCCCCTATATATACCTATTGTAGCCCTCATCCTCCACATTCAACATCCGTTCTGCCAGTCACATTGTCAAGTGTGCTCCCTCTCCGGCCTCTAGATCACCAGGCTGCTCATTATGGCGCACACCTGTCACCATCGTTACGCGCACCTGAAATTGGTGGAGTGGTTGAAAAACAAGTTTTAATGACTCCAACATAAGTGTATGTAAACTTCCGACTTCAACTGTAAGTGCCAAATAAAGTTACAGGGTTGACCGTAACAGGGTTGACCGTTACAGGGTTGACCGTAACAGGGTTGACCGTAACAGGGTTGACCTTGTAACAAGGGGAATGGAAGCTTGTTGTGTGCAACAGGGAGTGGCAATTGGGTAGCAGGGTTGACGTCTGCAAGTTTTCCACCACAAAACACAAGCAAATGGCAAAACAATAGAACCAGTTCACCTACTTTTACACTATGATTAGACTATGTTCAATGTTTTTTTTTGTTTTGTTGAAATATTAACCAATGTGTAGTTTCACCACATTAAAAAAGGAGTTCAGTTCACTTAAAGTTCACTTATTTGACCTTAAAATGAGTTACATATGTAAATGAATCAGTAATCACATGAAATAAATCACAATCTTCAGAAATGACTTTGTCAGACAGAGCAACATAATAACTAGAGTTTTACAATGATGTTGAAACTGAAACATTTTGGGGTGAAATGGGTTAAAATGTTTCTAAAAGTCTTTGGTCTATAATAAAGGACACATCATTTCATATAACACGCTTTTATTGATTTGTATATCATTATTGGTGCAAAATTTCTACTATCAAAGGAATATAAAAGGCACTTATTTTGTGGAACGACCCATACAGTATGTCATTTTCGAAAACATTTTCGAAAACTTGGAAATAGTACGTTTGACTCGGAATGCCTTTTATTTGCTTTTAGTTTAATATACCTCGAAGGAAATGAATAAAATATTTGAGTTCCAAAATAATTTGTCAACATTAATATTTCACCAGTTAAGAAAACAGTTGTGGTGAAGGGGACTGAGAATAAACTCCTCCCGCATGAATCAGGTTATCCCGCAGAGCAAAAGAACCCAAGTAATAGTTTATTTCTTACTGCTGCTGAGGCTAGCTGGGATCTTTCTGCTCTATTTGTCAATGTCCGTGGTCTCCTGTCAGTTAAGAATGGAACAAATAAATGAAATGGAGGGTCGGATGGAGAGCTCTCTGTTTGAAAGCATTTATTACTGTATGCAATACACTTACAGTGAAAGTCAATGGAATGGCCTATTGCAAAGAGGGCGAAAAGCAAACAGATGAAGCACAATTCTGGGATAAATCTACAGTTATGTAAGAGCTTTTGCTACAGTTCCTTCGGAAAGTATTCAGACCTCTTGACTTTTTCCACATTTTGTTACGTTTCAGCCTTATTCTAAAATGTATTACATCATTTTTCTCCCTCATCAACCTACAAACAGTATCCCATAATAAGAAAGCAGGTTTTTAGAAATGTTTGCTAATTTATAAAATAAAACCGAAATACTACATTTACATAAGTATTCAGACCCTTTACTCAGTACTTTGTTGAAGCACATTTGGCAGTGATTACAGCCTTGAGTCTTCTTGGGTATGACGCTAAAAGCTTGGCACACCTGTTTTTGGGGAATTTCTCCCATTCTTCTCTGCAGATCCTATCAAGCTCTGTCGGGTTGAATGCGGACCGTTACTGCACAGCTATTTTTAGGTCTGTCACACCCTGACCATAGTTTGCTTTGTATGTTTCTATGTTTTGGTTGGTCAGGGTGTGAGCTGGGTGGGCATTCTATGTTACATGTCTAGTTTGTCTAGTTCTATTTTTGGCCTGATATGGTTCTCAATCAGAGGCAGGAGTTCATCATTCTCTCTGATTGGGAACCATATTTAGGTAGCCTGTTTGGTGTTGGGTTTTGTGGGTGATTGTCTTTAGTGTCTTGATGTCCTTGTTCTGTATGTATGTGCACCAGTATTAGGCTGTTTCGGTTTTTGTTACGTTTATTGTTTTGTAGTGTTTTTTATTTAGATTTGTGTTGCTTCAGTTGAATAAACATGGATCGCAATCTACACGCCGCATTTTGGTCCGACTCTCTTTCCCATACAGAAAACCGTTACAGAATCACCCACCACAACAGGACCAAGCGGCGTGGTAACAGGCAACGGCAAAAGCAGCAGCAGGAGAAGCAACAGATGCAGCAGCATCAGGAGCAGCAGCAGCAGTGTGAGAGGCTGCACTACTTGGAAGAATGGACATGGGAGGACGAATTGGATGGTGAAGGACCCTGGGCTCAGCCAGGAGAATATCGCCGCCCCAAAGAAGAACTGGAGGCGACGAAAGCGGAAAGGCGCTGGTATGAGGAGGCAGCGCGGCGTTGTGGATGGAAGCCTGAGAGTCAGCCCCAAAAATGTATTGGGGGGGGGCTCACAGGGTGCATGGCTACGCCAGGTAGGAGACCTGAACCAACTTCCTGTGGTTACTGGGGGGGCGAGAGAGACCGGGCAGGGACCGTGTTATGCTGTGAAGCGCACAGTGTCCCCAGTGCGGGTGCATAGCCCGGTGCGGTACATTCCGGCTCCGCGTATCGGCCGGGCTAGAGTGGGCATCGAGCCAAGTGCCATGAAGCCGGCTCTAAGCATCTGGTCTCCAGTGCGTATCCTTGGGCCGGCTTACATGGCACCAACCTTGCGCATGGTGTTCCCGGTTCACCTGCATAGCCCAGTGCGGGCTATTCCACCTCGCCGCACTGGCAGGGCGACTGGGACCATTCAACCGGGTAAGGTTGGGCAGGCTCGGTGCTCAAGAGCTCCAGTGCGCCTGCACGGCCCGGTCTATCCGTCACCACCTCCATGCACCAGCCCTCCGGTGGCAGCCCCCCGTACCAGGCTGTCTCTCCGCTCCATCCTTACAGGGGCTCCCTCCTCTCCAGCGCTGCTGGAGTCTCCCGCCTCTCCGGCGCTACCAGAGCCTTCCTCCTTTCCAGCGCCGCCTGAGCCACCCGTCTGCCCAGCGCCGCCTGGGCCACCCGTCTGCCCAGCACCGCCAGTGCCGCCCGTCTGCCCAGCGCCGCCAGTGCCGCCAGTCAACCAGGGGCCGCCAGTCAGCCAGGGGCCGCCAGAGCCCCTCTGTCCCGATCAGCTGCCCCTCTGTCCCGAGCAGCCGTCCCTCTGTCCCGAGCTGCCGCCCCTCTGTCCCGAGCTGCCGCCCCTCTGTCCCGAGCTTCCGCCCCTCTGTCCAGAGCTGCCGCCCCTCTGTCCAGAGCTTCCGCCCCTCTGTCCCGAGCTGCCGCCCCTCTGTCCCAAGCTGCCACCCCTCTGTCCCGAGCTGCCGCCCCTCTGTCCATTGAGAAGAGTTGCCATGGTGAGGAGGCCACGGAAGCGGACAAGGTGGGGGGCTAAGACTACGATGAAGTGGGGGCCACGTCCAGCACCAGAGCCGCCACCGCGGACAGATGCCCACCCATACCCTCCCCTATAGGTTCAGGTTTTGCGGCCGGAGTCCGCACCTTGGGGGGGGGGTACTGTCACACCCTGACCATAGTTTGCTTTGTATGTTTCAATGTTCTTGTTGGTCAGGGTGTGAGCTGGGTGGGCATTCTATGTTTCATGTCTAGTTTGTCTAGTCCTATGTTTGGCCTGATATGGTTCTCAATCAGAGGCAGGTGTTTGTCATTGTCTCTGATTGGGAACCATATTTAGGTAGCCTGTTTGGTGTTGGGTTTTGTGGGTGATTGTCCTTAGTGTCTTGATGTCCTTGTTCTGTGTGTATGTGCACCAGTATTAAGCTGTTTCGGTTTTTGTTACGTTTATTGTTTTGTAGTGTTTTTATTTAGATTCGTGTTGCTTCAGTTGAATAAACATGGATCGCAATCTACACGCCGCATTTTGGTCCGACTCTCTTTCCCATACAGAAAACCGTTACAAGGTCTCTCCAGAGATGTCCGTTCAGGTTTACATCCGGGCTCTGGCTGGGCCACTCAAGGATATTCAGAGACTTGTCCCAAAGCCATTCCTTCATTGTCTTGGCTATGTGCCTAGGGTTGTTGATTACCTGGTGGAAGGTGAACCTTCGCCCCAGTCTGAGGTCCTGAACGCTCTAGAGCAGGTTTTCATCAAGAAACTCTCTGTACTTTGCTCAGTTCATCTTTGCCTTGATCCTGACTCATCTCCCAGTTGCTGCCGCTGAGAAACATCCCCACAGCATGATTCTGTCACCACCATGCTTCACCGTAGGGATGGTGCCAGGTTTCCTCCAGACGTGACGCTTGGCATTCAGGCCAAAGAGTTCAATCTTTGTTTCGTCAGACCAGAGAATCTTGTTTCTCATGGTCTGAGAGTCTTTAGGTGCCTTTTGGCAAACTCCAAGCGGGCTGTCATGTGCCTTTTACTGAGGAGTGGCTCCTTTAAGGTTCTCCCATCTCCACAAAGTAACTCTAGAGCTCTGTCAGAATGACCATTAGGTTCTTGGTCACCTCCCTGACAAAGGCCCTTCTCCCCCGATTTCTCAGTTTGGTCGGATGTCCAGCTCGAGGAAGAGTCCTGGTGGTTTGAAAGTGACAATGGCTAATTAAGTGACAATGGCTATTTAAGAATTAAGGAGGCCACTTTGTTGTTGGGGACCTTCAATGCTGCAGAAATGTTTTGGTACCCTTCCCGTGATCTGTGCCTCGACACAATCCTGTCTCTGAGCTCTACGGATAATTCCTTTGACCTCATGGCATGGTTTTTGCTCTGATATGCTCTGTCAACTGTGGGACCTTATTGACAGCTGTGCTTCTTTCCAAATCATGTCCAATCATTTGAATTTACCACAGGTGGACTCCAATCAAGTTGTAGAAACATCTCAAGGATGATCAATGGAAACAGGATGCACCTGAGCTAAATTTAGAGTCTCATAGCCTAGGGTCTGACTACTTATGTAAATAAGGTATTTCTGTCTTAATTTTTTATATTTTTTTATTTTACCTTTATTTAACAAGGCAAGTCTGTTAAGAACAATTTCTTATTTTCAATGACAGCCTAGGAACAGTGGGTTAACTGCCTGTTCAGGGGCAGAACAACAGATTTGTACCTTGTCAGCTCGGGGATTTGAACTTGCAACCTTTCGGTTACTAGTCCAACGCTCTAACCACTAGGCTACCCTGCCGCCCTGTATTAAACATTTAATACATTTGTAAACATTTCTAAAAAACTTTTTTGCCTTGTCATTATGGGGTATTGTGTGTAGATTGTTGAGGATTTTCTCTTTTTTTATTACAATTTAGAATATGGTAATGGTAATGTAAGAGTATGATGGAAAGAGGACTTGGGGACTGTAAAGAGACCTCTTGTGGCATGTCTTGTGGGGTATGCATGGGTGTCCGAGCTGTGCACCAGTAGATCATACAGACAGCTCGATGCATTCAACATGTCAATACCTCTCATAAATACTAGTAGTGATGAAGTCAATCTCTCCTCCACTTCGAGTCAGGAGAGGTTATCGTCCATATTATTAATATTAGCTCTCTGTGTACATCCAAGGCCCAGCCGTGCTGCCTTGTTGTGAACCAATTGCAATTCTGTGGCACCTGACCACATGACTGAACAGTAGTCCAGGTGCGACAGAACTAGGGCCTGTAGGACCTGCCTTGTTGACAGTGCTGTCTAGAAGGTAGCAACTAGGGCCTGTAGGACCTGCCTTGTTGACAGTGCTGTCTAGAAGGTAGAAACTAGGACCTGTAGGACTTGCCTTGTTGACAGTGCTGTCTAGAAGGTAGAAACTAGGACCTGTAGGACCTGCCTTGTTGACAGTGCTGTCTAGAAGGTAGAAACTAGGGCCTGTAGGACCTGCCTTGTTGACAGTGCTGTCTAGAAGGTAGAAACTAGGGCCTGTAGGACCTGCCTTGTTGACAGTGCCATCTAGAAGGTAGAAACTAGGACCTGTAGAACCTGCCTTGTTGACAGTGCTGTCTAGAAGGTAGAAACTAGGGCCTGTAGGACCTGCCTTGTTGACAGTGCTGTATAGAAGGTAGAAACTAGGGCCTGTAGGACCTGCCTTGTTGACAGTGCTGTCTAGAAGGTAGAAACTAGGGCCTGTAGGACCTGCCTTGTTGACAGTGCTGTCTAGAAGGTAGAAACTAGGGCCTGTAGGACCTGCCTTGTTGACAGCGCTGTCTAGAAGGTAGAGCAGCACCTTAACATGGACATAGTTCTCCCCATCTTAGCTACTGTTGTATCAATCTATTTTAACCATGACAGTTTACAATCCAGGGTTACTCCAAGCAGTTTTAGTCACCTCAGCTTGCTCAATTTCCACGTTATGTATTACAATATTTAGATGAGGTTTAGGTTTTAGTGAATGAATTGTCCCAAATACAATGCTTTACGTTTTAGAAATATTTAGTACTAACTCATTCCTTGCCTTCTACTCTGAATCTAACTGAAACTCTTTGTTAAGTGTTGCAGTACTTTCAGTTGCTGTAGTAGCTGACTTGTATAGTGTTAAGCAATTTCATAAATGTGTCAAGTGCATTGTCTGTTTGCTCCTCATTACACACCACGGACCAACAGATATTCTATACATCAATAACATAGGCATCACTACAAAACTTTGTGCATGACCTCTTATACACTATATTAGGCCCAGCCATAGAAACGTTGGTTTTCCTAAATATGGCTACAATATTGTGATCACTACATCCGACGGATCTGGATACAACTTTCAAGCAAATTTCTGCAGCATTAATAAAGATGTGATCAATACGTGTTGATGATTTCATTCCTGTGTTGTTTGTAACTACCCTGGTAGGTGGACTGATAACCTGAATCAGGTTGCAGGCAATGGTTACATTTTGAAGCTTTTTCTTGAGTGGGCAGCTTGATGAAAGCCAGTCAATTTTTAAATCACCCAGAAAATATCTGTTTGTTGATATCACATACATTATCAAGCATTTCACACATGTTATCCAGATACTGACTGTTAGCACTTGGTGGTCTATAGCAGCTTCCCACCAGAATGGGCTTTAGGTGAGGCAGATGAACCTGTAGCCACATTAATTCAACAGTATTTAACATGAGATCCTCTCTAATCTTTACAGGAATGGGGTACTGAATATAAACAGAAACACCTCCACCATTAGCATTTCTATATTTTCTGTAAATGTTCTAACCATGTATGGCTACCAGTGTATCATCAAAGGTTTTATCTAATTGAGTTTCAGAGATAGTCAGAATATGAATGTCATCTGTTACTAGCAAATATGTTAACGTGGGCTAATTTGAGCACTTTTCTTCTGGGGCACTTACTTGCTTTCATTGCTTTACTGGGAATCTTAGCAGCAGTAGATGTGCTCATGTTTTTTGTGTTAGTGCAGGGTGAGCTGCTCACAGTGGACTTCCTCCTAGGGCACACCGGCTTAGTGCTAACAGTATAAATCTGGTTCATAGGTACATGATTACTGCATACAATAGCTGTAGGATCAGTAGAGGCGTTCAGGGCAGTTAAATGGACATAAATGAGGTTGTTTGTATTGTGTCTACCGACACCTCTGGTGTGATGTACATTTGTTGAAGCATTATGACAACTCTGCATCACAATGGTAGGGATTAACTGAGCTGTGCTTGAGTCATTGATAAGTCATTGTCTCAACACAGCCTTATAGTGCTGTGAAAGGATCCAGGAACCTGCATCACAATGGTAGGGATTAGCTGAGCTGGGCTTGAGTCATTGATAAGTCATTGTCTCAACACAGCCTCCTTATAAAACCTGTTTTATTTCCAAAAGGTATCAACATTTTCAACACATTTACACCCATTGAGCTGCAATAATCATGTAGCCAGTTGTGAAGAGAAAGAATCCTGCTAAAGCGTTCAATGCCATGATTCAGAGATGGCAGAGGGCCAGATATGATGGGTCTTTTGTTAATGTCTAGCAGAGAGCCAATCAACTCTTTCAAATCCAACTTTTCAGAACTGCCCTTCATAAATGTAATTTAAACCCACATGGACTATGATAGAATCGATTTCCATGTCCTGGCGTAGAACATTCAGGAGCAACTTAGTAATGTAATTTATTCGAGCTCCGGGATAAGACATTACGGTTACATCTCTTACCATGGAGATGCCCAGAATCACGGCTGGCGAGAAGGACAAGAAAATACGCCCACTCCCACGCTTCTCAGGATTCAGAAAACCCTTTATGGATGGGCGAGAGGCATGGCTATGCCATAGCAAAGCCATGCATCTGGTCTTACTACAACTTTTTTTCATGTTTTATCCTGTGTTACGAAAGTACGAGAGATCATTTCAATATCTTCAGCAGAGATTAAAAAGATTTCGGTCGCAGGTGTCCTACACTCCACTTAACGTGTGATCTAAAAAAGAAGTGTCCGCCCCGTGGAGAATAACTATATTGTCGTGCGTGTGTGTCGTATAGATGTTTGCAGAGAGTTAATCATACCTGCATTAGCACTAGTTATCAAAGCTAAATGTGCAGAGGAGCCATCTAGCTTTTTGGTCTCTAACAAGCCTGCTGTTTGAAGCAAGACAACTAATTTCTTTTCAAACTTGGCAATTACGGAGACAAAGAAAAGATCTGCAGAGTTTTCACATTAATCATAGCCAACAGAGAATAGGGGGGTTGGGAAATTAAAATGAGTTTTGGAGCTTGGGGGTGTATTTCCTGTTTCCATTTCCACCACAATAGAATTAATTGACAAAAAAAGAATTTCCTTAGTGTTCTCATTTTTGTTTAGTATCGTCCTGCCAGAAAGTCACAAACAATATCTAATGATTGGAGATGTTCTTTCATTGAGTCAGGGCAGCTATATCTATAAATGAGTTGTACTTTAATATTGTATTTTTTTTGCAAGGCAATTTAAAAAAGCATCATTACAATGTTCCAAGAAATAATCCCACAAATAGTTCCACATACAGGGTTACAGCGCTTATCCACCCCCAGACATTAGTACAGGACTCTCCGGCTCTGACCACTTATCCACCCCCAGACATTAGTACAGGACTCTCCGGCTCTGACCACTTATCCACCCCCAGACATTAGTACAGGACTCTCCAGCTCTGACCACTTATCCAACCCCAGACATTAGTACAGGACTCTCCGGCTCTGACCACTTATCCATCCTCAGACATTTGTACAGGACTCTCCGGCTCTGACCACTTATCCACCCCCAGACATTAGTACAGGACTCTCCGGCTCTGACCACTTATCCACCCCCAGACATTTGTACAGGACTCTCCGGCTCTGACCACTTATCCACCCCCAGACATTAGTACAGGACTCTCCGGCTCTGACCACTTATCCACCCCAGACATTAGTACAGGACTCTCCGGCTCTGACCACTTATCCACCCCCAGACATTAGTACAGGACTCTCCGGCTCTGACCACTTATCCTGACCACTTATCCACCCCCAGACATTAGTACAGGACTCTCCGGCTCTGACCACTTATCCACCCCAGACATTAGTACAGGAGACATTCCACCCCCAGACATTAGTACAGGACTCTCCGGCTCTGACCACTTATCCACCCCCAGACATTAGTACAGGACTCTCCGGCTCTGACCACTTATCCACCCCCAGACATTTGTACAGGACTCTCCGGCTCTGACCACTTATCCACCCCCAGACATTTGTATAGGACTCTCCGGCTCTGACATAATCATCATTGAGTTGTGCACCAATCCCCCCAAAATTATAGTCTGTAATGTCCATGCAAAACATTTTATGGACAAAAACCACACAATTCTTGAAGAATCAATAATGCAGTAAAAAGCATTTTTTTGTTAGTTAGTAATGTTGAGGAGTAAATTATTAGGCCCAAATCAGGATGGGGAGACCACAATATGCTTGGTTTTCTGTGGCTATCCAAAGAGCATTTTCAATTTATACCTGGAATTGACCTAAGTCAGTGGACAGGCTGCTAGTGAGAAAATGCAATTAGGAACCGGTCTGATCCCTGGTTCTCCCTGTCTAGGAGAGAACATCACTTTGGCCTTCACAACTAACTCCATCAGGGTAGGTTTTCCTGCATTTTCATAGTGCCATTAGAAAGTATTCAGACCCCTTAACTCTTTCCACTTTTTGTTGTGTTACAGCCTGAGTTTAAAATGGATAAAATAAAGATTGTTTTGTCACTGGCCTACACCCAATACCCTATATTGCCAAAGTTGAATAATGTTTTTTCAAAATGTTTACTAATGAATAAAAAATGAAAAGCTGAAATGTCTTGAGTCAATAAGTATTCAATCCCTTTGTTATGGTAAGCCTAAATAAGTGCCGAAGTAAACATTTGCTCAGTAACAAGTCACATAATGCGCTGCAAGGACTTACTCTGTGTGCAATAATTTTGTTTAAGATGATTTTTGAATGACTGCCCCATCTCTGTACTCCACACATATAATTATTTCTAAGGTCCCTCAGTCAAGAAGTGAATTTCAAACACAAATTAAATCACAAAGACCCGGAAGGTTTTCCAATGCATCGCAAAGAAGGGCACCTGTTGGTAAATGGGTAAAAAATAAAAAAGCTTTGTGCATGGTGAGTGTTAAAACGGACCGCTTCAGTCAGCTGATTCTAGCCATCCTTTATGGTTAGTTCTAGTTGGGCAGCTTCAACCAGATACTTACAGTATCACCACCTCTCGTTCAGCTTATCAGCAGCCTTGATTCCCGGGACTTCAGTTTCAGTTGGTCTATGACATCAGCACGCTGTGTGGTCATAAACATGCTTTCCTGCTGAACTTTTCCTCCTGTGGATTGAATTCCTGAACCACATAGTTAAATGTCAGTTCTCACTGGACATGATTCTCAGTTATCTGACCCTTGAGTGGTCAGATGTGTGTGTGACGTGTGAATGTGGACATCTTCTTCCAGTAAACTCCCCTTAAACTGGACATCCTCCTTATCCGTGTTCTGGCCGGACATTCTGTAGTGGTTGCTACCAGCCTTAAGCCAGAACCTAAGGCTTCAAATTATATTCATGGTCCTTTGATTCTCTACCACCCTAACCCAATTTTTCAGTGAGGTTATTAATTACGCTTTGGATGGTGTATCAATACACCAAGTCACCACAAAGATACTGGTGTCCTTTGTAACCCTGTTGCCTGAGAGGAAGGAAATCGCTCAGGGATTTCAACATGAGGCCAATGTTGACTTAAAACAACTACAGAGTTTATTGGCTGTGATAGGAGAAAACGTAGGATGGAAGTTGGAACATCCTAATTGACAACGTGAAAAGAAGGAAGCCTGTACAGAATAAAATTATTCCAAAACATGCATCCTGTTTGCAACAAGACACTAAAGTGATACTGCAAAGCAATTGGGCAAAGCAATTCAACTTTTGCCCTGAATACAAAGTGTTATGTTTGGGGAAAATCCTATCCAATACATCACGGAGTACTACTCTCCATATTTTCAAGCATAGTGGTGGCTGCATCATGATATGGGTATGATATTAATCATTAAGGACAGGGGAGTTTGTCAAAGTAAAAAAAAATCAAATCAAAATCAAATCAAATCAAAATGTATTTGTCACATGGTTAGCAGATGTTAATGCAAGTGTAGCGAAATGCTTGAGCTTCTAGTTCCGACAAAGCAATAACATCCAACGAGTAATCTAACCTAACAATTCCAAAACTACTACCTTATACACACACAAGTGTAAAGGAATGAATAAGAACATGTACATAAAAGAATATATGAATGAGTGATGGTATAGAACGGCATAGGCAAGATGCAGTGGATGGTATAGAGTATAGCGTACAGTATATACATATGAGATGAGTAATGTAGGGTATTTAAACAAGATGCAGTAGATGGTATAGAGTACAGTATATACATATGAGATGAGTAATGTAGGGTATTTAAACAAGATGCAGTGGATGGTATAGAGTATAGCGTACAGTATATACATATGAGATGAGTAATGTAGGGTATGTAAACAAGATGCAGTGGATGGTATAGAGTATAGCGTACAGTATATACATATGAGATGAGTAATGTAGGGTATGTAAACAAGATGCAGTGGATGGTATAGAGTATAGCGTACAGTATATACATATGAGATGAGTAATGTAGGGTATTTAAACAAGATGCAGTGGATGGTATAGAGTATAGCGTACAGTATATACATATGAGATGAGTAATGTAGGGTATGTAAACAAGATGCAGTGGATGGTATAGAGTATAGCGTACAGTATATACATATGAGATGAGTAATGTAGGGTATTTAAACAAGATGCAGTGGATGGTATAGAGTATAGTACAGTATATACATATGAGATGAGTAATGTAGGGTATTTAAACAAGATGCAGTGGATGGTATAGAGTATAGCGTACAGTATATACATATGAGATGAGTAATGTAGGGTATTTAAACAAGATGCAGTGGATGGTATGGTATAGAGTACAGTATATACATATGAGATGAGTAATGTAGGGTATTTAAACAAGATGCAGTGGATGGTATGGTATAGAGTACAGTATATACATATGAGATGAGTAATGTAGGGTATTTAAACAAGATGCAGTGGATGGTATAGAGTACAGTATATACATATGAGATGAGTAATGTAGGGTATTTAAACAAGATGCAGTGGATGGTATAGAGTATAGCGTACAGTATATACATATGAGATGAGTAATGTAGGGTATTTAAACAAGATGCAGTGGATGGTATAGTATAGTACAGTATATACATATGAGATGAGTAATGTAGGGTATTTAAACAAGATGCAGTGGATGGATGGTATAGAGTACAGTATATACATATGAGATGAGTAATGTAGGGTATTTAAACAAGATGCAGTAGATGGTATAGAGTATAGCGTACAGTATATACATATGAGATGAGTAATGTAGGGTATTTAAACAAGATGCAGTGGATGGTATAGAGTACAGTATATACATATGAGATGAGTAATGTAGGGTATTTAAACAAGATGCAGTAGATGGTATAGAGTATAGCGTACAGTATATACATATGAGATGAGTAATGTAGGGTATTTAAACAAGATGCAGTGGATGGTATAGAGTACAGTATATACATATGAGATGAGTAATGTAGGGTATGGAAACAAGATGCAGTAGATGGTATAGAGTACAGTATATACATATGAGATGAGTAATGTAGGGTATTTAAACAAGATGCAGTGGATGGTATAGAGTATAGCGTACAGTATATACATATGAGATGAGTAATGTAGGGTATTTAAACAAGATGCAGTGGATGGTATAGAGTATAGCGTACAGTATATACATATGAGATGAGTAATGTAGGGTATGTAAACAAGATGCAGTGGATGGTATAGAGTATAGAGTACAGTATATACATATGAGATGAGTAATGTAGGGTATGTAAACAAGATGCAGTAGATGGTATAGAGTACAGTATATACATATGAGATGAGTAATGTAGGGTATGGAAACAAGATGCAGTGGATGGTATAGAGTATAGCGTACAGTATATACATATGAGATGAGTAATGTAGGGTATTTAAACAAGATGCAGTGGATGGTATAGAGTATAGCGTACAGTATATACATATGAGATGAGTAATGTAGGGTATGTAAACAAGATGCAGTGGATGGTATAGAGTATAGAGTACAGTATATACATATGAGATGAGTAATGTAGGGTATTTAAACAAGATGCAGTAGATGGTATAGTATAGCGTACAGTATATACATATGAGATGAGTAATGTAGGGTATTTAAACAAGATGCAGTGGATGGTATAGAGTATAGCGTACAGTATATACATATGAGATGAGTAATGTAGGGTATTTAAACAAGATGCAGTGGATGGTATAGAGTATAGCCTACAGTATATACATATGAGATGAGTAATGTAGGGTATTTAAACAAGATGCAGTAGATGGTATAGAGTATAGCGTACAGTATATACATATGAGATGAGTAATGTAGGGTATTTAAACAAGATGCAGTGGATGGTATAGAGTATAGCGTACAGTATATACATATGAGATGAGTAATGTAGGGTATTTAAACAAGATGCAGTGGATGGTATAGAGTATAGCGTACAGTATATACATATGAGATGAGTAATGTAGGGTATTTAAACAAGATGCAGTGGATGGTATAGAGTATAGCGTACAGTATATACATATGAGATGAGTAATGTAGGGTATTTAAACAAGATGCAGTAGATGGTATAGAGTATAGCGTACAGTATATACATATGAGATGAGTAATGTAGGGTATTTAAACAAGATGCAGTGGATGGTATAGAGTATAGCGTACAGTATATACATATGAGATGAGTAATGTAGGGTATTTAAACAAGATGCAGTGGATGGTATAGAGTATAGCGTACAGTATATACATATGAGATGAGTAATGTAGGGTATTTAAACAAGATGCAGTAGATGGTATAGAGTATAGCGTACAGTATATACATATGAGATGAGTAATGTAGGGTATGTAAACAAGATGCAGTGGATGGTATAGAGTATAGCGTACAGTATATACATATGAGATGAGTAATGTAGGGTATTTAAACAAGATGCAGTGGATGGTATAGAGTATAGCGTACAGTATATACATATGAGATGAGTAATGTAGGGTATTTAAACAAGATGCAGTGGATGGTATAGAGTATAGCGTACAGTATATACATATGAGATGAGTAATGTAGGGTATTTAAACAAGATGCAGTGGATGGTATAGAGTATAGCGTACAGTATATACATATGAGATGAGTAATGTAGGGTATTTAAACAAGATGCAGTGGATGGTATAGAGTATAGCGTACAGTATATACATATGAGATGAGTAATGTAGGGTATTTAAACAAGATGCAGTAGATGGTATAGAGTATAGCGTACAGTATATACATATGAGATGAGTAATGTAGGGTATTTAAACAAGATGCAGTGGATGGTATAGAGTACAGTATATACATATGAGATGAGTAATGTAGGGTATTTAAACAAGATGCAGTAGATGGTATAGAGTACAGTATATACATATGAGATGAGTAATGTAGGGTATTTAAACAAGATGCAGTAGATGGTATAGAGTATAGCGTACAGTATATACATATGAGATGAGTAATGTAGGGTATTTAAACAAGATGCAGTGGATGGTATAGAGTACAGTATATACATATGAGATGAGTAATGTAGGGTATTTAAACAAGATGCAGTAGATGGTATAGAGTATAGAGTACAGTATATACATATGAGATGAGTAATGTAGGGTATTTAAACAAGATGCAGTGGATGGTATAGAGTACAGTATATACATATGAGATGAGTAATGTAGGGTATGGAAACAAGATGCAGTAGATGGTATAGAGTACAGTATATACATATGAGATGAGTAATGTAGGGTATGGAAACAAGATGCAGTGGATGGTATAGAGTATAGCGTACAGTATATACATATGAGATGAGTAATGTAGGGTATTTAAACAAGATGCAGTAGATGGTATAGAGTATAGCGTACAGTATATACATATGAGATGAGTAATGTAGGGTATGTAAACAAGATGCAGTAGATGGTATAGAGTATAGAGTACAGTATATACATATGAGATGAGTAATGTAGGGTATGGAAACAAGATGCAGTAGATGGTATAGAGTACAGTATATACATATGAGATGAGTAATGTAGGGTATGGAAACAAGATGCAGTGGATGGTATAGAGTATAGCGTACAGTATATACATATGAGATGAGTAATGTAGGGTATTTAAACAAGATGCAGTAGATGGTATAGAGTATAGCGTACAGTATATACATATGAGATGAGTAATGTAGGGTATTTAAACAAGATGCAGTGGATGGTATAGAGTATAGTACAGTATATACATATGAGATGAGTAATGTAGGGTATTTAAACAAGATGCAGTAGATGGTATAGAGTACAGTATATACATATGAGATGAGTAATGTAGGGTATGGAAACAAGATGCAGTGGATGGTATAAATCAAAATCAAATCAAAGTATATACATATGAGATGATGTAATGTAGGGTATTTAAACAAGATGCAGTGGATGGTATACAGTATCCAAGGGTACAGTATATACATATGAGATGAGTAATGATATAGGGTATTTAAACAAGATGCAGTAGATGGTATAGAGTATAGCGTACAGTATATACATATGAGATGAGTAATGTAGGGTATTTAAACAAGATGCAGTGGATGGTATAGAGTATAGCGTACAGTATATACATATGAGATGAGTAATGTAAAGGGTATGATAAACAAGATGCAGTGGAGATGGTATATGAGTTACTCAGTATATACATATGAGATGAGTAATGTAGGGTATGGAAACAAGATGCAGTGGATGGTATAAGTATAGCGTACAGTATATACATATGAGATGAGTAATGTGAGGGTATGGAAACAAGATGCAGTAGATGGTATAGAGTATTTCTTCAGTATATACATATGAGATGAGTAATGTAGGGTATGGAAACAAGATGCAGTGGATGGTATAGAGTATAGCGTACTGTATATACATATTAGATGAGTAATGTAGGGTATGGTTAAACAAGATGCAGTGGATGGTATAGAGCCTAGCCACAGTATATACATATGAGATGAGTAATGTAGGGTATGGAAACAAGATGCAGTGGATGGTATAGAGTATAGCGTACAGTATATACATATGAGATGAGTAATGTAGGGTATGGAAACAAGATGCAGTAGATGGTATAGAGTATATCGTACAGTATATACATATGAGATGAGTAATGTAGGGTATGTAAACAAGATGCAGTGGATGGTATAGAGTATAGCGTACAGTATATACATATGAGATGAGTAATGTAGGGTATGTAAACAAGATGCAGTGGATGGTATAGAGTATAGCGTACAGTATATACATATGAGATGAGTAATGTAGGGTATGTAAACAAGATGCAGTGGATGGTATGGTATAGCGTACAGTATATACATATGAGATGAGTAATGTAGGGTATGGAAACAAGATGCAGTAGATGGTATAGAGTACAGTATATACATATGAGATGAGTAATGTAGGGTATGGAAACAAGATGCAGTAGATGGTATAGAGTACAGTATATACATATGAGATGAGTAATGTAGGGTATGGAAACAAGATGCAGTAGATGGTATAGTATAGTACAGTATATACATATGAGATGAGTAATGTAGGGTATGGAAACAAGATGCAGTAGATGGTATAGAGTACAGTATATACATATGAGATGAGTAATGTAGGGTATTGGAAACAAGATGCAGTAGATGGTATAGAGTACAGTATATACATATGAGATGAGTAATGTAGGGTATTTAAACAAGATGCAGTAGATGGTATAGAGTACAGTATATACATATGAGATGAGTAATGTAGGGTATGGAAACAAGATGCAGTAGATGGTATAGAGTACAGTATATACATATGAGATGAGTAATGTAGGGTATGGAAACAAGATGCAGTAGATGGTATAGAGTACAGTATATACATATGAGATGAGTAATGTAGGGTATGGAAACAAGATGCAGTAGATGGTATAGAGTACAGTATATACATATGAGATGAGTAATGTAGGGTATTTAAACAAGATGCAGTGGAGATGATATAGAGTACAGTATATACATATGAGATGAGTAATGTAGGGTATGTAAACAAGATGCAGTAGATGGTATAGAGTACAGTATATACATATGAGATGAGTAATGTAGGGTATTTAAACAAGATGCAGTAGATGGTATAGAGTACAGTATATACATATGAGATGAGTAATGTAGGGTATGGAAACAAGATGCAGTAGATGGTATAGAGTACAGTATATACATATGAGATGAGTAATGTAGGGTATTAAATAAGATGCAGTAGATGGTATAGAGTACAGTATATACATATGAGATGAGTAATGTAGGGTATTTGGAAACAAGATGCAGTAGATGGTATGGAGTACAGTATATACATATGAGATGAGTAATGTAGGGTATGTAAACAAGATGCAGTAGATGGTATAGAGTACAGTATATACATATGAGATGAGTAATGTAGGGTATTTAAACAAGATGCAGTAGATGGTATAGAGTACAGTATATACATATGAGATGAGTAATGTAGGTTATGGAAACAAGATGCAGTAGATGGTATAGAGTACAGTATATACATATGAGATGAGTAATGTAGGGTATTTAAACAAGATGCAGTAGATGGTATAGAGTACAGTATATACATATGAGATGAGTAATGTAGGGTATTTAAACAAGATGCAGTAGATGGTATAGAGTACAGTATATACATATGAGATGAGTAATGTAGGGTATGGAAACAAGATGCAGTAGATGGTATAGAGTACAGTATATACATATGAGATGAGTAATGTAGGGTATTTAAACAAGATGCAGTAGATGGTATAGAGTACAGTATATACATATGAGATGAGTAATGTAGGGTATGGAAACAAGATGCAGTAGATGGTATAGAGTACAGTATATACATATGAGATGAGTAATGTAGGGTATTTAAACAAGATGCAGTAGATGGTATAGAGTACAGTATATACATATGAGATGAGTAATGTAGGGTATGTAAATAAGATGCAGTGGATGGTATAGAGTACAGTATATACATATGAGATTAGTAATGTAGGGTATGTAAATAAGATGCAGTGGATGGTATAGAGTACAGTATATACATATGAGATGAGTAATGTAGGATATGTAAACATGATATAAAGAGGCATTGTTTAAAGTGGCTAGTGATACATTTATTACATTAATTTTTCCACTGGCTGCAGTTGAGTCAGTATGTTGGCAGCAGCCACTCAATGTTAGTGATGGCTGTTTAACAGTCTGATGGCCTTGAGATAGAAGCTGTTTTTCAGTCTCTCGGGTCCCTGCTTTGATGCACCTGTACTGACCTCGCCTTCTGGATGATAGCGGGGTGAACAGGCAGTGGCTCGGGTGGTTGTTGTCCTTGATAATCTTTTTGGCTTCCTGTGACATCGGGTGATGTAGGTGTCCTGGAGGGCAGGTAGTTTGCCCCCGGTGATGTGTTGTGCAGACCTCACTACCCTCTGGAGAGCCTTATGGTTATGGGCAGAGCAGTTGCCCTACCAGGCGGTGATACAGCCCAACAGGATGATCTCAATTGTGCATCTGTAAAGGTTTGTGAGTGTTTTTGGTGACAAGCCAAATTTCTTCAGCCTCCTGAGGTTGAAGAGGCGCTGCTGCGCCTTCTTCACCACGCTGTCTGTGTGGTTGGGCCATTTCAGTTTGTCCGTGATGTGTACGCCGAGGAATTTTAAACTTTCTAACCTCTCCACTACTGTCCCGTCGATGTGGATAGGGGGCTCCTCCCTCTGCTGTTTCCTGAAGTCCACGATCATCTCCTTTGTTTTGTTGACGTTGAGTGTGAGGTTATTTTCCTGACACCACACTCCGAGGGCCCTCACCTCCTCCCTGTAGACCGTCTCGTCGTTGTTGGTAATCAAGCCTTCCACTCTAGTGTCGTCTGCAAACTTGAAGATTTAGGAGGCCCCAGTGTTGAGGCTCAGTGGGGTGAAGATGTTGTTACCTAGCCTCAATACCTGGGGGTGGCCCGTCAGGAAGTCCAGGACCCAGTTGCACAGGGCGGGGTCGAGACCCAGGGTCTCGAGCTTGATGACGAGTTTGGAGGGCACCATGGTTTTAAATGCTGAGCTGTAGTCAATGAACAGCATTTCCACATAGGTATTCTTCTTGTCCAGATGGGTTAGGGCAGTGTGCAGTGTGATTGCATCATCTGTGGACCTATTGGGGCGGTAAAGCAAATTGGAGTGGGTCTATGGTGTCAGGTAGGGTGGATGTGATATGGTAGCTTGACTAGTCTCTCAAAGCACTTCATGATGACGGAGCAGGGCAGTAGTCATTTAGTTCAGTTACCTTAGCTTTCTTGGGACCAGGAACAATGGTGGAGGGAATAGAGCTACACTGTTTGTATTCGGTCATGTATCCGGTCACCTTGCCCTGATTAAAAGCAGTGGTTCGTGCTTTCAGTCTAAGGCGTCGTTGTTTTGCGTCACTGGCTGGGATCCGATCCATTGTTCTGGGTGGTGGGCAAAACAGAGGATCCGCTTCGGGAAAGTCGTATTCCTGGTCGTAATGTTATTGAGTTGATGTTGCTCTTATAACCAATAGTTCCTCCCGACTGTATGTTATAAAACCTAAGATTACCTGGGGTAACAATGTAAGAAATAACACACAAAAAAATACTGCATAGTTTCCTAGGAACACGAAACGAGGCGGCCACCTCTGTCGGCGCCGGAAGTGTCAACGGAATGGAGCTAAGCACAGGCAGAATCCTAGAGGAAAACACGGTTCCATCTGCTTTCCACCAGAGACAGGGAGATGAATTCACCTTTCAGCAGGATAAGAACCTAAAACACAAGGCATAATCTACACTGGAGTTGCTTACCAACAACACAGTCTAATGATGTTTTGTATTATGTAATTCTGTATTATGTTTCATGTTCTGTGTGGACCCCAGGAAGAGTAGCTGCTGCTTCCTTAGACATCGTTTGTTCTATGTTTTCCTCTGTCAGTTCACTTGAGAGCAGAGGAAGAATTTGAGCTGGCTGACAAATTTGACAATTTGAGGAGCAGTTTCTTCATTCCAGAATATCTTTTGTTACAGTAAGTCAATACAGTTTGTTTTGTGAGCTTGCAGAGAACTTCTGTGTCAGTTCACTTCCTTGACTTTCTTAATAGCCACTTTCACTGTTTGTGAATTCCAATTCTGTATTCCAGGAATGCTTTTTCACCAGAAGGCATAGCTATGGTTTCTTAGATCCTCATGAGATGCTTTTTTTCTGACAGGTCCCCAAAGGAAGATGTTCCGCATGACAAATTAAGAGTTTCTTTCAAAAACAAAATATATCCATTTTCAGAAATGTTGGAAAATGAGCATTTACTGTTAAAATAAATGATGGAAGAGATTGGTGTTTTTTCACAACTCAATATTAGGAAGGTGTTGCTAATGTTTGGTATACTTAGTGTTCTGTTTCAAATGTATCACTTGATTGTTTCATTTCAGAGATATTTCTTTTACGTTTTACACAGTCAAATGTAACAAATAGCATTTTTTTAAATGAAGAACTATACAAATGATACATTTGAAACAATATTTATAGTCTATTCACACACCTGTGCGTCAGTCTAATTAACATAAGAAAATCAAAATCAGTCATCTACAGTTTGGCTGCATCTCAATCCACGGTATCTATCTATCTGTCGGCCTTTCGCATCTGCGCTGGAAAGTGGCAGAGCTACAGCCCTGTTTGTCAGAGCAGGACACGTCCCAAAAATCGCTCTTCTCATGGAAACGTTTGTAGTGTCCGAACGGTTTGGCCTACTAACTAATATAACCAAATAGAAAGATGTAAAGATGAGACTCTCACGAACACGATGATGTTCTCCTCTATGACCCACAATGGGGACTCATCTGAAGTTGGTACCGCCAATGTGCCAACTTCTGTCTGTAGCGTCCAAACCATTTTGGCTACAAACTATGGACACAAGTGCCATGGGACTCGTCTGAAGGTCACCAGGTACTGGTTAAAAATGAATGGACGTAAGGAGGTAGTTTTGTCCCAACAAACAAATAAAAGGGATAAATATGTGTCCAAAAAACTAAAATATTTCCCGAGCTTTCTTATATCTCCTAGATTTAGGACAGACTCTTCAAAACCTTATTCCTTCAAAAACCAATTATGACTGTCTTTTTTGCAATTGATGATGATGTTATTTAATGAGTCTCCATGGGCTGTAGTCGTAAAGATCAAATTCAATACTGTATCATATATTTTTTAAACATATTTTTGGGGGGATACCTACAGGTATCCTAAAAATTTAAATCCAATAGATAAATGATCCATGGTATGACATCTTAAAACAATTCCATATGTTTACATTTGACATTTAAGTAATTTAGCAGAGTCTCTTATGCAGAGCAACTTACAGTAAGTGCATTAACCTTAAGATAGCTAGGTGACACAACCACATATCACAGTCAAATAAACAGGATATTAACATTCCATTGTAGCTAAATTATTGATATGTAGCATTTAGCAAAAATAAACACATTTTTATACACATCTAAAATCAATGAATTAAAAAATCTGAGAACAGTAATATTTTACACACACATGTATAAGCAATCATTTCTGATGAAAAAACATAAATGTGAAAAATTGGTGGATATAACATTTTGGAAATCAACTCTTCAAATATAGCCTCCTAATAGCAACGTCAATGTTTTGTATCTATCTGTTAGGTGATATGCCAAATATATTAAAGAGGAAAACTGGTAGGGGGGGGGAGAATACTGATTTAATATTATTGTTATTAAGATGCATCTTTGGTAAATTGTTGTCTATTCAATCACTGATCAGAGTCTCATCAAGTGCCAGTCTCATCAGGAAAAGAGACCTTTAGCCAGTCTCTTCAGGAAAAGAGACCTTTAGCCAGTCTCATCAGGAAAAGAGACCTTTAGCTATAGAAGCATATAATCTTTAACTGAAAGGGCACTATTCACTTAAGTATAGCAAGGTCATTTTCATCCAGTCTCCAGACTTTCTATTCTCCAACCCCAAAATACCTAGGGTCCATAGCCTAAAGTCCACTGTAAACAGCAGGGGACGCCACTGCTCAGATAAAGTACTCCTTCTTGCTCTCGTCCATGGCATCCTGCAGAGCCGGGTCGCCCCGGAGCGCCGCATCCGCTGTTTCGGCAAACTCAGTGCCCTTGGCCTCGTTGGTGTGGTAGGTGCCCTTGTGCCGGTACATATAGCGAATTACTACAACCGCCAGGCACACCAACACCAGGACCACAGCAGCAATGACAGCTGCAAATAGAGATGAGAATGTTATAGCAAGGACTTTTGCCTCACAATGACAATGGCAAAATACAATGGGGATGGTTTTGACAATAGCCCACGATTCTGCACAGGTAGGACTTTGACCTTGAAGTGTCATTGATCTTTGAAATGGCAAGGTCATTGGAATGTATGAGGATCAGAAGAAGACTGCTCCTTGATTAGTTGGTAAATACCAACCCAAAAGGGATATACATCTCTAAAATACACATCAAGCTCCAACCTGCCAACAGAGTGCAGTACAAAACAAAGTTTGTTTTGTAGTGTTCAGAGATTACAGGCCTAACCAGGGTGTACAGGCCTAACCAGAGTGTACAGGCCTAAACAGCTGTTTCTCTGTTATTTTCAATTAAGAATTGTTCAATCAAAGTTCAACGTGATGGTTTGCCAACAGTGAATATTAGCAGTACTCTGATAGGAGGACAGTTTGTCCTACAGTGAACCGTTAAGTTTGAAAGAACTGCCTGAGGCAGAAAACCACAACTTGTGAAGATGTTTTGTGACTTAATTGTCTATTTTGTAGAATGCCAGTCTCTTGGTAATAAAAAGGCAGTTTCAGGCTAGATTCTGATTTGAACACATTACTGGCAGAAGAAGAACAGTGTCTTTTTAAATGCATATTTCGTGGTCTGTTACAGCTGTTGCCAGACAACGGCAATATTTTGTGCCATAAAAATAACAGTAGCATTACATTTTAAATTTGGCCCGTTGGTTTACTGACTTCAAAAAATGGCTTTATATAGCTCTGTTCCGAAACATTTAGCAGACTCTGCTTGCTATCTGAAAGAAAGAGAAAAGAGATGTCTTTGTGTTGCATGCATCACATCATTAAATTTAGGGGGATGTCTGCCTCCAGCATCAAATCTATCAGCAACATCGATGTGGATGAGGTTTGCAGAGGGAGGCAAGGCATGGAAGGCCTTTGAATGTTCTGAACATGAGAGGAGCTCTATTATAACTCACCACCTAGTATGGCATCCAAGTATCCATCGTCCACATCGTAATCTAAGAAGGCAAAAATAAAGGGTGTTTTCAGATCATGTGCTAATATACTTTAGGTTACATACATAAGTTACATACAGTACAGTGTGTCGTTATTTATGCCATGTATCTTGAACCACATTCATATTTATTTTCCCCAGACTTTTTTTAACATGTGACTCTTTCAGGAGAGTTGTTATAGACAGCTGTCTCCCTGGTGTGTGTGCAGAGAGGTTTTTTGTATCTGTCACCAGGGGACAGACAAAACTCTCATTGGAGAAAGTGATTAAAGGTCATCATGAATTATAGCGCATGCAACATCTGCCCGCCTTGACTTGACTTTCTCTGAAGGACAGTGAAAGAGTCAGTCAGCCAGAGACGAAACTATGTCATCTATAAAAACGCAACGTGAGATCCAAAATGGAGGTCGATCCTCGCAAGCTTGAGAGAGTGCTATAGCTAAAGAAATATATATATTTTTCATTACTTCCCCGAAGTGCGCAATTAAAAGGCAGCCTCATTAATGCCTAATCACCCAAAACATCTAGGTGTTCGCCCACTCATTAGATCCTCATCACAATGCAATGTTTACAATGTGGACATATTCTCAGCAAATAAAGGGGCATTACAGAACCTGTCCATTTGGCACGAAGGGAGAGAAATTAAACAACAGATCCTAGTGTGTACTGTAGTTACAGCCTAAGCGAAGCAGCAATGCATGCTGGGAAAGGGACAATTCTAAACATGACCATGGGTGTGGCTCTTTCAGAAACTAAATCACAATATTTTTCTTCAATTCAGTAAAAAACGAAGAGCTTTAGGACTATGGACATTGACAAATGCTTGCCTGTTCCAGGTGGCCTCGATATGCATGCATGAATCCCAGAACCGTCATTAACTCTTGATTGGCTATTTTAGATGCAGACTCACAGACCCTCTCTGCTCCTTGGACTGCATAACATTATTCAGAATGCGAAAACTCAAAACACATAATCGAAAAATGAACCCACCACCAGTAGTTATGAAGGCTGCTACTACTGTACACTCAGACCTGTGAATGTACTGGAATAGCAGGCAGGACTTGGTTGTGGAATGCAGAGCAAGAGTAAGAAGACAATATTACTTTCACTCCAGAAACGTTTAATCAACGTTTAATCAACGTTTAGTCTCCTCACTGTCTTACTTTTGTAGTAATAGTTGCTGAAACAATATTTTGTTACATAATTACACAACAGGTATAACTGATATACTTCTTACAAAATGGCGGTAGGCAATGTTGCTCAATATTTCGTTACAAAACTGCACTCTTTCAACATACCCAGAAGGACTGTAACAACTGTAATCGCTGCCAAAGGTGATTCCAAGGGTGTGAATACTTACACTACCAGTCAAAAGTTTTAGAACACCTACTCATTCAAGGGTTTTTCTTTATTTCTACTATTTTCTACATTGTAGAATAATAGTGAAGACATCAAAACTATGAAATAACACATATGGATGGCATCGTGTAGTAACCAAAAAAGTTTTGAACTAATCAAAATATATTTGTGATTCTTCAAAGTAGCCCCCTTTGCCTTGATGACAGCTTTGCACACTCTTGGCATTCTCTCAACCAGATTCATGAGGTATTCACTTGGAATGTATTTCAATAAACACGTGTGCCTCGTTAAAAGTTCATTTGTGGAATTTCTTTCTTTCTTAATTTTTTTGAGCCAATCAGTTGTGCTGTGGCAAGGTAAGGGTGCTATACAGAATGTAGCCCTATTTGGAACAAAGACCAAGTAAATATTATGGCAAGAACAGCTCAAATAAGCAATGAGAAACGACAGTCCATCATTACTTTAAGACATGAAGGTCAGTCAATCTGGAAAATTCCAAGACCTTTTAAAATTCCTTCAAGCGCAGATGCAAACTCCATCAAGTGCTATGATGAAACTGGATCTCATGAGGACACCCACAGGAAAGGAAGACCCAGAGTTACCTCTGCTGCAGAGGATAAGTTCATTAGAGTTAACTGCACCTCAGATTGCAGCCCAAATAAATGCTTCACATTGTTCAAGTAAGAGACACATTTCAACCAACTGTTCAGAGGAGACTACGTGAATCAGGCCTTCATGGTCGACACCAATTAGAAGAAGAGACTTGCTTGGGCCAAGAAACACGAGCAATGGACATTAGACCGGTGGAAATCTGTGCTATGATCTGATGAGTCCAAATATGAGATTTTTGGTTCCAACCACCGTGTCTTTATCAAAGTTGCCCATCCCTGGTAACTATCCAGTGTTTCCAGATTTTTATTAAATATTACTTATAATTAATTACAATATGAGTGAAGGAATTTTCCTTACAAATGTGTATTTACTAAGTATGTTAAAAAGCTGTTTTTCTGTGTTGGAATGGTGTAGGCATACCCCAACAACAGAATGGTGTGGGCATACCCCAACAACAGAATGGTGTGGGTGTATACTGGTAATAAACTAATAACAATATTCATGCGAGTAGGCTGCTAATTGGCCAGGTCATCCTCCTTTACTGATGAAATAGCAATCATTTTTTAAATGGTCTGTTTGAGATACAAGTTTGAGGTGGGGTTTTTGAAGTGTTTAATTTCTCAAATTTGTGCTTTGGCAACAACATCTTTAGTTAACAGAATATGAACTTTTAAAAGTGAGATTTTCACTAGACAGTTACTTCAAGTTGCTACTAAGATGCTTGGTGAACTTCAGAGGCAGGCAGGCAGCCTATCCTATCCTATTTTAAAAGCAAAAATATATCCATCTGTAATTCAGGGTAAGTGAACGGGTTAACAGGTTAACTCTGCATAGCCAATGTGAGTAAGACCTTTAAACAGGTTAATATTCGGAAGGCCGTGGGGTCAGACTGAATATCAGGATGACCAGCTGGCAAGTGTCATTTTCAAACTCTCCCTGACCCGGTCTATAATACCTACGTGTTTCAAGCAGACCACCAGAGTCCCCGAACCTAGAAATGCCAAGGTAACCTGTCTAAGTGATTATCGCCCTGTAGCACTCACATCTACAGCCATGAAATGCTTTATAAAAGGCTGATCATGGCTCACATCAACACCGTCATCCCAGACACTCTGGACCTACTACAATTCGCATACCGCCTCCTCAGATGACGCAATCTCTATTGTATTCCACACTGCCCTCACCCACTTGGATAAAATGAATACATATGTAAGAATGTTGTTCATTGATTACAGCTCAAGATTCAAAACCATAGTCCCCTCCAAGCTCATCACCACGCTCAGGACCCTGGTACTAAAAACCTCCCTCTGCAATTGGATCCTGGAATTCCTGATGGGCTGCCCCCCAGGCAGCGAGGGTAGGTAACAACACATCCGCCATGCTGCCCATCAACATTGGGGCCCCTCAGGGGTGCGTGCTTAGTCCGCTCCTGTACTCCCTATTTACCCACGACTGCGTGGCCACACATGACCATGACACCATCATCAAGTGCTGACGAAACGATGGTGGTTGGACTGATCACTAGGGATTAACACCGGGATTGTCCTGGGACCACTATTCACATTTCCTGAAAATATTATATGACAAGACCCAGGAAATTACATAGCCCGAGCCCAGGCCTAGTCCAACATTACAGAAATGAAATGAGCCTGAACACGAAAAAAAGCCACATTTCTAGAAAACAATAGGCTATAGGTATTTAAACTGGTGCCACCTCAGCTGGCAGTGGAGTGAGGAGATGAGGAAAAATAGTTTGCTTATATATTAGCGGATCAGAACATTGTGCTAGCATGTTATACAAGTGGATTTTTATCTTCAGCCTGTCCTACTCCCTACTAAAAGCCTGTGTCTGATAATAAATCAATGTTATTTTATTTCACTTAATCTCTTTGTATATTTGGTTAATTAACCTTTGGCTGGACAAGTGGAAGTGGTAGCTAATTGATTTGTTTGCTCATCTCTCACTGATCAGAAACATTTAGCATGCTATAATGTAGTCTATATCACTGATCAGAAACATTTAACATGCTATAATGTAGTCTATATCACTGATCAGAAACATTTAGCATGCTATAATGTAGTCTATATCACTGATCAGAAACATTTAGCATGCTATAATGTAGTCTAAATCAAGTGTTCATCTCTCACTGATCAGAAACATTTAGCATGCTATAATGTAGTCTATATCACTGATCAGAAACATTTAGCATGCTATAATGTAGTCTATATCACTGATCAGAAACATTTAACATGCTATAATGTAGTCTATATCACTGATCAGAAACATTTAGCATGCTATAATGTAGTCTATATCACTGATCAGAAACATTTAACATGCTATAATGTAGTCTATATCACTGATCAGAAACATTTAGCATGCTATAATGTAGTCTATATCACTGATCAGAAACATTTAGCATGCTATAATGTAGTCTATATCACTGATCAGAAACATTTAACATGCTATAATGTAGTCTATATCACTGATCAGAAACATTTAGCATGCTATAATGTAGTCTAAATCAAGTGTTCATCTCTCACTGATCAGAAACATTTAGCATGCTATAATGTAGTCTATATCACTGATCAGAAACATTTAGCATGCTATAATGTAGTCTATATCACTGATCAGAAACATTTAGCATGCTATAATGTAGTCTATATCACTGATCAGAAATATTTAACATGCTATAATGTAGTCTATATCACTGATCAGAAACGTTTAGCATGCTATAATGTAGTCTATATCACTGATCAGAAACATTTAGCATGCTATAATGTAGTCTAAATCAAGTGTTCATCTCTCACTGATCATAAACATTTAGCATGCTATAATGTAGTCTATATCACTGATCAGAAACATTTAGCATGCTATAATGTAGTCTATATCACTGATCATAAACATTTAGCATGCTATAATGTAGTCTATATCACTGATCAGAAACATTTAGCATGCTATAATGTAGTCTATATCACTGATCAGAAACATTTAGCATGCTATAATGTAGTCTAAATCAAGTGTTCATCTCTCACTGATCAAAAACATTTAGCATGCTATAATGTAGTCTATATCACTGATCAGAAACATTTAGCATGCTATAATGTAGTCTAAATCAAGTGTTCATCTCTCACTGATCAGAAACATTTAGCATGCTATAATGTAGTCTATATATATATAATATATATAATATATGCCATTTAGCAGACGCTTTTATCCAAAGCGACTTACAGTCATGTGTGCATACATTCTACGTATGGGTGGTCCCGGGGATCGAACCCACTACCCTGGCGTTACAAGCGCCATGCTCTACCAACTGAGCTACAGAAGGGTTATCACTGATCAGAAACATTTAGCATGCTATAATGTAGTCTATATCACTGATCAGAAACATTTAGCATGCTATAATGTAGTCTATATCACTGATCAGAAACATTTAGCATGCTATAATGTAGCCTGAATCAAGTGTATTTTGTATGTGTATCTATTGAGTCACGTGGTAGCCTTACTGTATATAGTATAAAGCCTTATATAGAACCTGGGCTATTTGCCTATTGTCCCAATCTCACTAAAACTCCAAATACTAACTCCTGTGGTGCACGAAAATTCCTAACTTTATTCTGTAATCCATACGTTGCGTACTATGCATGTCAAAATACCACTGTAACATGTCCACCTCCTCATATTGCTGCCCATAACATGAGAGCTTCGGTAGATAATGTGTGATCATAAAACTGTATGAGACTAGATGTGCATATAACAGAGTTGGTCCCTAATACTTTGATATTTTTAAACTATTTCCACTTTTCATCTTCCCGTTATCTGTATAATCATCAACTTGATTTTACCAAGTGGGAGATATTCTGTCATTCGTTGGAGGTTATCTAGCAAACATAGCAACTTTTTGTCAGTTGACTTTTGTTTGACTGCCATTAGAAAGTTTGAAAGAATCGTCAACGCTATCGCCTACACAGGGTGTGCTCTGTGCGTCCTGTGTGTCGAAAGATAGCCTAGGCCTACAGCTGAAAATGTGCTGAATTAATTGAGTAACATGATAACGCTCGGAATGAATGGCCTGTTTCGCAATTCACAACATTGTCATTGGCGATCAAATGTACTCTTATTACTAAATATTACTTTCACTTTATCAATCTTTACATAGTGGCGCAGCCGGCAATGTGGTGCAGCGACAATCTTATTTGGGGAGAAGCCTGGCATAGTGCCCATATCTTGGTTTTAAACGCTTTAAATGACTCTGTGCACACACACTGGAGTCTATCCACACGCCTACACATACATAACATGCACACACATGCATAATGACGCCACACACACACCGGAGTCTATCCACACGCCTACACATACATAACATGCACACACATGCATAATGACGCCACACACACACCGGAGTCTATCCACACGCCTACACATACATAACATGCACACACATGCATAATGACGCCACACACACACCGGAGTCTATCCACACGCCTACACATACATAACATGCACACACATGCATAATGACGCCACACACACACCGGAGTCTATCCACACGCCTACACATACATAACATGCACACACATGCATAATGACGCCACACACACACTGGAGTCTATCCACACGCCTACACATACATAACATGCACACACATGCATAATGACGCCACACACACACTGGAGTCTATCCACACGCCTACACATACATAACATGCACACACATGCATAATGACGCCACACACACACTTTCACACTCACCACGTGCGCTGATGCTACTGCTCCAATGTGGAAGACACATTTCAGTTGATTGTATTCAGTTGTACAGTGTATTCGGAAATTATTCAGACCTCTTGACTTTTTCCACATTTTGTTACATTACAGTCTTATTCTAAAATTGATTAAATAAATGTTTTTCAATCCACATACAATACGCCATAATGATTTACTCCCTGTATATAGCCGTATTATTAACTGGTACTTCCTGTATATAGCCATGTTATTACCTATTACTTCCTGTATATAGCCATGTTATTACCTGGTACTTCCTGCATATAGCCATGTTATTACCTATTACTTCCTGTATATAGCCATGTTATTACCTGGTACTTACTGCATATAGCCATGGTATTACCTGGTACTTCCTGCATATAGCCATGGTATTACCTGGTACTTCCTGCATATAGCCATGGTATTACCTGGTACTTCCTGCATATAGCCATGGTATTACCTGGTACTTCCTGCATATAGCCATGGTATTACCTGGTACTTCCTGCATATAGCCATGGTATTACCTGGTACTTCCTGCATATAGCCATGGTATTACCTGGTACTTCCTGCATATAGCCATGGTATTACCTGGTACTTCCTGCATATAGCCATGGTATTACCTGGTACTTCCTGCATATAGCCATGGTATTACCTGGTACTTCCTGCATATAGCCATGGTATTACCTGGTACTTCCTGCATATAGCCATGGTATTACCTGGTACTTCCTGCATATAGCCATGGTATTACCTGGTACTTCCTGCATATAGCCATGGTATTACCTGGTACTTCCTGCATATAGCCATGGTATTACCTGGTACTTCCTGCATATAGCCATGGTATTACCTGGTACTTCCTGCATATAGCCATGGTATTACCTGGTACTTCCTGCATATAGCCATGGTATTACCTGGTACTTCCTGCATATAGCCATGGTATTACCTGGTACTTCCTGCATATAGCCATGGTATTACCTGGTACTTCCTGCATATAGCCATGGTATTACCTGGTACTTCCTGCATATAGCCATGGTATTACCTGGTACTTCCTGCATATAGCCATGGTATTACCTGGTACTTCCTGCATATAGCCATGGTATTACCTGGTACTTCCTGCATATAGCCATGGTATTACCTGGTACTTCCTGCATATAGCCATGGTATTACCTGGTACTTCCTGCATATAGCCATGGTATTACCTGGTACTTCCTGCATATAGCCATGTTATTACCTGGTACTTCCTGCATATAGCCATGGTATTACCTGGTACTTCCTGCATATAGCCATGTTATTACCTGGTACTTCCTGCATATAGCCATGGTATTACCTGGTACTTCCTGCATATAGCCATGGTATTACCTGGTACTTACTGCATATAGCCATGGTATTACCTGGTACTTCCTGCATATAGCCATGGTATTACCTGGTACTTCCTGCATATAGCCATGGTATTACCTGGTACTTCCTGCATATAGCCATGGTATTACCTGGTACTTCCTGCATATAGCCATGGTATTACCTGGTACTTACTGCATATAGCCATGTTATTACCTGGTACTTTCAGTATATAGCAATTTTATTACCTGTTAATCCCTGTATATAGCCATGTTATTACCTGGTACTTTCTGTATATATAGCCATGTAATTACCTGGTACTCCCTGCATATAGCCATGGTATTACCTGGTACTCCCTGCATATAGCCATGTAATTACCTGCCACTCCCAGTGTATGTCCATGTTATTACCTGGTACTTACTGCATATAGCCATGTAATTACCTGGTACTCCCTGTATATAGCCATGTTATTACCTGCTACTCCCTGTATATAGCCATGTTATTACCTGGTACTCCCTGTATATAGCCATGTTATTACCTGGTACTCCCTGCATATAGCCATGTAATTACCTGGTACTCCCTGTATATAGCCATGTTATTACCTGCTACTCCCTGTATATAAACATGTTATTACCTGGTACTTCCTGTATATAGCCATGTTATTACCTGATACTTCCTGTATATAGCCATGTTGTTTTTGACTCATAATTGTTATTTGTTATTCACTGTGTATTTCACTATTTCTATCTTTAACTCTGCCTTGTTGGTACTGGACCCGTGAGCATGTCACTGTTAGTAAACACCTGTTGTTTACCAAGCATGTGACAAATTACATTCGACTTTATTTTATTTGTCGATCTGGGAGCCGAGGAGAGAGTTCAAGTCCCTGATAAATTTGCCAAATTTGCCCGGAGTTGTCTCCTCATTAGCCTCAGATCCAAGATCCGCTCGCCACCGCAACATGGAGAACGGCACCGCCTGATGGGGACAGCTGAGCCACACCCAAGGGCAGATTTCTCTTCCCATCACCAGTACCCAAAGGGGCTGACAGGCAGGCCAAGGCATGTTGGAGGGTGTTGGAGGGTGGTGGTGGGTATCGGGTGCCACAGAGCATGAGAGCACCATCATTCATCCCCTCCTCCTTCTTTCACTTCTTTCACACATTTCGCCAACACATCCGCAGAAGACCTTGCCCTGGGAGCGAGATACACTGCTTTCATCGCATTCCCAGAAGTGGCGTTAATCTTGCCGAAAGCCGACTGTGAAGCAGGGCTGGTAAGTGTCTCCCTGTAGGAAGGAAGAGGGAACTGGAAGCCAAATTAATTCCACCCTGCAGGTCTATGGCTGACACCGGGCTGATATGGTATTCCCAGGAAATAAATAAAGCCTGGCTGCAATCTCGTCCCTAAATGGTGGTCCAATTTCAAGTTCAAGTTTTCAAGTTTTATTCTTCACATGCGCAAGTACAGTGAAATGCTTAACTTGCAAGCCCTTCCCAATAGCGCAGTATAAAAACAACAACAAGAAAAATGAGGGAAAAAAAGATTGTAAGCTGTATACAGGGTCAGACCCAGTACCAATTTAGTAGCCATTCTAAAGAAAAGTAAATCATATCATATTAATTTAAATGTTAGATACTGTGAGAAGCAAGATGGAAGCCTATCACACTGCATGGACCAATCTTTAAAAAAATTATATTGCGTAGTGCAGTTACTTCTCTAATGTAGTTTATAGTATGGGAGTATGGCAGTGGGACAGTCCATTTCCTGGTTCCCTATCTGGGCCAGCTGGCACAGGGCATGTCATTAATATACTATTGTATATTATTGTGATAAGTCTTGAGAGGTAACCATGACAATAACAACACTCTTGGTTTTCTGGCAGCAGTCAATGAGGCCATAAGTGCTGTGGCAACACAATAATGTTTAGAAATCAAATCAACAGTTGTTGGTAAGTTGTACTTGTTGGGTGAATTGAGATGTTCATTTTGTTAGTTTATTGGCCCCAATAAAGTTGCAGAAGGAGTTTGGGAATAATGTTCATCTCAGTCTGAGAAGTAGGGCCTATCAAACAACATCAGAAGCGTTAAACAGGCGATAGATATGAATTCTGCTAAAACTACAAGGGGAATGGAAATATAAAAAATACTTCAGTACTTATTTCGAATTTCAAGGATGGACAGACAGCGGTCAAAGACAGATTTCATAGTTTCACCGCGTCTCGGTGGATTAACAATAAATCATTGAAAGGGCGTTTATTCTACCGTATTTCCCACCTGTTGTTGTCTGGTGTGACGGACTCCTGATTTCCTTCAGCAAACAGCCGTGGCCCGCTGCCTGTGCCTAACTTAGGTTGAAAACATCCACTAAATGCTGGGCTAAACACCACTCTCTCTCTCCCCATCTCTCTCGGCTCTTCCTCTTTGGGTGACGTTCCACAGAGATGGAAGCTCGTCTTGTATTATTTAACACACGGAGGGCAGCTGTCTAAAAATAAAAATACCAAGTGTTCTTTAAAATGAAATGCATACCTTTGGAGGTGTGGAGCAGGTTGAGAGGCTTTACCTTCGTTAAACATAATCGTATTGCAGTTCCTCTGGTGCTAAGAGTTATTTCTTTATGTATTTATTTATTTTACTGTGTACTTCATTTTCAGAATATGTAAATACTGCCATGTCGAGAAAGCCTACTGAATGTTCAATATACAGCATTTGTGCTCGTGGATGTGCTAAGCACCAACCATTATAAATAACGCAATTCTTAGTTATATGTTTAAACAAGTAACCATCAACAATGATAACCACTCACACCAAATACTCCTCTGGTATTGAGACTGCAAGTCTTCCATAAAAACAATGAACTTCCTCCCAGCGTCAGGGTCGCAGAGAGCATTAAGATAATGCTCCTGAGGAAAACGTTCAATGTTAAAATTTGCCCGCCAAAGGAAAATCATCCGCGCAGATGAGTTTTAACGTGCAAAATTCGCATCTTCTCTCCCCCTCAGACAGCTTTCCTGGGCTCCAAAACATATTTGACTTTTGAAAAACTTGAATCTATAATTAATGTACATGTGATCTGAACGCTGCCTCTCCTGCACACTGCAGGTACTAAGAAAATCACTTTGACTTGCTCATTAATTTTCCTTGTTAACATCACATGACACATTTCTTATTTATCCCCTGCAGTAAGAACACGGTCAGAGTAAGACTGGTATGGTACCATACAACTCAAATAATAATGTAATAGACTATTCAATGACTAGGTAACAAATGGCTGAGTGAAAAACGTCATTTAATTGCATCACCAGAGTCAGCAGTTCAAAGCTCTTCTTGAAGAACTGAAAGGCTGAGCTTACTGCTTCCATTCCATTAAGTCCAACAGTGTAACTCCTGGAGAGTCTAAACAAAGGGCAGAATGGACAGGCATGTATGAGTGTGTACAATGGACTGCAATCCAGTCTCACTCCATTTTCTTGGTTATATAAACTTTGTTGTCAGAGAAAACAATCGTAACCCCATTAATCAAAATGACTACTTTGTTTGTGCTGACCAAAGCATCCTTTTCTCTCTCACGTCTGAGACCCCCCCCCCCCTTTTATATTCATGCACTGACCTCCATGTCACCTTGTGATAAGGATACGGAGGAAATGAAGGGTAGGGGTGGGAGGGAGGCATCTTATCAGCTCTAAAACCATGCGCACATGCAATTTCAAAGGGGATTCATATGAGAGGTTTGATTTGCCTCTGTGAGTTCATTAGCTAAATACAGATCCCTAACGGGAATCACCATTTCACGTTGTCTTTATACGGCCAATTAACAATGTGAATGCTAGTTACTCTGCTTTAGGACATTACCCTGACAGCACTGACAGTGGACAGTATCTTCACTGATGAACTGTATATGGTTCAGTATTACCAGAAAGCATTGTGTTGATGCAAAACACAGTTGAAGCTGCATGGCAGGCATTTAGGCTAGATATAGTCTTGCGTTGCTATAGCTCCAAAATCACCTCCCAAGCCTGGTTCTCGACGAGGCTAGATATTGGTGTTCTAGTGCGTTCTGTATCAGTGATGCAGGTTGATCATACTTTTATTTAACTAGGCAAGTCAGTTAAGAACAAATTCATATTTACAATGACGGCCTACCCCAGCCAAACCCAGACAACGCTGAGACAATTGTGGGCCGCCCTATGGGACTCCCAATCACGGCCGGATGTGATATAGCCTGGATTTGAACAAGGGACTGTAGTGACGCCTCTTGCACTGAGTTGCAGTGCCTTAGACCGCTGCGTCACTCGGGTCTTGGTAATAGAGGTTAATGACCGCCTGAGCGACGAAGCACCAGAAAGACTTCACATTTGAATAAAGTTATCTCTCTGAAAACGGCCTGCCAGGCATAACTAATCAACGCATTCTAATGAGTTTCTTTCTTCTGCTGCTTTAGACTGAGTTGATTGGGAGGAGCAATAGTGCAATCTCTTTTCAATAGCAGTAGATTCTTTGATGAAACGCAAGCAATGCCAGTGTAAAGGACGTCACACTGCTTGCTTATAGTGAGTACCACTTCCTCCTGATTCGGCTCACACCGAAGCTTCTTAACACCAGCTGATGTCACGGGAAAAGAAAGCTATTCGCTGGCGCAAGTGGGGACACTTCAGGCTGAGAAGGACCTTTCACTCATCCCAATGTGTTACACCAGTGTAATCTAGCAATATGGGAACATCGTTAATGAACTTGCAATGAGGTCTTTACAAACTACCGCAAAGCAATTATCAGAATATACATGGGCAGAGAGAGAGAGAGAGGGAGGTAGTATAAAGAAAACAGCTTCAAGGTTTCAACACAGAGTGTACAAAACAACTCATCTTCTTTTACTCAATCTATTTTGCAGATACATGAGGGCATTTTCTATATGTGGGATCAAAACAGCCAGCTGTCATGAGTGAATTAGGGTCCACTGAACAAACACAATTATCAGTAACCTTAGTCTACAAACAGTAGATAATGCACTGTCTGTGTTTAAGGTAAATTGGGATGTCATCTGAGGTCTTGTAATTGTGCCAAGGTTACTAAGTGAAGGTAATTTGTCGAGTAAATGATGTATACAGAGGAAGGCCAGGCCTCATTGTAGCCTTGAGGGGAGTGGAGTAAAAGCCCAATTTCTCATCCAGTTAGTGGGTGAAGTGTTGAGTTGGAGTTTATTGCTTGTCAGACACCTTTTTGTGTTAAACTGCACAGACTTCACAAACCTGTATTTTCAGTGGTGAAAACATTTTATTATCAGGCCTCCGATCAACCTGGGGCGAAAAGCATATTTCTTCTGGCATGATTGTAAGAGAGATCCTAGCAGAAAATGTGTCCTTGAGGGAACGCTTCTTGGGACCTGAGGTTGGGACCTGACCATGTTATGTGTTGTTATGTAGCAAGTTAACTATGCTCAATGTTGGTTTCTGGAAACCTACCCATGTGCCATGATCATCCAAAATGTCCCTTTTCCTTCCACGGCTATTTCCTTACTCATTGCTACCTTGACAACCCTTATCCGTTTTCAGACAGAGGATCAAATGCTGATCAGAATCAGAATTCTCAATGAAAACATTTCAATCACAGCTCTGTACAGAAGCAAGTGAGCGAGTAGGCCAACAGCTGACAGTGTGAGGGAAAGACAGCTGACAGTGTGAGGGAAAGACAGCTGACAGTGTGAGGGAAAGAAAGCTGACAGTGTTAGGGAAAGAAAGCTGACAGTGTTAGGGACAGAAAGCTGACAGTGTGAGGGAAAGAAAGCTGACAGTATGAGGGAAAGAAAGCTGACAGTGTGAGGGAAAGAAAGCTGGCAGTGTGAGGGAAAGAAAGCTGACAGCGTGAGGGAAAGAAAGCTGACAGTGTGAGGGAAAGAAAGCTGACAGCGTGAGGGAAAGAAAGCTGACAGTGTGAGGGAAAGAAAGCTGGCAGTGTGAGGGAAAGAAAGCTGACAGTGTGAGGGATAGAAAGCTGACAGTGTGAGGGATAGAAAGCTGACAGTGTGAGGGATAGAAAGTGGAAGAAATGAAGAGGAATATAGGAAGAAGAGGACAAAGAGATGAGCTTGTAAGTATATACAAAGACAGGGAGAGGAAGAGTGCAAGGTAGAGAGGAAATAGAGGGGTGGGGCTTCCGTGCTGAGGCTAAAATGAATTGGCAGAACCGCTTGTTTGTCATCCAGTGGGCTATACTGCGCCCCTCCACACACTCCCCAGAACCATTACACTGAACCGTTACACTGTGTCTCAAATATTTGGCATTACTCTCCCTTTTCACTTATCTTGCTTCTCCCCCACATCCTCTCTGTGCTTTCTTTTGTCTGTATCCGGCTGTGTTCAGGCTTTCCTCTCGCTATCTCTCTCCCACTCTCTTAGACTCCCTAGGCTCCATCTGCTAGTTCTGTTGCAAGATCAAAGTTCTCCTCCTACATTGATCGATGACAATGTTATCATCGGACTGCCATGGAATACTCCAAAAGTAATTAACCCTGTTGAGGAAGCCTCTAGATTGGCATCTGATCATTTACGATGCCACCATGAGGACGGCTCTCAATAAAACACTGGATCCAACATCACAGCACTGACTAAGATAAAACAAATGATCTTTCTTCCCCTTGTAGCTTCACTTCCCTGGGGTGTGCCCCAGATCACCTCTCCGAGACCACCAGGAGCCATCTAACCTATCCAGTAACCTTACATTTTAGGTCAAAACCTCATGGGAAGCACAGTGGCAACTTCATATAGTTGTGAGAAGGATAATAACAAAATGGATAATTTCACGATAATTATATCCTGTATATTCCAAACATTGTAATATATCTAAAAGTGTAACATATATTCCTTGTTGTCAGAAAACGCCTTGTCAAAATTCATGTGTAATTAAAAATAATAACAGTCATAATAGTCAGTGGCCTGAGTGACCAGTTAAAGATTGATATATAACACTGTGGACACACATACTTCCTGAGTCAATGGATGAAGCAGGGCTGTCCCTTTGCCCATCTTGTTTGATGACAACAACAGAAAAAACAACAGAAAAAAAGAAACAAGAGAGACTTGTTTACCAAGCACAAGGCCAGTTTAAAATAGTGTTTACTAAGCACAAGGCCAGTTTAAAATAGTGTTTACCAAGCACAAGGCCAGTTTTAAATAGTGTTTACCAAGCACAAGGCCAGTTTAAAATAGTGTTTACCAAGCACAAGGCCAGTTTAAAATAGTGTTTACCAAGCACAAGGCCAGTTTAAAATAGTGTTTACCAAGCACAAGGTCAGTTTAAAATAGTGTTTAACAAGCAGCAGGGGAGGCAGGGTAGCCTAGTGGTTAGAGCGTTGGACTAGTAACCGAAAGGTTTCAAGTTCAAATCCTCGAGCTGACAAGGTACAAGTCAATCGTTCTGCCCCTGAACAGGCAGTTATCCCATTGTTCCTAGGCCGTCATTGAAAATAAGAATTTGTTTTGAACTGACTTGCCAGGTTAAATAAAGGTTAAAAAAAGCATAAGGTCAGTTCAAAATAGTGTTTACCAAGCACAAGGTCTGTTTAAAATAGTGTTTACCAAGCACAAGGTCTGTTTAAAATAGTGTTTACCAAGCACAAGGTCTGTTTAAAATAGTGTTTACCAAGCACAAGGTCTATTTAAAATAGTGTTTACCAAGCACAAGGTCAGTTTAAAATAGTGTTTACCAATCACAAGGTCAGTTTAAAATAGTTTTTACCAATCACAAGGTCAGTTTAAAATAGTGTTTACCGAGCACAAGGTCAGTTTAAAATAGTGTTTACCAAGCACAAGGTCTGTTTAAAATAGTGTTTACCAAGCACAAGGTCTGTTTAAAATAGTGTTTACCAATCACAAGGTCAGTTTAAAATAGTTTTACCAATCACAAGGTCAGTTTAAAATAGTGTTTACCGAGCACAAGGTCAGTTTAAAATAGTGTTTATCAAGCACAAGGTCAGTTTAAAATAGTGTTTAGCATGCACAAGGTCAGTTTAAAATAGTGTTTACCAAGCACAAGGTCAGTTTAAAATAGTGTTTACCAATCACAAGGTCAGTTTAAAATAGTGTTTACCAATCACAAGGTCAGATAAAATAGTGTTTACCAAGTAACAGGTCAGTTTAAAATATTGTTCACCAAGCACAAGGTCAGTTTAAAATGGTGTTTACTATGCACAATGTCTGTTTAAAGTGTTTACCAAGCACAAGATCAGGTTTAAATAATGTTTACCAAGCACAAGCTCAGTTTGAAAGTGTTTACCAAGCATAAGGCCAGTTGAAATCAAATCAAATGAATGTACATCAGCTGATATCTCAAAGTGCTGTACAGAAACCCAACCTAAAACCCCAAACAACGAGCAATGCAGGTGTAGAAGCACGTGGCTAGGAAAAACTCCCTAGAAAGGCCAAAACCTAGGAAGATACCTAGAGAGGAACCAGGCTATGAGGGGTGGCTAGTACTCTTCTGGCTGTGCCGGGTGGAGATTATAACAGAACATGGCTAAGATGTTCAAATGTTCATAAATGACCAGCATGGTCGAATGATAATAAACACAGTAGTTGTTGAGGGGGCAGCAAGTCAGCACCTCAGGAGTAAATGTCAGTTGGCTTTTCATAGCCGATCATTAAGAGTATCTTTACTACTCCTGCTGTCTATAGAGAGCTGAAAACAGCAGGTCAAAAATAGTGTTTACCAAGCACAAGGCCAGTTTAAAATAGTGTTTACCAAGCAAAAGCTCAGTTTGAAATAGTATTTACCAAGCAAAATGTAGGTGTAAAGTGTTTACCAAGCACAAGGCCAGTTTCTTTTTTATTTTTACAAAGCACAAGGTCAGTTTAAAATAGTGTTTACCAATCACAAGGTCTGTTTAAAATAGCGTTTACCAATCACAAGGTCAGTTTAAAATAGTGTTTACCAATCACAAGGTCAGTTTAAAATAGTGTTTACCAATCACAAGGTCAGTTTAAAATAGTGTTTACCAATCACAAGGTCAGATAAAATAGTGTTTACCAAGTAACAGGTCAGTTTAAAATATTGTTCACCAAGCACAAGGTCAGTTTAAAATGGGGTTTACTATGCACAATGTCTGTTTAAAGTGTTTACCAAGCACAAGGTCTGTTTAAAATAGTGTTTACCAATCACAAGGTCAGTTTAAAATCATGTTTATCAATCACAAGGTCTGTTTAAAATAGTATTTACCAATCACAAGGTCAGTTTAAAATAGTGTCCACCATGCACAAGTTCAGTTTAAAATAGTGTTTACCAAGCACAAGGCCAGTTAAAAACAGTCTTCACCATGCACAAGTTCAGTTTAAAATAGTGTTTACCAAGCACAAGGCCAGATTACAATAGTGTTTACCATAGTGTTAAAATAGCATTCAAATAGTACCAAGCACAATGTTAGTTTAAAACAGTGTTTACCAAGCACAAGGCCAGTTAAAAACAGTCTTCACCAAGCACAAGTTCAGTTAAAAATATTGTTTACCATAGTGTTAAAATAGCGTTCAAATACTACCAGGCGCAATGTTAGTTTCCAAGTGCATGAAGGATTTAAAAAAAATATTTTAGAGAGGTAGAAATAGAGGAAATGTATTGTTAATTACTGTGAGATTTGACATTTGGAAGATTGTGAATGACCCATTGGTCAACAGGTTACATATATAGTTTTTAGCGACTGGGATAGAATATTATGTTTCAGGGAGATCATATTGGAAAATGAAGCTAGAAGGGAAGCGATGGCTGGATAGCCCACGGGCCTACGGCCAAAACAGTTTAATGACCTAGGATCTAATGAAGGTTTGGGATGATATTGTGTTGGACACATACAGTAGTAGCAGCATTGTTCTCCTGTTCCCTCATCCTTTCCCTTTCTCCTTTGCTTTGTTAGAACATGGAATGAGGAATAGTGACAGAATAGATGTAGAAAGACACACAACTTTAGAGAAAAAGGTGGTGCCCTAAATACGTGCCAATCATCAACCTCAAACAAATAGACACCCCAATAAACATGATTTAACCAGGCAGACCAGATTACAATTCCACTATCTTCCGAAATCCTTACTTGACCTAACTGACCAAAGTGAACAAATCCCCCAGCTATGCCAACAGCTTTCCCAGCCCCCACAATTGTTAACTGAAATTTAGGCTATTCATACCCAACTTAACACATGTCCCTCGGCTGAGACACTTATTAGCCTTAAATCAGACACTGTCACCTGGAGACATTGCCTCAGTTATTTTCTAAAAGATTGATATTTGACAAATTAAATCACTCCAGATCCTTTCAATTACCTCAGTGCTCTCCTGCAGGTTCAATAGCAGTGCCACACTACATCATTATGAAACCACACAGAGGGGAAATAAATGTAGGCAATGGGTTACTGGCAGCAGTAAGGAAGAGCTCTCCCCCTGTGAATTATAGGAACGCAAGTAGTTGCATGATGTTTGGAGACAGAGTGGTTTATGAACGATAACAAGGATCTATTTTATTTTGGAGAACAGCCACTGGCTGCACCATGCGCTGTACAATCTAAAATAGGCAAATATACACAATAATGAAACGTTAGGGTTCATGAACTTTGAACATTTACATTGTTTGAGACCATGGCGACCCAAAACGTTACGTAAACCTGTCTGTCATTAAATACTCTATCCTGTTCAGTTGTTCTAGTCTCGGAACTGTTGTTAATGAAAGCTGAACAATGTGTGTTTCATTGACTTCTTCTCAAGAGGGGGATATTTGCCAATTTCTTTTGCAATATTGCTTTAGTGCCTTGTTGCAAACTGGATGCATGTTTTGGAATATTTTGTATTCTGTACAGGCTTCCTTCTTTAATCTCTGTCAATTTTGGTTAGTATTGTGGAGTAACTACAATGTTGTAGATCCATCCTCAGTTTTCTCCTATCACAGCCATTAAACTCTGTAACTGTTTTGAAGTCACAATTGGCCTCATGGCAAAATCCCTGAGCAGTTTCCTTCCTCTCCGACAACTGAGTTAGGAAGGATTCCTGTATCTTTGTAGTGACTGGGTGTAGTGATACACCATCCAAAGTGTCATTAATAACTTCACCATGCTCAAACGGATATTCAATGTCTGCTTTTTATTTGCCCTTCTTTGTGAGGCATTAGAAAATCTCTCTGGGTTTTGTGGTTGAATCTGTGTTTGAAATTCACTGCTCAACTGAAGGACCTTACAGATAATTGTATATGGGGGGTACAGAGATGAGGTAGTCATTCAAAGTAATGTTAAACACTATTACTGCACACAGAGTGAGAGGCCATGCAACTTAATAGCCGTACCCTTATCATACTGCTCCTCTGTTCCACTGGTGATGTAGAGGTTAACCCAGGCCCTGCAGCCCCTAACTCAACTCCCATTCCTCCAGGTGCTCTCATTTATTGACTTCTGTAACCGTAAAAGCCTTGGTTTCATGCATGTTAACATTAGAAGCCTCTTCCCTAAGTTTGTTTTATTCATTGCTTTAGCACACTCCGCCATTCCGGATGCACTAGCCACGTCTGAATCCTGGCTTAGGAAGGCCACCAAAAATCCTGACATTTCCATCCCTAACTATAACATATAACATTTCCGACAAGATAGAACTGCCAAAAGGGGTGTAAGTTGCAATCTATTGCAGAGTTCTGTCATACTATCCAGGTCTGTGCCAAAACAATTCAAGCTTCTACTTCTAAAAATCCACCTTTCCAGAAACAAGTCTCTCACCATTGCCGCTTGTTATAGTCAGCTCTGCTCTCTTCAACCAGCTCTGCTGTCTTCAACCAGGATCTCAGAGATCATTGCCTCTGCGTAATTGGTCCGTGGTCAAATGCCCACCCCTCATCGCTGTGAAACACTCCCGAAAACACTTCAGGGAGCAGGTGTTTCTAATCAACCTGGCCGGGGTATCCTGGAAGGATATTTATTTAAATTTGATTTATTTAACTAGGCAATGACAGGCTAGGAACAATGGGTTAACTGCCTGTTTAGGGGCAGAACAACAGCTCGAGGGTTTGAACTTGCAACCTTCTGGTTACTAGTCCAACGCTCTAACCACTAGGCTACTCTGCCGTCCCTAAGACTGACCTCATCCCGTCAGTAGAGGATGACTGGTTGCTCTTTAAAAGTGCTTTCCTCACCATCTTAAATAAGCATGCCCCATTCAAAAAATGAATAACTAAGAACAGTTCACCCCAGACTTGATTGCCCTGGAACAGCAAAAAAAGCATCCTGTGGCATTCTGCATTAGCATTGAATAGCCCCCATGATATGCAACTTTTCAGGAAGGTCAGGAACCAATATACTCAGTCAGTTAGAAAAGCAAAGGCTAGCTTTTTCAAACAGAAATTTGCATCTTGTAGCACTAATTCCAAAAGTTTTGGGACACTGTGAAGTCCATGGAGAATAAGAGCACCTCCTCCCAGCTGCCCACTGCACTGCAGATAGGAAACATTGTCACCACCAATAAATTCAATGATAATCGATAAATTCAATAAGCGTTTTTCTACGGCTGGCCATGCTTTCCACCTGACTACTCCTACCCTGGCCAAAATCTCAGCACCCCATGCAGCAACTTTCCCAAGCCCCCTCCCCCGCTTCTCCTTCACCCAAATCCAAACAGCTGATGTTCTGAAAGAACTGCAAAATCTGGATCCCTACAAATCAGCTGGCTAGACAATCTGGACCCTCTCTTCCTAAAATTATCTGCCTAAATTGTTGCAACCCCTATTACTAGCCTATTCAACATCTCTTTTGTATCGTCTGAGACCCCCAAAGATTGGAAAGCTGCCGCGGTCATCCCCCTCTTCAAAGGGGGAGACACTCTAGACCCAAACTGTTATAGACCTATTATATCCATCCTGCCCTGGCTTTCTGAAATCTTCGAAAGCCAAGTTAACAAACAGATCACCGACCATTTCTAATCCCACCATACCTTCTCCACCTCCTCTATGCAATCTGGTTTCCGACCTGGTCAATGGTGCACCTCAGCCACGCTCATGGTCCTAAACGATATCATAACCGCCATCGATAAAAGACAGTACTGTGCAGCCGTCTTCATCGACCTGGCCAAGGCTTTCGACTCTGTCAATCCCCGCATTCCTATCGGCAGACTCAATAGCCTTGGCTTCTCAAATGACTGCCTCGCTTGGTTCACAAACTACTTATCAAATCAAATCATATGTTATTGGTCACATACACATGGTTAGCAGATGTTAATGCAGCGTGAAATGAAATGATTGTGCTTCTAGTTCCGACCACGCAGTAATATCTAACAAGTAATCTAACAATCTAACAACTAACTTACACAAACAAGTGTAATAGAATGATTAAGAATATGTACATATAAATATATGGATGAGTGATGGCCGAATGGCATAGGCAAGATACAGTAGATGGTATAGAGTACAGTATATAGATATGAGAAGAGTAATGTAGGGTATGTAAACATTATATAAAGTGACATTGTTTAAAAGTGACTAGAGATACAGTTATTACATCCAATTATTAATTATTAAAGTGGCTACAGATTGAGTCTGTATGTTGGCAGAAGCCACTCAATGTTAGTGATGGCTGCTTAACAGTCTGATGGCCTTGAGATAGAAGTTGTTTTTCAGTCTCTCGGTCCCTGCTTTGATGCACCTGTACTGACCTCGCCTTCTGGATGATAGCGGGTTGAACAGCCAGTGGCTCGGGTGGTTGTTGTCCTTAATGATGGCCTTCCTGTGACATTGGGTGGTGTAGGTGTCCTGGAGGGCAGGTAGTTTGCCCCCGGTGATGCGTTGTGCAGACCTCACTACCCTATGGAAATCCTTACGGTTCTGGGCAGAGCAGTTGCTGTACCAGGCGGTGATACAGCCCGACAGGGTACTCTCGATTGTGCATCTGTAAAAGTTTGTGAGTGTTTTTGGTGACAAGCCACATTTCTTCAGCCTCCTCCTACCCTCACCACCTGGGGGCGGCCCGTCAGAAAGTCCAGGACCCAGTTGCACAGGGCGAGGTCGAGACCCAGGGTCTCGAGCTTGATGACGAGTTTGGATGGTACTATGGTGTTAATCGATGAACAGCATTCGTACATAGGTATTCCTCTTGTCCAGGTGGGTTAGGGCAGTGTGCAGTGTGGTTGTGATTGCGTCGTCTGTGGACCTATTGGGGCGGTAAGCAAATTGGAGTGGGTCTAGGGTGTCAGGTAGTGTGAAGGTGATATGATCCTTGACTAGTCTCTCAAAGCACTTCATGATGATGGAAGTGAGTGCTATGGGGCGATAGTCATTTATCTCAGTTACCTTAGGTTTCCTGGGAACAGGAACAATGGTGGCATCTTGAAGCATGCGGGAACAGCAGACTGGGATAGGGAGTTATTCAATATGTCCATAAACACACCAGTCAGCTGGTCTGCGCATGCCCTGAGGACGCAGCTCAGGATGCAGTCTGGGCCGGCAGCCTTGCGAGGGTTAACATGTTTAAATGTTTTACTCACGTTGGCTGCGGTGAAGGAGAGCCCACAAGTTTTGGTACCAGGCCCTTTCAGTTGCACTGTATTGTCCTCAAAGCGAGCAAAGAAGTTGTTGAGTTTGTCTGGGAACAAGACATTGGTGTCCGCGATGGGGCTGGTTTTCTTTTTGTAGTCCGTGATTGACTGTAGACCCTGCCACATATGTCTCGTGTCTGAGCCGTTGTCTCTATACTGACGCTTAGCTTGTTTGATTGCCTTGCGGAGGGAATAGCTACACTATTTGTATTCGGTCATGTTTCCGGTCACCTTGCCATGATTAAAAGCAGTGGTTCGCGCTTTCAGTTTTGCGCGAATGCTGCAATCAATACACGGCTGTGATTGTAATCGAAGAGAATTCTCCTGGTAGATAATGCGGTTGGCATATGATTGTAGGTCAGGTGAACAAAAGGACTTGAGTTCCTATATGTTGTTATGTATGTTGTTATGATCACACCACGACTCGTTAATCATAAGGCTTATACCCCCACCCTTCTTCTTACCTGAACGATGTTTGTTTCTGGAGGCACAATGCGTGAAGAAACCGGGTGGCTGTACCGACTCTGAAAACGTATCCCGTGTGAGCCATGTTTCCGTGAAACAAAGAATGTTACAATCTCTGATGTCTCTCTGGAAGGCTACCCTTGCTCGAGTTTCATGTACCTTGTTGTCAAGAGACTGGACAATGGCGAGTATACTCAGGATAGAGTTCAGTGTGTCAAATTGGAAGGCCTGTTGTCTGGACCTCTGGCAGTCTCTATGGGGGTGCCACAGGGTTCAATTCTTGGGCTGACTCTTTTCTCTGTATATATCAACGATGTCGCTCTTGCTGATGGTGATTCTCTGATCCACCTCTACGCAGATGACACCCTTCTGTATATTTCTGGCCCTTCTTTGGACACTGTGCTAACAAACCTCTAAACGAGCTTCAATGCCATAAAACAATCCTTCCGTGACCTCCAACTGCTTTTAAATGCAAGTAAAACTAAGCGCATGCTCTTCAACCGATTGCTGCCCACACCCTCTCGCCCGACTAGCATCACTACTCTGGACAGTTCTGACTTAGAATATGTGGACAACTACAAATACCTAGGTGTCTGGTTAGACTGTAAACTCTCCTTCCAGACTCACATTAAGCATCTCCAATCCAAAAATAAATCTAGAATTGGCTTCCAATTTCGCAAACAAAGCCTACTTCATTCATGCCGCCAAACATACCCTCGTAAAACTGACTATCCTACCGATCCTTGATTTGGCGATGTCATTTACAAAATAGCCTCAATCACTCTACTCAGGATCTAGTCTATTACAGTGCCATCCGTTTTGTCACCAAAGCCCCATAAACTACCCACCACTGCGACCTGTTTGCTCTCATTGACTGGTTCTCACTTCATAATTGTTGCCAAACCCACTGGCTCCATGTCATCTAGAAGTCTATGCTAGAGAAAGCCCCGCCTTGCTCACTGGTCACCATAGCATCACCCACCTGTAGCACGTGCTCCAGAAGGTGTATTTCACTGGTCACCCGCAAACCCAACACGTCCGTTGGCCGCCTGACCTTCCAGTTCTCTGCTGCCAATGACTGCAATGAATTGCAAAAATCACTGAAGCTGGAGTATTATATCTCCCTCATTAACTTTAAGCATCAGCTGTTAGAGCAGCGTACCGATCACTGTACCAGTACACAGCCAATCGTAAATAGCACACTAAACTACCTCATCCCCATATTGTTACTTATCCTCTTGCTCTTTTGCACCCCAGTATCTCTACTTGCACATCATCTTCTGCACATCTATCACTCCAGTGTTAATGCTAACTTGTAATTAGTTCACCTCCATGGCCTATGTATTGCCTTACCTCCCTACTCTTATACATTTGCACACACTGTACATAGATTTTTCTATTGTGTTATTGACTGTACGTTTGTTTATGTGTAACTCTGTATTGTTGTTTGTGTCACACTGCTTTGCTTTATCTTGGCCAGGTTTCAGTTGTAAATTATGTTCTCAACTGGTCTACCTGGTCAAATAAAGGTGAAATATTTTTTTTTATAAAAAATAAAATAATGTGACTTGTTAAGAAAATATTTACTCCTGAACTTATTTAGGCTTGCCATAACAATGTGGTTGAATACTTATTGAATCAAGACATTTCAGCTTTTAATTAGTAATTCATTTGTATCGTTTTGAAAAATATTATTCCACTTTGACATTATAGGGTATTTTGTGTTGGCCAGTGACCAAAAATCTAAACGTTATCCATTTTAAATCCATTTAAATTCAGGCTGTAACACAACAAAATGTGGAAAAAGTCGAGGCGTGTGAATCCTTTCTGAAGGCTCTGGACGACCACACCCTGTGTCTTTCTCCTCTTTCTTCCTGGTTTGCAGAGAACTCATCCCTCTCTTTACTGGCTGCCTTGGAGGGTCATATCTGTCTGGACTATAAAATGGAGACTCTATCGCTTCCCACCATATGTCAACTGTAGAACACTGCTTTCCCTTTTCCCGTTTCCTGTTATTCCTTGCCTTGTCGTGTAAAGGCAGCAGTTGTACCATTGCGGACCATGTAAAGGGGGATTGGTGAAGGGTCTGTGCCAGTTTTTTAATGGCTATGAAATCTTATGACAGGATCAGATGACTTGCTTCAGGCATGGTTGAAACTGATTAGGGACAGATGGTCCCGTGCTCCACGTTGCCTTACCGCCTATGAGGATGTATAAAGAGGTTTGTTCTCTATTGTAGACACAAACAGACAGACCAGTGAATCAGGGAGAGAGACTGAGACAGATACATAGATAAACAGAACTGTCTAGACCGTGGCAGATAGGTTCAGTGCCTGGCAAAGGCTTTTGCTTTTTCAGAGAAAAGCCTTGAAAGTTTGCTGCCATGGTTTAGACCTATTTAACTGTTTCTCAACTCTCACCCGTGGAGAACCCTTTTCATTTGATTAACTGAAATATATATATATATATATATATATATATATATATCAAATCTGAACCCACTTTTAGTTATAACTAATAACATTTAGTTTGTGTTTAGATAGTGATGTGTGTGACACTTCGCAGTGGGATTGACACTGCATGGGATAAACATCAGCTATAAACATCTCAGAGTTGTCTCTATTTACCATGGCTGGAATCAATTAAACACCTCTCCTGTCTGGCAGACGGACACTCCAAGGGAACTGGAAACTTAGTGGACAGCTATCCTCCAGGACCAGCATCCAGCCTCCCTGCCAGGACCCTGATTGGCTCTCCCTGGTATGAAGCTAGCAGCAGCATGAGGCAGAGAGGGGAGAGTGTGAGGTAGTTGGTGCTGCTGGGGGCAGCACATCTGTCCTGTTATCTCAGGAGCATTGAGCTGATGGGAATGGGGGGATGGGGGAGGAGACTCTGGGGGGGCTAAGATAAACAGACACTACAGAGATGCCTCTCTGGGATTGTTGTTGGGTCTCTCTCGTCTCGCGACACTGGGTTAGAACTCCCCATTCTTTTGGACTCCTCAATCCCTGTGGTTCCCATCCTGCTTAGGAAGGGTTATTTACTGTTTACTTTTACTCCAGTTATATTCATTTAAATGTCTGGAACTCTCCAAAATACAGTAAAGTGAGGGGATGGGACACCACAGAACAGTATGAACCTTGCCATAGATTTCAAATTTATTTTGGCAGTTACCTTTATTTTGGCAGTTACCTACAGTTGAAGTCGGTAGTTTACATACACATCAGCCAAATATATTTAAACTCAGTTCAATTCCTGACATTTAGGTCAGTTAGGATCACAACTTTATTTTAAGAATGTGAAATGTCAGAATACTAGTAGAGAGGATGATTTATTTCAGCATCACATTCCCAGTGGGTCAGAAGTTTACATACACTCAATTCGTATTTGGTAGTATTGCCTTTAAAATGGTTTAACTTGGGTCAAACGTTTCGGGTAACCTTCCACAAGCTTCCCAAAATAGGTTGGGTGAATTTTGGTCCATTCCTCCTTAAAGATCTGGTGTAACTGAGTCAGGTGTGTAGGCCTCCTTGCTCGCACATGCTTTTTCAGTTCTGCCTACACATGTTCTGTAGGATTGAGGTCAGGGCTTGTGATGGCCACTCCAAAACCTTGACTTTGTTGTCCTTAAGCCATTTTGCCACAACTTTGGAAGTATGCTTGGGGTCACTGTCCATTTGGAAGACCCATTTGCAACCAAGCTTTAACTTCCTGACTGATGTCTTGCTTCAATATATCCACATCATTTCCCCCTCCTCAGGATGCCATCTATTTTGAAGTACACCAATCCCTCATACAGCAATGCACCCCCACAACATGATGCAGCTACCCCTGTGCTTCACGGTTGGGATGGTGTTCTTCAGCTTGAAAGCCTCCCACTTTTGTTCATTGTGGCCAAACAGTTCTATTTTTGTTCCATCAGACCAGAGGACACTTCTCCAAAAAGTACAATCTTTGTCACCATGTGTAGTTGCAAACCATAGTCTGGCTATTTTATGGCGGTTTTGGAGCAGTGGCTTCTTCCTTGCTGGGCAGCCTTTCAGGTTAGGTCGATATAGGACTTGTTTTACTGTAGATATATATTTTTTTGTACCTGTTTCCTCCAGCATCTTCACAAGGTCCGTAGTTGTTGTTTTGGGATTGGTTTGCACTTTTCTCACCAAAGTACGTTCATCTCTAGGATGCAGAATGCGTCTCCTTCCTGAGCGGTATGACGGCTTCGTGGTCCCATGGTGTTTATACTTGCATAATATTGTTTGTACAGATGAGCGTGGTACCTTCAGCCGTTTGGAAATTGCTCCCAAGGATGACCCAGACTTGTGGAGGTCTACAATTCTGTTTCCTGAGGTCTTGGCTGATTTCTTCAGATTTTCCCATGATGACAAGCAAAGAGGAACTGAGTTTGAAGGTAGGCCTTGAAATACATCCACAGGTACACCTCCAATTGACTCAAAGGATGTCAATTAGCCTATCAGAAGCTTCTAAAGCCATGATATCCTTTTCTGGAAATTTCCAAGCTGGTTAAAGGCACAGTCAACTTAGTGTATGTCAACTTCTGACCCACTGTGATATATTGAATTATAAGTGAAATCATCTGTCTGTAAACAATTGTTGGGAAAATGACTTGTGTCATGCACAAAGTAGACATACTACATTCCGTCTTAAATGTCATCATTTATTTACATATTAGGGTACCTGAGGATAGATTAGTAACGATATTTGACTTGTTTGAACAAAGTTTATTGGTAACTTTTGGGATTCCTTTGTCTGTATGTTGAACGAGTGGAATGGGTGGATTACTGAATCAAACTCGCCAACTAAACTAACTTTTTGGGGATATAAAGAAGGACTTTATCGAACAAAACAACAATTTGTTGTATAGCTGGGACCCTTGGGATTGCAAACAGTGGAAGATCTTCAAAGGTAAGTGATTTATTTTATCGCTATTTCTGATTTTTGTGACATCTCTGCTGGTTTGGAAAATGTTTTTAATGCTGGTGTATGCGGTGCGCTGTCCTCAGATAATCGCTTTCACCTTCAAGCCTTTTTGAAATCTGACAAAGTGGTTAGCAAAGTTCAGTTTTTAAACAATGTAAGACATTTGTATTTTCACAAATGTTTAATATTACGACTTTTGTATTTTGAATTTTGCACTCTGTAATTTCACCGGATGTTGTCGAGCTGGGGCACTAGCGGCACGCCTAGCCCAAAGAGGTTTTAACAAGACATTTGTGGAGTGGTTGAAACAAGAGTTTTAATAACTCCAAACTAAGTGTATGTAAACTTCCGACTTCAACTATATATCTCTGCAGCACTTTCGTGGTGGAAAAGTATCAAATTGTGATACCTGAGTAAAAATATTGATACCTTAATAGAAAGTAAAAAAGTATTTGGTTTTAAATATACTCAAGTATCAAAAGTAAATATAAATGTTAAAATATACTCAAAAGAAAATGCAAAAGTAAAAGTATAAATCACTTAAAATTCCTTAAATGAAGCAACGTAGACAGCACCATTTTGTTTTAAAAATGTACGGATAGCCAGGGGCACACTCCAACACATCATTTACAAATTATGCATTTGAGTTTAGTGAGTCAGCCAGATCAGAGGCAGTAGGGATGACCACATGTTCTCTTCAAAACTGCGTAAACTGGATTTTTTTCCTGTCTTGCTGAGTATTCAAAATGTAAGGAATACTTTTGGGTGTCAGGAAAATGTGTGGAGTAAAAAGTAGATTATTTTCTCTTGGAATGTAGTGAAAGTAAAAGTTGTCAAAAATATAAAAAGTAAATTAAAGTACAGATACTCCCTTAAGTACTTTACAACACTGCTTTCTCTCAGCCTCGCCTGCAATGTTCCCCTCTGTTACTCTCTGAATCTCTGTCTTTGTCTGCATATTTCTCTCACTCTCTTTCTCTCACACTCTCACTCTCTCTCTCTCTCCCCCTCTCCTCTCCCTCACTCTTTCTCCCTCCCTCTCGCTCTCTCATCTCCTTTCTCACTCTCTCTCTCCCTCTTTTCACCTGTCTTCTTTCTTTTGAAAGTAGAGTATTTGTATTTATTTGCTTTGTATTGGTATTTGTTTATTTTTATCAGACTTATTTGTCATACCTTTTGTCTCATCCCTCTCTACCATAAAATGCTTAAATTACTCAAGGAGATTTAATCGATTTTACAGTCATTTTCTTAATTAGTGCATGCTGTGGCAGACGGCAGGGAGAGGTGAGGGGAGTGGTAATTAAGCGATATCTTGCAGGTAGCTGGCTCCGCCCCCGGGCCTTATATGGATTTCCTGTCCCAACGAGGAAAGGCTGTGAGTCATTAATTAAGCCAGGGAGTGCTTGGGGATAAAGGAGGAAGCAGCCTGCATAAAGGGGCAGAGGAGGTGAGAGAAACGAGAGCGGTGTGAAGAGCGAGAGAAACGGAGAGAAACGAGCGGTGTGAAGAGTGAGAGAAACGAGAGCGGTGTGAAGAGCGAGAGAAACGAGAGCGGTGTGAAGAGCGAGAGAAACGAGAGCGGTGTGAAGAGTGAGAGAAACGAGAGCGGTGTGAAGAGCGAGAGAAACGAGAGCGGTGTGAAGAGTGAGAGAAACGAGAGCGGTGTGAAGAGTGAGAGAAACGAGAGCGGTATGAAGAGGGAGAGAAACGAGAGCGGTGTGAAGAGCGAGAGAAACGAGAGCGAGAGAAACGAGAGCGGTATGAAGAGTGAGAGAAACGAGAGCGGTATGAAGAGGGAGAGAAACGAGCGCGGTGTGAAGAGCGAGAGAAACGAGAATGAAATCTGTGTGATTGCCCGTTGTGACCTGGACTGTTGTGCCCGAGTGTGAAGATGAACCCCTGGAGAACGACACAGACAAAGAGAACGGCTTGTGGACTGTGAGGTGGTGGGTGAATTCCCCCTTCTTTCCCCATGTATGAACATACCTAATAAACTTCCCCTTTGCATCCTATTTGTGCTACTGGTGCCTATTTTGTTATTGAACTTGGTGATGTGTAACCCCACACCTTTGATCTTGCTACAATGCTTATTAGTAACTGGAATAAGCAATTTCATAGATGTGTCATATGCATCGTCTGGTTGCTCCTCATTACGGACCAGCAAATATTCTTTACGTCATCAACAAATGATTCACTACAAAACTTATTGAATGACCTCTTAAACTATATTAGGCCCAGCCTTTGGAACTTAGGTTTTTCTACAGTAAAAACCCTGAAGGTCAACGTAGAGGAAGGGGAAAATCTCGCTAGCGCCACGGCTGAACGCACTGCTCCAGCAGCCCAAACAATTCAAGGTCTGCCTTGCTGTCATCTCTCAGCTCCTTTGAGACACATGCTTTCATGCTAAAAATGGAGAGTCTTCATTTTTCTGTGTCCTTTCCTTACTCTGTCTGAGATGCTACATAAAGGTCTCTGAACTACAACAGAGGTTAGTGTGCGGGGGTTTGTGTTCGGGGGTATAGCTCTATCTCCATGTCTGGGGAAAATTATGGCTGCCGTCTTAGGGCCTCCAAACCAACTGTGCTTTTTCACATTGTTTAACTTATTTTGTACATAATGTTGCTACCACGGGGACAGATGGATTACCAGGACGTGTACTCAGAGCATGCACAGACCAACTGGTAAGTATATTCACTGACATTTTCAACCTCTCCCTGACCGAGTCAGTAATGCCTACAGGTTTTAGACTACCATAGTCCCTGTGCCAAAGAAAACAAAGGTAACTTGCCTAAATGACTACCACCCCATAGCACTCATGTTGGTAGCCATGAAGGGCTTTGAAAGTCTGGTCATGGCTCACACCAAAACCATCCCGGAAACCCTAGACCCACACCCATTTGCATAACTCCACAGATGATGCATTCTCAATCGCACTCCACACTGCCCTTTTCCACCTGGACAAAAGGAACACCTATGTGAGAATGCTTTTCATTGACTACAGCTCAGCGTTTAACACAAAAATCATCACTAAGCTAAGGATCCTTGGACTAAACACCTCCCTCTGCAAATGGATCCTGGACTTCCTGATGGACCACCCCCAGGTGGTAAGTGTAGTTAACAACACATCTGCCACGCTGATCCTGAACAAGGGCACGCTCGGGTGCGTGCTTAGTCCCCTCCTGTAAAGCACAAGCACAACTCCAACACAACAGTGGTAGGCCTGATCACAGACAACTGAGACAGCCTATAGGGTGGCGGTCAGAGACCTGGCAGTGTGGTGCCAGGACATCAACCTCTCCCTCAACATGAGCAAGACAAAGGAAGTGAATCGTAGACTACAGGAGAAGGAGGGCCAAACATGCCCCCATTCACATCGATGGGGCTGTAGTGAAGTGGGTCGAGAGTTTCAAGTTCCTTGATGTCCACACCACCAACAAACTATTATGGTTCAAACAATACAGTTGTGAAGAGGGCATGACAACACCTTTTCCCCCTCAGGAGACTGAAAAGATGTGGCATGGGTCCCCAGATCCTCAAGAAAGTTCCACAGCTGCACCGTCGAGAGCATCCTGACCGGTTGCATCACAGCCTGGTATGGCAACTGCTCGGCGTATGACCGTAAGGCACGACAGAGGGTAGTGAGTACAGCCCAGTACATCACTGGGTCCAAGCTTCCTTCCATCCAGGACCTGTATACTAGGCGGTGTCAGAGGAAGACCCAGAAAATTGTCAAAGACTCAAGTCACGCAAGTCATAGACTGTTCTCTCTGCAACTGCATGCCAAGCAGAACTGGATTGCCAGACAAGTTTAGGTCCAAAAGGCTCCTTGACAGCTTCTACCCCCAAGCCACAAGACTGCTGAACAATTAATCAAAGGGCCGCCCAGACTATTTACACTGACATGAATATTTGCTTTACTATGCATAGTCACTTTACCCCTACCTACATGTACAAATGACCTTCTTTAACCTGTACACCCGCACATTGACTTTGTACAGGTCCCTCCTGTATTTAGCCTCCACATAGACTCTGTACAGGTACCCCCTGTATATAGCCTCCACATTGACTCTGTACAGGTACCCCCTGTATATAGTCTCCACATTGACTCTGTATAGGTACCCCCTGTATATAGTCTCCACATTGACTCTGTACAGGTACCCCCTGTATATAGCCTCCACATTGACTGTGTACAGGTTTCCCCAGTATATAGCCTCCACATTGACTCTGTACAGGTATCCCCTGTATATAGTCTCCACATTGACTCTGTACAGGTACCCCCTGTATATAGCCTCCACATTGACTCTGTACCGGTACCCCCTGTATATAGCCTCCACATTGACTCTGTACAGGTACCCCCTGTATATAGCCTCCACATTGACTCTGTACAGGTACTCCCTGTATATAGCCTCCACATTGACTCTGTACAGGTACCCCCTGTATATAGCCTCCACGTTGACTCTGTACAGGTACTCCCTGTATATAGCCTCCACATTGACTCTGTACAGGGTACTCCCTGTATATAGTCTCCACATTGACTCTGTACAGGTACCCCCTTGTTAAACAGCCACCACTAACACTGAGTGGCTGCTGCCAACACACTGTCATTGACACTGACCCAACTCCAGCCATTTTAATAATGGGAATTGATGGGAAATGATGTAAATATATCACTAGCCACTTTAAACAATGCTACCTTATATAATGTTACTTACCCTACATTATTCATCTCATATGCATATGTATATACTGTACTCTACATCATCGACTGCATCCTTATGTAACACATGTATCACTAGCCACTTTAACTATGCCACTTTGTTTACTTTGTCTACACACTCATCTCATATGTATATACTTTTACCATCTACTGTATGCTGCTCTGTACCATCACTCATTCATATATCCTTATGTACATGCTCCTTATCCCCTTACACTGTGTATAAGACAGTAGTTTTGGAATTGTTAGTTAGATTACTTGTTGGTTATCACTGCATTGTCGGAACTAGAAGCACAAGCATTTCGCTACACTCGCATTAACATCTGCTAACCATGTGTATGTGACAAATAAAATTTGATTTGATTTGATTTGATTTATAGCCTCCACATTGACTCTGTACAAGTACCCCTGTATATAGCCTCCACATTGACTCTGTACAGGTACCTCCTGTATATAGCCTCCACATTGACTCTGTACAAGTACCCCCTGTATATAGCCTCCACATTGACTCTGTACAAGTACCCCCTGTATATAGCCTCCACATTGACTCTTCTATACCCCCTGCATATAGCCTCCACATTGACACTGTACAGGTACCCCCTGTATATAGCCTCCACATTGACTCTGTGCAAGTACCCCCTGTATATAGCCTCCACATTGACTCTGTACCGGTACCCCCTGTATATAGCCTCCACATTGACACTGTACAGGTACCCCCTGTATATAGCCTCCACATTGACTCTGTACAAGTACCCCCTGTATATAGCCTCCACATTGACTCTGTACCGGTACCCCCTGTATATAGCCTCCACATTGACACTGTACAGGTACCCCCTGTATATAGCCTCCACATTGACACTGTACAGGTACCCCCTGTATATAGCCTCTATTACTTTACTGTGTTACTTTTTAACCTTTTATTTTTCACTAGTTTATTGGTAACAAAAATCGAATTCTTGATTTCTTGAACTGCATTGTTGGTTAAGGGATTGTAAGTAAGCATTTCACAGTAAGGTCTACACCTGATGTATTTGGGGCATGTGACAAATAACATTTTATTTGATTTAATGTTTCCATGTCTGTTCTTTGTTGCAAAAAGTTAGCATGGTACAGTACCTACGCGCACCAATAACACACATAGAGGGCCTATTTTCTATAGTAGGCTAATGAGTACTGAGAGCCACCAGACCAGCTGACTGACAGCCACCGGACCAGCTGACTGACAGCCACCAGATCAGCTGACTGACAGCCACCGGACCGGCTGACTGACAGCCACCGGACCGGCTGACTGACAGCCACCGGACCGGCTGACTGACAGCCAGCAGAGCTGTTTCTGCAAACAAAAAACATCAGGCACTGGCTGCTTCACAGACACTGCTTTTGTACAACTACTACCAGCTGGTTGCAAAACAGACACTGCTTTTGTACAACTACTACCAGCTGGTTGCAAAACAGACACTGCTTTTGTACAACTACTACCAGCTGGTTGCAAAACAGACACTGCTTTTGTACAACTACTACCAGCTGGTTGCAAAACAGACACTGCTTTTGTACAACTACTACCAGCTGGTTGCAAAACAGACACTGCTTTTGTACAACTACTACCAGCTGGTTGCAAAACAGATCATTATTCTTCAACACATATTCAATGTGTCCTGGCCCACAATTGGTGCTTGTTGAGCAAATGGATTGTTAACAGTCCTGCATACATATAGAGGATCAAATGTACATACACCTTCGTGTGTGGTTAAATCAACCTTGTATTCAGGGTTGTGTGTGCAGTCAGCGAGCTATAAACTCAAAGCCTTACGTAAAAAAACAAACAACAGAATGCCTCACTCTGCCAGTTGTTTATTTGACCTCAGCAACAAGATGTCCCCTACAAGGTCATATTGCAGTCGTACGGAGAAGGATACATCACTACACAAGGATGAGTCCAATGCAATGTTATGACTGCCACACACATCTACTTCATTTGAGGTTCACAAACGTTGCCCTGTGCTATAGGTAGGGAATGATTCAACCTGTAGACATGGTGGCATGTAATTGTCAATTAACATTACAATTTGCCCCATAGCACTTTAGGAACATCAGCAGCCAAGCTTGATGGCACATTTTATGCTCGCTTAATCATGATCATTTCACAGAGAGAGTTACTCATCCTCACTCAAAAGTGAGTCCCTAAAGTTGGGTCTTTTTCCCACGGATTCTGAAATAACCGGACCTCTTTTGTTTCAACTTCCTGTCAGTAGTTACTGCACTGACTTCCTGTCAGTAGTTACTGCACTGACTTCCTGTCAGTAGTTACTGCACTGACTTCCTGTCAGTAGTTACTGCACTGACTTCCTGTCAGTAGTTACTGCACTGACTTCCTGTCAGTAGTTACTGCACAATATCAAATGAAATCTTAAAGCCTTCAAATATTATTTTACAGATTTTTTGGGGGAGGGGGGTGTGCTGAGTAAAATGAATCTGTGACGAGGAGAAATAATAAGTTGTGCACAGGTAAATCATGTAATGTAGCGGAAGACCATTATATTTGCTGCTGTCGCTCCTCTGTTACCAAAATGAAGTTTAAAAAAAATGCATCAACAGAAAATAGGAACAGTCAAGTCCTGAAAGACCGATTTAGCTGTCTCTGTCATTGTGTAGCCTACAGGTATATTGTGTGATAAGACTTGCTATTACATTATTACCTTAAATGTTTGAGAGTACGATGTATGGAGAGAAAACGGGATCTAAGCACTGGCTGGAGAGATTAAAGCCAATGGCGGACGTGGTAGTGTTCTCCACATTCCAATCACAGCCTCCCTTTGTGGTTCCACCATTTATCCTGAAACCCACAGAGATGTATATACACGGTAACTGGCTACTACATTTTCAGCCAGGGATGCTAGGGTACAAGCCTGAGAAATTTGCTTTGCTTCTCATATCTAGTCAGATTAACTGTTTGTCATTGCATCGCTAATGAGAGTGTACATTTTTTCTCATAATGCGATTGCGCCTTGTTAAATCAGAGATAAAAGTCCCATTAAACAGCAGTGTTAAAGTGCCTGGTTGTGAGAGCTGTTTTTATCCTGCAGGTTTCAAGTTGCCTCTCTGGCAATGGGTCCCTTGCTGTCAGGCCAGGGCCCGGGGATCTGAGAAGGTCTATATTCACACCTGTCATATCGCCTGGCTGCTCCGTCTCCCCGACACCCGAGGAGACAACAGTAGCATGCACAAGGGACAGCATAGCTGGAGTCTCCCCCTGACTTTGAAAAGTGAAAGCATTTCTAACAGACAAGCATCTACCCCCTTTTCCTCCATATTTGTGTGCCTCAGGTATTTTTCTATACATAACCATACACCTCCAGCATCTATTTGGTCTGATAGCAGGTGGCAACCTGTCTGTCAAAGCATATTCAATAATTCATACAGTTTAACAATTGTATCATTCTTCTTCCTGCTCTGTCAATGTTTGGCCACTTTACAAGGCAGATCCTGACAGGAAACACATGGGTGGAGTAAAAAAAATGAACAAAAAAACCCTGTCAAATTCAACTGAACAAAACGGAGTAAAATAAAACAGCTGCTTGCTGTCGTCCATTTTCTTTTTCTTTTCTTCTTCTTGATTGCAAACACTCCTGACCTCCCAGTTATACGGGCAGCACTCAACATGCCTCTTGGACCACCACGTGTTGGATACATGTTATGCTTCAGGAGTTCTCTCTCTCAGGGGTCAACAAGGTCAGTGGTCATGTGCTTTACAATGTGGAGTATGGGGGGGTTGTGTCAGGAGTTACAGTACAGCGAGTCTGTTTCAGTACTACTCCAAACTCTTCTCCTTTGTGTTTTACAGTGCAGCAGCAGAGGATGACACAGCAGTCAGTCATTGTGGAATGTCACGCATGCTTAGGGATTATTCTGATCTGCAAGACCCAGGCCACCAGGCAGCTCAGACAGGTAAAGAGTGGTGTGGTGTGTGGTGGTTCAACGGTACCAGACCTGACCGTGGAAGAATACTCACTGGTTGGCATGAGTTGTGTCATGGCTTCTGGTTTCGCTTGGTCCGGGGTCGCGTTAAAGGCCACAGCCGTGGAGTTCTCCATGTCAAGCAGAGCGGGTGTCAGGCAGGACGTCAGGAGAGGGGGATTGAGCGGGACAGCTGACAGGGAGAGGAAGAGAAGGAGAAAGAGAGAGAGAGAGCAATAGAGAGACGGAATTTGGAGGGTAAAGGGGGATCCTGAAGGAGGAGTGTAGGGGTATTACTCGGTTTTCTGTATCAAATCTCTATAAGTATGGAAGTCAGAGGAAATAGTATATTAATCTCTCAATCTCTCTTAGTCTGTTTGGTATAGGTGAAATAAACTTCTACTGAACACACACACACACACACACACACACACACACACACACACACACACACACACACACACACACACACACACACACACACACACACACACACACACACACACACACACACACACACACACACACACACACACACACACACACACACACACACACACACACACACACAGTTGCGCTGTTGCACTCACTAGATCATGCTGTTCTGTCCCAGACGTAGGTATATGAATAACAGATCACACCTCTCATTTCTAAATAGACAATATCTAAGAAGTTTTGCAAGTATCTCACTCCAAACTGTCAATCAAATCACAGTGGGTCGTGGCTCACCAAGAATCTGAGGCTACCTATCCTATTCCATTCCCTTGGACGTAGTCCATAATCCCTCCTCCCTCCCTCTGCTTCCCTGTATCTGCAGCCTGCTGCTGACCCAACACCTTTCTAACAAACAGAGGAAGTGCAGCTTTGAGGAAGCATGGAGCCCAGCCTTATCACAGTCAAACAGTCAGATATACAGTTTACTCTTGAGAGCTGAATAACTCTCCACTTACCCCCCTCACCCCTGTCTGTCCTGTCTGCTGTCTTCCCTGTCTGTCCTGTCTGCCGTCTCCCCTGTCTGTCCTGTCTGCCGTCTCCCCTGTCTGTCCTGTCTGCCGTCACCCTGTCTGTCCTGTCTGCCGTCACCCTGTCTGTCCTGTCTGCCATCTCCCCTGTCTGTCCTGTCTGCCGTCACCCTGTCTGTCGTGTCTGCCGTCACCCTGTCTGTCGTGTCTGCAGTCTCCCCTGTCTGTCCTGTCTGCAGTCTCCCCTGTCTGTCCTGTCTGCCGTCTCCCCTGTCTGTCCTGTCTGCCGTCTCCCCTGTCTGTCCTGTCTGCCGTCACCCTGTCTGTCCTGTCTGCCGTCACCCTGTCTGTCCTGTCTGCCATCTCCCCTGTCTGTCCTGTCTGCCGTCACCCTGTCTGTCCTGTCTGCCATCTCCCCTGTCTGTCCTGTCTGCCGTCACCCTGTCTGTCGTGTCTGCAGTCTCCCCTGTTTGTCCTGTCTGCCGTCTCCCCTGTCTGTCCTGTCTGCCGTCTCCCCTGTCTGTCCTGTCTGCCGTCTCCCCTGTCTGTCCTGTCTGCCGTCACCCTGTCTGTCGTGTCTGCAGTCTCCCCTGTTTGTCCTGTCTGCCGTCTCCCCTGTCTGTCCTGTCTGCCGTCTCCCCTGTCTGTCCTGTCTGCCGTCTCCCCTGTCTGTCCTGTCTCCCGTCACCCTGTCTGTCCTGTCTCCCGTCACCCTGTCTGTCCTGTCTGCCGTCACCCTGTCTGTCCTGTCTGCCGTCACCCTGTCTGTCCTGTCTGCCGTCACCCTGTCTGTCCTGTCTGCCGTCTCCCCTGTCTGTCCTGTCTGTCGTCTCCCCTGTCTGCCGTCTCCCTTGTCTGTCCTGTCTGCTGTCTTCCCTGTCTGTCCTGTCTGCCGTCTCCCCTGTCTGTCCTGTCTGCCGTCTCCCCTGTCTGCCGTCTCCCCTGTCTGTCCTGTCTGCCGTCTCCCCTGTCTGTCCTGTCTGCCGTCACCCTGTCTGTCCTGTCTGCCGTCACCCTGTCTGTCCTGTCTGCCATCTCCCCTGTCTGTCCTGTCTGCCGTCACCCTGTCTGTCGTGTCTGCCGTCACCCTGTCTGTCCTGTCTGCCGTCTGTCCTGTCTGTCCTGTCTGCCGTCTCCCCTGTCTGTCCTGTCTGCCGTCACCCTGTCTGTCCTGTCTGCCGTCACCCTGTCTGTCCTGTCTGCCATCTCCCCTGTCTGTCCTGTCTGCCGTCACCCTGTCTGTCCTGTCTGCCATCTCCCCTGTCTGTCCTGTCTGCCGTCACCCTGTCTGTCGTGTCTGCAGTCTCCCCTGTTTGTCCTGTCTGCCGTCTCCCCTGTCTGTCCTGTCTGCAGTCTCCCCTGTCTGTCCTGTCTGCCGTCTCCCCTGTCTGTCCTGTCTGCCGTCACCCTGTCTCCCCTGTCTCCCGTCACCCTGTCTGTCCTGTCTGCCGTCACCCTGTCTGTCCTGTCTGCCGTCACCCTGTCTGTCCTGTCTGCCGTCACCCTGTCTGTCCTGTCTGCCGTCTCCCCTGTCTGTCCTGTCTGTCGTCTCCCCTGTCTGTCGTCTCCCGTCTGTCCTGTCTGTCGTCTCCCCTGTCTGTCGTCTCCCCTGTCTGTCGTCTCCCCTGTCTGTCCTGTCTGCCGTCACCCTGTCTCTCCTGTCTGTCGTCACCCTGTCTGTCCTGTCTGCCGTCTCCCCTGTCTGTCCTGTCTGTCGTCTCCCCTGTCTGTCGTCTCCCCTGTCTGTCCTGTCTGTCGTCTCCCCTGTCTCTCGTCTCCCCTGTCTGCCGTCTCCCCTGTCTGCCGTCTCCCCTGTCTGCCGTCTCCCCTGTCTCTCCTGTCTCTCCTGTCTGCCATCTCCCCTGTCTGTACTGTCTGCCGTCTCTCCTCTTTGCCGTCATCCCTGTCTGTCCTGTCTGCCGTCACCCTGTCTGTCCTGTCTGCCGTCTCCCCTGTCTGTCCTGTCTGCCGTCTCTCCTGTCTGTCGTCTCCCCTGTATGTCCTGTCTGCCGTCTCTACTGTCTGTCGTCTCCCCTGTCTGTCCTGTCTGTCGTCTCCCCTGTCTGCGGTCTCCCCTGTCTGCGGTCTCCCCTGTCTGCGGTCTCCCCTGTCTCTCCTGTCTCTCATGTCTGCCGTCTCCCCTGTCTGTCCTGTCTGCCCTGTCTGCCCTGTCTGCCATCTCCCCTGTCTGTTCTGTCTGCCGTCTCCCGTCTGCCATCTCCCCTGTCTGTCCTGTCTGCCGTCTCCCCTGTCTGTCCTGTCTGCCGTCTCCCCTGTCTGTCCTGTCTGCCGTCTCCCCTGTCTGTCCTGTCTGCCGTCTCTCCTGTCTGTCCTGTCTGCCGTCTCCCCTGTCTGTCCTGTCTGCTGTCTCCCATGTCTGACCTGTCTGCCGTCTCTCCTGTATGTCCTGTCTGTCGTCTCCCCTGTCTGTCCTGTCTGCCGTCTCCCCTGTCTGTCCTGTCTGCCGTCTCCCCTGTCTGCCGTCTCCCCTGTCTGTCCTGTCTGCCGTCACCCCTGTCTGTCCTGTCTGCCGTCTCCCCTGTCTGTCCTGTCTGCCGTCTCCCCTGTCTGTCCTGTCTGCCGTCTCCCCTGTTTGCCCTGTCTGCCGTCTCCCCTGTTTGCCGTCTCCCCTGTCTGCCGTCTCCCCTGTCTGTCCTGTCTGCTGTCTCCCCTGTCTGTCCTGTCTGCCATCTCCCCTGCCTGCCGTCTCCCCTGTCTGTCCTGTCTGTCGTCTCCCCTGCCTGTCTTGTCTGCCGTCTCCCCTGTCTGTCCTGTCTGCCGTCACCCTGTCTGTCCTGTCTGCTGTCACCCTGTCTGTCCTGTCTGCCGTCTCCCCTGTCTGTCCTGTCTGCCATCTCCCCTGTCTGTCCTGTCTGTCGTCTCCCCTGCCTGTCTTGTCTGCCGTCTCCCCTGTCTGTCCTGTCTGCCGTCACCCTGTCTGTCCTGTCTGCCGTCACCCTGTCTGTCCTGTCTGCCGTCTCCCCTGTCTGTCCTGTCTGCCATCTCCCCTGTCTGTCCTGTCTGCCGTCTCCCCTGTCTGTCCTGTTTGCCATCTCCCCTGTCTGTCCTGTCTGCCGTCCCACCTGTCTGTCCTGTCTGCCGTCACCCTGTCTGTCGTGTCTGCCGTCTCCCCTGTCTGTCCTGTCTGCCGTCTCCCCTGCCTCTCCTGTCTGTCTTCACCCTGTCTGTCCTGTCTGCCGTCACCCTGTCTGTCCTGTCTGCCGTCACCCTGTCTGTCCTGTCTGCCGTCTCCCCTGTCTGTCCTGTCTGCCGTCTCTCCTGTCTGTCGTCACCCTGTCTGCCCTGTCTGCCGTCTCCCCTGTCTGTCCTGTCTGTTGTCTCCCCTGTCTGTCGTCTCCCCTGTCTGTCGTCTCCCCTGTCTGCCGTCTCCCCTGTCTGCCGTCACCCTGTCTGTCCTGTCTGCCGTCTCCCCTGTCTGCCCTGTCTGCCGTCACCCCTGTCTGTGCTGTCTGTCGTCTCCCCTGTCTGTCCTGTCTGCCGTCTCCCCTGTCTGTCCTGTCTGCCGTCTCCCCTGTTTGCCGTCTCCCCTGTCTGTCCTGTCTGCTGTCTCCCCTGTCTGTCCTGTCTGCCGTCTCCCCTGCCTGCCGTCTCCCCTGTCTGTCCTGTCTGTCGTCTCCCCTGCCTGTCTTGTCTGCCGTCTCCCCTGTCTGTCCTGTCTGCCGTCACCCTGTCTGTCCTGTCTGCCGTCTCCCCTGTCTGTCCTGTCTGCCGTCTCCCCTGTCTGTCCTGTCTGCCGTCTCCCCTGTCTGTCCTGTCTGCCGTCTCCCCTGTCTGTCCTGTCTGCCGTCTCCCCTGTCTGTCCTGTCTGCCGTCACCCTGTCTGTCGTGTCTGCCGTCTCCCCTGTCTGTCCTGTCTCCCCTGTCTGTCCTGTCTGCCGTCTCCCGTCTCTCCTGTCTGTCTTCACCCTGTCTGTCCTGTCTGCCGTCACCCTGTCTGTCCTGTCTGCCGTGACCCTGTCTGTCCTGTCTGCCGTCACCCTGTCTCCCCTGTCTCCCGTCACCCTGTCTGTCCTGTCTGCCGTCACCCTGTCTGTCCTGTCTGCCGTCACCCTGTCTGTCCTGTCTGCCGTCACCCTGTCTGCCCTGTCTGCCATCACCCGGTCTGTCCTGTCTGCCGTCTCCCCTGTCTGTCCTGTTTGCCGTCACCCTGTCTGCCCTGTCTGCCGTCACCCTGTCTGTCCTGTCTGCCGTCTCCCCTGTCTGTCCTGTCTGCCATTTCCCCTGTCTGTCCTGTCTGCCGTCTCCCCTGTCTGTCCTGTCTGCCGTCTCCCCTGTCTGTCCTGTCTGCCATCTCCCCTGTCTGTCCTGTCTGCCGTCTCCCCTGTCTGTCCTGTCTGCCGTCACCCTGTCTGTCGTGTCTGCCGTCTCCCCTGTCTGTCCTGTCTGCCGTCTCCCCTTTCTCTCCTGTCTGTCTTCACCCTGTCTGTCCTGTCTGCCGTCACCCTGTCTGTCCTGTCTGCCGTGACCCTGTCTGTCCTGTCTGCCGTCACCCTGTCTCCCCTGTCTCCCGTCACCCTGTCTGTCCTGTCTGCCGTCACCCTGTCTGTCCTGTCTGCCATCACCCTGTCTGCCCTGTCTGCCGTCTCCCCTGTCTGTCCTGTCTGTTGTCTCCCATGTCTGTCGTCTCCGCTGTCTGTCGTCTCCCCTGTCTGCCGTCTCCCCTGTCTGCCGTCTCCCCTGTCTGCCGTCACCCTGTCTGTCGTGTCTGCCGTCACCCTGTCTGTCGTGTCTGCCGTCTCCCCTGTCTGTCCTGTCTGCCGTCTCTCCTGTCTGCCGTCACCCTGTCTGTCCTGTCTGCCGTCACCCTGTCTGTCCTGTCTGCCGTCTCCCCTGTCTGTCCTGTCTGCCGTCTCTCCTGTCTGTCGTCACCCTGTCTGTCCTGTCTGCCGTCTCTCCTGTCTGTCGTCTCCCCTGTCTGTCCTGTCTGTCGTCTCCCCTGTCTGTCGTCTCCCCTGTCTGCCGTCTCCCCTGTCTCTCCTGTCTCTCCTGTCTGCCATCTCTCCTGTCTGTCCTGTCTGCCCTGTCTGCCATCTCCCCTGTCTGTCCTGTCTGCCGTCTCCCGTCTGCCATCTCCCCTGTCTGTCCTGTCTGCCGTCTCCCCTGTCTGTCCTGTCTGTCGTCTCTCCTGTCTGTCCTGTCTGCCGTCTCCCCTGTCTGTCCTGTCTGCCGTCTCCCCTGTCTGTCCTGTCTGCCGTCTCTCCTGTCTGTCCTGTCTGTCGTCTCTCCTGTCTGTCCTGTCTGTCGTCTCCCCTGTCTGTCCTGTCTGCCGTCTCCCCTGTCTGCCGTCTCCCCTGTCTCCCCTGTCTGCCGTCTCCCCTGTCTGTCCTGTCTGCCGTCTCCCCTGTCTGTCCTGTCTGCCGTCTCCCGTCTGCCATCTCCCCTGTCTGTCCTGTCTGCCGTCTCCCCTGTCTGTCCTGTCTGTCGTCTCTCCTGTCTGTCCTGTCTGCCGTCTCCCCTGTCTGTCCTGTCTGCCGTCTCCCTGTCTGTCCTGTCTGCCGTCTCTCCTGTCTGTCCTGTCTGTCGTCTCTCCTGTCCTGTCTGTCTCCCCTGTCTGTCCTGTCTGTCGTCTCCCCTGTCTGCCGTCTCCCCTGTCTCCCCTGTCTGCCGTCTCCCCTGTCTGTCCTGTCTGTCGTCTCCCCTGTCTGTCCTGTCTGCTGTCTCCCCTGTCTGTCCTGTCTGCCGTCTCTCCTGTCTGTCCTGTCTGTCATCTCCCCTGTCTGTCCTGTCTGCCGTCTCCCCTGTCTGCCGTCTCCCGTCTGTCCTGTCTGCCATCTCCCCTGTCTGTCCTGTCTGCCGTCTCCCCTGTCTGTCCTGTCTGCCGTCTCCCCTGTCTGTCCTGTCTGTCGTCTCCCCTGTCTGTCCTGTCTGCCGTCTCCCCTGTCTGTCCTGTCTGCCGTCTCCCCTGTTTTCCGTCTCCCCTGTCTGTCCTGTCTGTCGTCTCCCCTGTCTGTCCTGTCTGCTGTCTCCTCTGTCTGTCCTGTCTGCCGTCTCCCCTGCCTGCCGTCTCCCCTGTCTGTCCTGTCTGTCGTCTCCCCTGCCTGTCCTGTCTGCCGTCTCCCCTGTCTGTCCTGTCTGCCGTCACCCTGTCTGTCCTGTCTGCCGTCACCTTGTCTGTCCTGTCTGCCGTCACCCTGTCTGTCCTGTCTGCTGTCACCCTGTCTGTCCTGTCTGCCGTCTCCCCTGTCTGTCCTGTCTGCCATCTCCCCTGTCTGTCCTGTCTGCCGTCTCCCCTGTCTGTCCTGTCTGCCATCTCCCCTGTCTGTCCTGTCTGCCGTCTCCCCTGTCTGTCCTGTCTGCCGTCTCCCCTGTCTGTCCTGTCTGCCGTCTCCCCTGTCTGTCCTGTCTGCCTTCTCCCCTGTCTGTCCTGTCTGCCTTCTCCCCTGTCTGTCCTGTCTGCCGTCTCCCCTGTCTGTCCTGTCTGCCGTCACCCTGTCTGTCGTGTCTGCCGTCTCCCCTGTCTGTCCTGTCTGCCGTCTCTCCTGTCTGTCGTCACCCTGTCTGTCCTGTCTGCCGTCACCCTGTCTGTCCTGTCTGCCGTCACCCCTGTCTCCCGTCACCCTGTCTGTCCTGTCTGCCGTCACCCCTGTCTCCCGTCACCCTGTCTGTCCTGTCTGCCGTCACCCTGTCTGTCCTGTCTGCCGTCACCCTGTCTCTCCTGTCTTCCGTCACCCTGTCTGTCCTGTCTGCCCTCTACCCTGTCTGTCCTGTCTGCCGTCTCTCCTGCCTGTCGTCTCCCCTGTCTGTCGCCTCCCCTGTCTGCCGTCTCCCCTGTCTGTTCTGTCTGCCGTCACCCTGTCTGTCCTGTCTGCTGTCACCCTGTCTGTCCTGTCTGCCGTCTCCCCTGTCTGTCCTGTCTGCCGTCTCTCCTGTCTGCAGTTACCCTGTCTGTCGTGTCTGCCGTCACCCTGTCTGTCCTGTCTGCCGTCTCCCCTGTCTGTCCTGTCTGCTGTCTCTCCTGTCTGCCCTGTCTGCCGTCTCTCCTGTCTGCCGTCACCCTGTCTGTCCTGTCTGCCGTCACCCTGTCTGTCCTGTCTGCCGTCTCCCCTGTCTGTCCTGTCTGCTGTCTCTCCTGTCTGTCGTCTCCCCTGTCTGTCCTGTCTGCCGTCTCTCCTGTCTGTCGTCTCCCCTGTCTGTCCTGTCTGTCGTCTCTCCTGTCTGTCGTCTCCCCTGTCTGTCGTCTCCCCTGTCTGCCGTCTCCCCTGTCTCTCCTGTCTGCCGTCACCCTGTCTGTCCTGTCTGCCTACTCCCCTGTCTGTCCTGTCTGCCGTCAACCTGTCTGTCCTGTCTGCCATCTCCCCTGTCTGTCATGTCTGCCGTCTCTCCTGTCTGTCGTCTCCCGTCTGTCCTGTCTGCCGTCTCTCCTGTCTGTCGTCTCCCCTGTCTGTCCTGTCTGCCGTCTCTCCTGTCTGTCGTCTCCCCTGTCTGTCCTGTCTGTCGTCTCTCCTGTCTGTCGTCTCCCCTGTCTGTCATCTCCCCTGTCTGCCGTCTCCCTGTCTCTCCTGTCTGCCGTCACCCTGTCTGTCCTGTCTGCCGTCTCCCCTGTCTGTCCTGTCTGCCGTCTCCCCTGTCTGTCCTGTCTGCCGTCTCCCCTGTCTGCCGTCTCCCGTCTGTCCTGTCTGCCATCTCCCCTGTCTGTCCTGTCTGCTGTCTCCCCTGTCTGTCGTCTCCCCTGTCTGTCCTGTCTGTCGTCTCCCCTGTCTGTCGTCTCCCCTGTCTGCCGTCTCCCCTGTCTCTCCTGTCTCTCCTGTCTGCCATCTCTCCTGTCTGTCCTGTCTGCCCTGTCTGCCATCTCCCCTGTCTGTCCTGTCTGCCGTCTCCCGTCTGCCATCTCCCCTGTCTGTCCTGTCTGCCGTCTCCCCTGTCTGTCCTGTCTGCTCGTCTCTCCTGTCTGTCCTGTCTGCCGTCTCCCTGTCTGTCCTGCCGTCTCTCCTGTCTGTCCTGTCTGTCGTCTCCTGTCTGTCCTGTCTGTCGTCTCCCCTGTCTGTCCTGTCTGCCGTCTCCCCTGTCTGCCGTCTCCCCTGTCTCCCCTGTCTGCCGTCTCCCCTGTCTGTCCTGTCTGCCGTCTCCCCTGTCTGTCCTGTCTGCCGTCTCCCCTGTCTGTCCTGTCTGCCGTCTCCCGTCTGCCATCTCCCCTGTCTGTCCTGTCTGCCGTCTCCCCTGTCTGTCCTGTCTGTCGTCTCTCCTGTCTGTCCTGTCTGCCGTCTCCCCTGTCTGTCCTGTCTGCCGTCTCCCCTGTCTGTCCTGTCTGCCGTCTCCCCTGTCTGTCCTGTCTGTCGTCTCCCCTGTCTGTCCTGTCTGTCGTCTCCCCTGTCTGTCCTGTCTGCCGTCTCCCCTGTCTGCCGTCTCCCCTGTCTCCCCTGTCTGCCGTCTCCCCTGTCTGTCCTGTCTGTCGTCTCCCCTGTCTGTCCTGTCTGCTGTCTCCCCTGTCTGTCCTGTCTGCCGTCTCTCCTGTCTGTCCTGTCTGTCATCTCCCCTGTCTGTCCTGTCTGCCGTCTCCCCTGTCTGCCGTCTCCCGTCTGTCCTGTCTGCCATCTCCCCTGTCTGTCCTGTCTGCCGTCTCCCCTGTCTGTCCTGTCTGCCGTCTCCCCTGTCTGTCCTGTCTGTCGTCTCCCCTGTCTGTCCTGTCTGCCGTCTCCCCTGTCTGTCCTGTCTGCCGTCTCCCCTGTTTTCCGTCTCCCCTGTCTGTCCTGTCTGTCGTCTCCCCTGTCTGTCCTGTCTGCTGTCTCCCCTGTCTGTCCTGTCTGCCGTCTCCTGCCTGCCGTCTCCCCTGTCTGTCCTGTCTGTCGTCTCCCCTGCCTGTCCTGTCTGCCGTCTCCCCTGTCTGTCCTGTCTGCCGTCACCCTGTCTGTCCTGTCTGCCGTCACCTTGTCTGTCCTGTCTGCCGTCACCCTGTCTGTCCTGTCTGCTGTCACCCTGTCTGTCCTGTCTGCCGTCTCCCCTGTCTGTCCTGTCTGCCATCTCCCCTGTCTGTCCTGTCTGCCGTCTCCCCTGTCTGTCCTGTCTGCCATCTCCCCTGTCTGTCCTGTCTGCCGTCTCCCCTGTCTGTCCTGTCTGCCGTCTCCCCTGTCTGTCCTGTCTGCCGTCTCCCCTGTCTGTCCTGTCTGCCTTCTCCCCTGTCTGTCCTGTCTGCCTTCTCCCCTGTCTGTCCTGTCTGCCGTCTCCCCTGTCTGTCCTGTCTGCCGTCACCCTGTCTGTCGTGTCTGCCGTCTCCCCTGTCTCCCCTGTCTGCCGTCTCTCCTGTCTGTCGTCACCCTGTCTGTCCTGTCTGCCGTCACCCTGTCTGTCCTGTCTGCCGTCTGTCTCCCGTCACCCTGTCTGTCCTGTCTGCCGTCTCCCCTGTCTCCCGTCACCCTGTCTGTCCTGTCTGCCGTCACCCTGTCTGTCCTGTCTGCCGTCACCCTGTCTCTCCTGTCTTCCGTCACCCTGTCTGTCCTGTCTGCCCTCTACCCTGTCTGTCCTGTCTGCCGTCTCTCCTGCCTGTCGTCTCCCCTGTCTGTCGCCTCCCCTGTCTGCCGTCTCCCCTGTCTGTCCTGTCTGCCGTCACCCTGTCTGTCCTGTCTGCTGTCACCCTGTCTGTCCTGTCTGCCGTCTCCCCTGTCTGTCCTGTCTGCCGTCTCTCCTGTCTGCAGTTACCCTGTCTGTCGTGTCTGCCGTCACCCTGTCTGTCCTGTCTGCCGTCTCCCTGTCTGTCCTGTCTGCTGTCTCTCCTGTCTGCCCTGTCTGCCGTCTCTCCTGTCTGCCGTCACCCTGTCTGTCCTGTCTGCCGTCACCCTGTCTGTCCTGTCTGCCGTCTCCCCTGTCTGTCCTGTCTGCCGTCTCTCCTGTCTGTCGTCTCTCCTGTCTGTCGTCTCCCCTGTCTCGTCTCCCCTGTCTGTCGTCTCCCCTGTCTGCCGTCTCCCCTGTCTCTCCTGTCTGCCGTCACCCTGTCTGTCCTGTCTGCCGTCAACCTGTCTGTCCTGTCTGCCATCTCCCCTGTCTGTCATGTCTGCCGTCTCTCCTGTCTGTCGTCTCCCGTCTGTCCTGTCTGCCGTCTCTCCTGTCTGTCGTCTCCCCTGTCTGTCCTGTCTGCCGTCTCTCCTGTCTGTCGTCTCCCCTGTCTGTCCTGTCTGTCGTCTCTCCTGTCTGTCGTCTCCCCTGTCTGTCGTCTCCCCTGTCTGCCGTCTCCCCTGTCTGCCGTCTCCCCTGTCTGCCGTCTCTCCTGTCTCTCCTGTCTGCCGTCACCCTGTCTGTCCTGTCTGCCTACTCCCCTGTCTGTCCTGTCTGCCGTCTCCCCTGTCTGTCCTGTCTGCCGTCTCCCCTGTCTGCCGTCTCCCGTCTGTCCTGTCTGCCATCTCCCCTGTCTGTCCTGTCTGCTGTCTCCCCTGTCTGTCCTGTCTGCCGTCTCCCCTGTCTGTCCTGTCTGTCGTCTCCCCTGTCTGTCCTGTCTGCCGTCTCCCCTGTCTGTCCTGTCTGCCGTCTCCCCTTTTTTCCGTCTCCCCTGTCTGTCCTGTCTGTCGTCTCCCCTGTCTGTCCTGTCTGCTGTCTCCCCTGTCTGTCCTGTCTGCCGTCTCCCCTGCCTGCCGTCTCCCCTGTCTGTCCTGTCTGTCGTCTCCCCTGCCTGTCCTGTCTGCCGTCACCCTGTCTGTCCTGTCTGCCGTCACCTTGTCTGTCCTGTCTGCCGTCACCCTGTCTGTCCTGTCTGCTGTCACCCTGTCTGTCCTGTCTGCCGTCTCCCCTGTCTGTCCTGTCTGCCATCTCCACTGTCTGTCCTGTCTGCCGTCTCTCCTGTCTGTCCTGTCTGCCATCTCCCCTGTCTGTCCTGTCTGCCGTCTCCCCTGTCTGTCCTGTCTTCCGTCTCCCCTGTCTGTCCTGTCTGCCGTCTCCCCTGTCTGTCCTGTCTGCCTTCTCCCCTGTCTGTCCTGTCTGCCTTCTCCCCTGTCTGTCCTGTCTGCCGTCTCCCCTGTCTGTCCTGTCTGCCGTCACCCTGTCTGTCGTGTCTGCCGTCTCCCCTGTCTGTCCTGTCTGCCGTCTCTCCTGTCTGTCGTCACCCTGTCTGTCCTGTCTGCCGTCACCCTGTCTGTCCTGTCTGCCGTCACCCCTGTCTCCCGTCACCCTGTCTGTCCTGTCTGCCGTCACCCCTGTCTCCCGTCACCCTGTCTGTCCTGTCTGCCGTCACCCTGTCTGTCCTGTCTGCCGTCACCCTGTCTCTCCTGTCTTCCGTCACCCTGTCTGTCCTGTCTGCCCTCTACCCTGTCTGTCCTGTCTGCTGTCTCTCCTGCCTGTCGTCTCCCCTGTCTGCCTCCTGTCTGCCGTCTCCCTGTCTGTCCTGTCTGCCATCACCCTGTCTGTCCTGTCTGCTGTCACCCTGTCTGTCCTGTCTGCCGTCTCCCCTGTCTGTCCTGTCTGCCGTCTCCCTGTCTGCAGTTACCCTGTCTGTCGTGTCTGCCGTCACCCTGTCTGTCCTGTCTGCCGTCTCCCCTGTCTGTCCTGTCTGCTGTCTCTCCTGTCTGCCCTGTCTGCCATCTCTCCTGTCTGCCGTCACCCTGTCTGTCCTGTCTGCCGTCACCCTGTCTGTCCTGTCTGCCGTCTCCCCTGTCTGTCCTGTCTGCTGTCTCTCCTGTCTGTCGTCTCCCCTGTCTGTCCTGTCTGCCGTCTCTCCTGTCTGTCGTCTCCCCTGTCTGTCCTGTCTGTCGTCTCTCCTGTCTGTCGTCTCCCCTGTCTGTCGTCTCCCCTGTCTGCCGTCTCCCTGTCTCTCCTGTCTGCCGTCACCCTGTCTGTCCTGTCACTCCTGTCTGCCGTCACCCTGTCTGTCCTGTCTGCCTACTCCCCTGTCTGTCCTGTCTGCCGTCAACCTGTCTGTCCTGTCTGCCGTCTCCCCTGTCTGTCATGTCTGCCGTCTCTCCTGTCTGTCGTCTCCCCTGTCTGTCCTGTCTGCCGTCTCTCCTGTCTGTCGTCTCCTGTCTGTCCTGTCTGCCGTCTCTCCTGTCTGTCGTCTCCCCTGTCTGTCCTGTCTGTCGTCTCTCCTGTCTGTCGTCTCCTGTCCGTCTCCCCTGTCTGCCGTCTCCCTGTCTGCCGTCTCCCCTGTCTCTCCTGTCTGCCGTCACCCTGTCTGTCCTGTCTGCCTACTCCCCTGTCTGTCCTGTCTGCCGTCTCCCCTGTCTGTCCTGTCTGCCGTCTCCCCTGTCTGTCCTGTCTGCCGTCTCTCCTGTCTGTCGTCTCCCCTGTCTGTCCTGTCTGCCGTCTCTCCTGTCTGTCGTCTCCCCGGTCTGTCCTGTCTGCCGTCTCTCCTGTCTGTCGTCTCCCCTGTCTGTCCTATCTGTCGTCTCTCCTGTCTGTCGTCTCCCCTGTCTGTCGTCTCCCCTGTCTGCCGTCTCCCCTGTCTCTCCTGTCTGCCGTCACCCTGTCTGTCCTGTCTGCCTACTCCCCTGTCTGTCCTGTCTGCCGTCACCCTGTCTGTCCTGTCTGCCGTCTCCCCTGTCTGTCCTGTCTGCTGTCTCTCCTGTCTGTCGTCTCCCCTGTCTGTCCTGTCTGCCGTCTCTCCGGTCTGTCGTCTCCCCTGTCTGTCCTGTCTGTCGTCTCTCCTGTCTGTCGTCTCCCTGTCTGTCGTCTCCCTGTCTGCCGTCTCCCCTGTCTCTCCTGTCTGCCGTCACCCTGTCTGCCGTGTCTGCCTACTCCCCTGTCTGTCCTGTCTGCCATCCCCTGTCTGTCCTGTCTGCCGTCTCCCCTGTCTGTCATGTCTGCCGTCTCTCCTGTCTGTCGTCTCCCCTGTCTGTCCTGTCTGCCGTCTCTCCTGTCTGTCGTCTCCCCTGTCTGTCCTGTCTGCCGTCTCTCCTGTCTGTCGTCTCCCCTGTCTGTCCTGTCTGTCGTCTCTCCTGTCTGTCGTCTCCCCTGTCTGTCGTCTCCCCTGTCTGCCGTCTCCCCTGTCTCTCCTGTCTGCCGTCACCCTGTCTGTCCTGTCTGCCTACTCCCCTGTCTGTCCTGTCTGCCGTCTCCCCTGTCTGTCCTGTCTGCCGTCTCTCCTGTCTGTCGTCTCCCCTGTCTGTCCTGTCTGCCGTCTCTCCTGTCTGTCGTCTCCCCTGTCTGTCCTGTCTGCCGTCTCTCCTGTCTGTCGTCTCCCCTGTCTGTCTTGTCTGTTGTCTCTCCTGTCTGTCGTCTCCCCTGTCTGCCGTCTCCCCTGTCTGCCGTCTCCCCTGTCTCTCCTGTCTGCCGTCACCCTGTCTGTCCTGTCTGCCTACTCCCCTGTCTGTCCTGTCTGCCGTCACCCTGTCTGTCCTGTCTGCCGTCTCCCTGTCTGTCCTGTCTGCCGTCTCTCCTGTCTGTCGTCTCCATGTCTGTCCTGTCTGCCGTCTGTCCTGTCTGTCGTCTCCCCTGTCTGTCCTGTCTGCCGTCTCTCCTGTCTGTCGTCTCCCTGTCTGTCCTGTCTGTCGTCTCTCCTGTCTCGTCTCCTGTCTGTCGTCTCCCCTGTCTGCCGTCTCCCCTGTCTCTCCTGTCTGCCGTCACCATGTCTGTCCTGTCTGCCTACTCCCCTGTCTGTCCTGTCTGCCGTCTCCCCTGTCTGTCCTGTCTGCCGTCTCCCCTGTCTGTCCTGTCTGCCGTCTCTCCTGTCTGCCGTCTCCCCTGTCTGTCCTGTCTGCCGTCCTGTCTGTCCTGTCTGCCTCTCCCCTGTCTGTCCTGTCTGTCTCCCCTGTCTGTCCTGTCTGCCGTCTCCCCTGTCTGTCCTGTCTGCCGTCTCTCCTGTCTGTCGTCTCCCCTGTCTGTCCTGTCTGCCGTCTCTCCTGTCTCGTCTCCCCTGTCTGTCCTGTCCCCTGTCTCTCCTGTCTCCCCTGTCTCTCCTGTCTGTCTCTCCTGTCTGTCGCCTCTCCCCTGTCTGTCCTGTCTGCCGTCACCCTGTCTCTCCTGTCTGCCGTCTCCCCTGTCTGTCCTGTCTGCCTCTCCCCTGTCTGTCCTGTCTGCCGTCTCCCCTGTCTGTCCTGTCTGCCATCTCCCTGTCTGTCCTGTCTGCCGTCTCTCCTGTCCTGTCTGTCTGTCTGCGTCTCTCCTGTCTGTCGTCTCCCTGTCTGTCCTGTCTGCCGTCTCCTGTCTGCCGTCTCCCCTGTCTGTCCTGTCTGCCTGTCTGTCGTCTCCCCTGTCTGTCCTGTCTGCGTCTCCCCTGTCTGTCCTGTCTCTCCTGTCTGCCACCCTGTCTGTCCTGTCTGCCGTCTCCCCTGTCTGTCCTGTCTGCCGTCTCCCTGTCTGTCCGTCTCCCCTGTCTGTCCTGTCTGTCTGTCTGTCGTCTCCCTGTCTGTCCTGTCTCGTCTCTCCTGTCTGTCCTGTCTGTCTGTCTGCCCCTGTCTGTCGTCTCCCTGTCTGCCGTCTCCCCTGTCTCTCCTGTCTGCCGTCACCCTGTCTGTCCTGTCTGCCTACTCCCCTGTCTGTCCTGTCTGCCATCACCCTGTCTGTCCTGTCTGCCTACTTCCCTGTCTGTCCTGTCTGCCGTCACCCTGTCTGTCCTGTCTGCCGTCTCCCCTGTCTGTCATGTCTGCCGTCTCTCCTGTCTGTCGTCTCCCATGTCTGTCCTGTCTGCCGTCTCTCCTGTCTGTCGTCTCTCCTGTCTGTCGTCTCCCCTGTCTGTCCTGTCTGCCGTCTCTCCTGTCTGTCGTCTCCCCTGTCTGTCCTGTCTGTCGTCTCTCCTGTCTGTCGTCTCCCCTGTCTGTCGTCTCCCCTGTCTGCCGTCTCCCCTGTCTCTCCTGTCTGCCGTCACCATGTCTGTCCTGTCTGCCTACTCCCCTGTCTGTCCTGTCTGCCGTCTCCCCTGTCTGTCCTGTCTGCCGTCTCCCCTGTCTGTCCTGTCTGCAGTCTCTCCTGTCTGCCGTCTCCCCTGTCTCTCCTGTCTGCCGTCACCATGTCTGTCCTGTCTGCCTACTCCCCTGTCTGTCCTGTCTGCCGCCTCCCCTGTCTGTCCTGTCTGCCGTCTCCCCTGTCTGTCCTGTCTGCCGTCTCTCCTGTCTGTCGTCTCCCCTGTCTGTCCTGTCTGCCGTCTCTCCTGTCTGTCGTCTCCCCTGTCTGTCCTGTCTGCCGTCTCTCCTGTCTGTCGTCTCCCCTGTCTGTCCTGTCTGTCGTCTCTCCTGTCTGTCGTCTCCCCTGTCTGTCGTCTCCCCTGTCTGCCTTCTCCCCTGTCTCTCCTGTCTGCCGTCACCCTATCTGTCCTGTCTGCCTACTCCCCTGTCTGTCCTGTCTGCCGTCACCCTGTCTGTCCTGTCTGCCATCTCCCCTGTCTGTCATGTCTGCCGTCTCTCCTGTCTGTCGTCTCCCCTGTCTGTCCTGTCTGCCGTCTCTCCTGTCTGTCGTCTCCCCTGTCTGTCCTGTCTGCCGTCTCTCCTGTCTGTCGTCTCCCCTGTCTGTCCTGTCTGTCGTCTCTCCTGTCTGTCGTCTCCCTGTCTGCCGTCTCCCCTGTCTGCCGTCTCCCCTGTCTCTCCTGTCTGCCGTCACCCTGTCTGTCCTGTCTGCCTACTCCCCTGTCTGTCTGCCTCTCCCCTGTCTGTCCTGTCTGCCGTCTCTCCTGTCTGTCTCCCCTGTCTGTCCTGTCTGTCGTCTCTCCTGTCCGTCTCCCCTGTCTGTCGTCTCCCCTGTCTGCCGTCTCCCCTGTCTCTCCTGTCTGTCGTCTCCCCTGTCTGTCCTGTCTGCCGTCTCTCCTGTCTGTCGTCTCCCCTGTCTGTCCTGTCTGTCGTCTCTCCTGTCTGTCGTCTCCCCTGTCTGTCGTCTCCCCTGTCTGCCGTCTCCCCTGTCTCTCCTGTCTGCCGTCACCCTGTCTGTCCTGTCTGCCTACTCCCCTGTCTGTCCTGTCTGCCATCAACCTGTCTGTCCTGTCTGCCGTCTCCCCTGTCTGTCATGTCTGCCGTCTCTCCTGTCTGTCGTCTCCCCTGTCTGTCCTGTCTGCCGTCTCTCCTGTCTGTCGTCTCCCCTGTCTGTCCTGTCTGCCGTCTCTCCTGTCTGTCGTCTCCCCTGTCTGTCCTGTCTGTCGTCTCTCCTGTCTGTCGTCTCCCCTGTCTGTCGTCTCCCCTGTCTGCCGTCTCCCCTGTCTCTCCTGTCTGCCGTCACCCTGTCTGTCCTGTCTGCCTACTCCCCTGTCTGTCCTGTCTGCCGTCTCCCCTGTCTGTCCTTTCTGCCGTCTCTCCTGTCTGTCGTCTCCCCTGTCTGTCCTGTCTGCCGTCTCTCCTGTCTGTCGTCTCCCCTGTCTGTCCTGTCTGCCGTCTCTCCTGTCTGTCGTCTCCCCTGTCTGTCCTGTCTGTTGTCTCTCCTGTCTGTCGTCTCCCCTGTCTGTCGTCTCCCCTGTCTGCCGTCTCCCCTGTCTCTCCTGTCTGCCGTCACCCTGTCTGTCCTGTCTGCCTACTCCCCTGTCTGTCCTGTCTGCCGTCACCCTGTCTGTCCTGTCTGCCGTCTCCCCTGTCTGTCATGTCTGCCGTCTCTCCTGTCTGTCGTCTCCCATGTCTGTCCTGTCTGCCGTCTCTCCTGTCTGTCGTCTCCCCTGTCTGTCCTGTCTGCCGTCTCTCCTGTCTGTCGTCTCCCCTGTCTGTCCTGTCTGTCGTCTCTCCTGTCTGTCGTCTCCCCTGTCTGTCGTCTCCCCTGTCTGCCGTCTCCCCTGTCTCTCCTGTCTGCCGTCACCATGTCTGTCCTGTCTGCCTACTCCCCTGTCTGTCCTGTCTGCCGTCTCCCCTGTCTGTCCTGTCTGCCGTCTCCCCTGTCTGTCCTGTCTGCCGTCTCTCCTGTCTGCCGTCTCCCCTGTCTCTCCTGTCTGCCGTCACCATGTCTGTCCTGTCTGCCTACTCCCCTGTCTGTCCTGTCTGCCGTCTCCCCTGTCTGTCCTGTCTGCCGTCTCCCCTGTCTGTCCTGTCTGCCGTCTCTCCTGTCTGTCGTCTCCCCTGTCTGTCCTGTCTGCCGTCTCTCCTGTCTGTCGTCTCCCCTGTCTGTCCTGTCTGCCGTCTCTCCTGTCTGTCGTCTCCCCTGTCTGTCCTGTCTGTCGTCTCTCCTGTCTGTCGTCTCCCCTGTCTGTCGTCTCCCCTGTCTGCCTTCTCCCCTGTCTCTCCTGTCTGCCGTCACCCTGTCTGTCCTGTCTGCCTACTCCCCTGTCTGTCCTGTCTGCCGTCACCCTGTCTGTCCTGTCTGCCATCTCCCCTGTCTGTCATGTCTGCCGTCTCTCCTGTCTGTCGTCTCCCCTGTCTGTCCTGTCTGCCGTCTCTCCTGTCTGTCGTCTCCCCTGTCTGTCCTGTCTGCCGTCTCTCCTGTCTGTCGTCTCCCCTGTCTGTCCTGTCTGTCGTCTCTCCTGTCTGTCGTCTCCCCTGTCTGCCGTCTCCCCTGTCTGCCGTCTCCCCTGTCTCTCCTGTCTGCCGTCACCCTGTCTGTCCTGTCTGCCTACTCCCCTGTCTGTCCTGTCTGCCGTCTCCCCTGTCTCTCCTGTCTGCCGTCTCCCCTGTCTGCCGTCTCCCCTGTCTGTCCTGTCTGCCGTCTCCCCTGTCTGTCCTGTCTGTCGTCTCCCCTGTCTGTCCTGTCTGCCGTCTCTCCTGTCTGTCGTCTCCCCTGTCTGTCCTGTCTGCCGTCTCTCCTGTCTGTCGTCTCCCCTGTCTGTCCTGTCTGTCGTCTCTCCTGTCTGTCGTCTCCCCTGTCTGCCGTCTCCCCTGTCTGCCGTCTCCCCTGTCTCTCCTGTCTGCCGTCACCCTGTCTGTCCTGTCTGCCTACTCCCCTGTCTGTCCTGTCTGCCGTCACCCTGTCTGTCCTGTCTGCCGTCTCCCCTGTCTGTCCGGTCTGCTGTCTCTCCTGTCTGTCGTCTCCCCTGTCTGTCCTGTCTGCCGTCTCTCCTGTCTGTCGTCTCCCCTGTCTGTCCTGTCTGTCGTCTCTCCTGTCTGTCGTCTCCCCTGTCTGTCGTCTCCCCTGTCTGTCGTCTCCCCTGTCTGCCGTCTCCCCTGTCTGCCGTCTCCCCTGTCTCTCCTGTCTGCCGTCACCCTGTCTGTCCTGTCTGCCTACTCCCCTGTCTGTCCTGTCTGCCATCAACCTGTCTGTCCTGTCTGCCGTCTCCCCTGTCTGTCATGTCTGCCGTCTCTCCTGTCTGTCGTCTCCCCTGTCTGTCCTGTCTGCCGTCTCTCCTGTCTGTCGTCTCCCCTGTCTGTCCTGTCTGCCGTCTCTCCTGTCTGTCGTCTCCCCTGTCTGTCCTGTCTGTCGTCTCTCCTGTCTGTCGTCTCCCCTGTCTGTCGTCTCCCCTGTCTGCCGTCTCCCCTGTCTCTCCTGTCTGCCGTCACCCTGTCTGTCCTGTCTGCCTACTCCCCTGTCTGTCCTGTCTGCCGTCTCCCCTGTCTGTCCTGTCTGCCGTCTCCCCTGTCTGTCCTGTCTGCCGTCTCTCCTGTCTGTCGTCTCCCCTGTCTGTCCTGTCTGCCGTCTCTCCTGTCTGTCGTCTCCCCTGTCTGTCCTGTCTGCCGTCTCTCCTGTCTGTCGTCTCCCTGTCTGTCCTGTCTGTTGTCTCTCCTGTCTGTCGTCTCCCCTGTCTGTCGTCTCCCCTGTCTGCCGTCTCCCTGTCTCTCCTGTCTGCCGTCACCCTGTCTGTCCTGTCTGCCTACTCCCCTGTCTGTCCTGTCTGCCGTCACCCTGTCTGTCCTGTCTGCCGTCTCCCCTGTCTGTCATGTCTGCCGTCTCTCCTGTCTGTCGTCTCCCATGTCTGTCCTGTCTGCAGTCTCTCCTGTCTGTCGTCTCCCCTGTCTGTCCTGTCTGCCGTCTCTCCTGTCTGTCGTCTCCCCTGTCTGTCCTGTCTGTCGTCTCTCCTGTCTGTCGTCTCCCCTGTCTGTCGTCTCCCCTGTCTGCCGTCTCCCCTGTCTGCCGTCTCCCCTGTCTCTCCTGTCTGCCGTCACCATGTCTGTCCTGTCTGCCTACTCCCCTGTCTGTCCTGTCTGCCGTCTCCCCTGTCTGTCCTGTCTGCCGTCTCCCCTGTCTGTCCTGTCTGCCGTCTCTCCTGTCTGCCGTCTCCCCTGTCTCTCCTGTCTGCCGTCACCATGTCTGTCCTGTCTGCCTACTCCCCTGTCTGTCCTGTCTGCCGTCTCCCCTGTCTGTCCTGTCTGCCGTCTCCCCTGTCTGTCCTGTCTGCCGTCTCTCCTGTCTGTCGTCTCCCCTGTCTGTCCTGTCTGCCGTCTCTCCTGTCTGTCGTCTCCCCTGTCTGTCCTGTCTGCCGTCTCTCCTGTCTGTCGTCTCCCCTGTCTGTCCTGTCTGTCGTCTCTCCTGTCTGTCGTCTCCCCTGTCTGTCGTCTCCCCTGTCTGCCTTCTCCCCTGTCTCTCCTGTCTGCCGTCACCCTGTCTGTCCTGTCTGCCTACTCCCCTGTCTGTCCTGTCTGCCGTCACCCTGTCTGTCCTGTCTGCCATCTCCCCTGTCTGTCATGTCTGCCGTCTCTCCTGTCTGTCGTCTCCCCTGTCTGTCCTGTCTGCCGTCTCTCCTGTCTGTCGTCTCCCCTGTCTGTCCTGTCTGCCGTCTCTCCTGTCTGTCGTCTCCCCTGTCTGCCGTCTCCCCTGTCTCTCCTGTCTGCCGTCACCCTGTCTGTCCTGTCTGCCTACTCCCCTGTCTGTCCTGTCTGCCGTCTCCCCTGTCTCTCCTGTCTGCCGTCTCCCCTGTCTCTCCTGTCTGCCGTCTCCCCTGTCTCTCCTGTCTGCCGTCTCCCCTGTCTGCCGTCTCCCCTGTCTGTCCTGTCTGCCGTCTCCCCTGTCTGTCCTGTCTGCCGTCTCCCCTGTCTGTCCTGTCTGCCGTCTCCCCTGTCTGTCCTGTCTGCCGTCTCCCCTGTCTGTCCTGTCTGCCGTCTCCCCTGTCTGTCCTGTCTGTCGTCTCCCCTGTCTGTCCTGTCTGCCGTCTCCCTTGTCTGTCGTCTCCCCTGTCTGTCCTGTCTGCCGTCTCCCCTGTCTGCCGTCTCCCTTGTCTGTCCTGTCTGCCGTCTCCCCTGTCTGTCCTGTCTGTCGTCTCCCCTGTCTGTCGTGTCTGTCGTCTCTCCTGTCTGTCGTCTGCCGTCTCTCCTGTCTGTCGTCTCCCCTGTCTGTCGTGTCTGCCGTCTCTCCTGTCTGTCGTCTCCCCTGTCTGTCCTGTCTGCCGTCTCCTCTGTCTGTCCTGTCTGTCCTGTCTCCCCTGTCGGTCCGGTCTGCCGTCTCCTCCTGTCTGTTTTGTCTGTAATGTCTACTGCTCTTCCTATGTTACTCAGTCAGCCTCTCTTATGTCACAATAGACCATCTTCTGTGTGATCAAGCTTCCTCTGTTCAAAGGAATAATGAATGTGTCTAACGGTCTAATATTTTGGCCTTTGTGCTTTGAAAGTAAGAGCGGATGTGACTACTGAACATTAGGTTCAACACGCACGGCAGGTGTGATGCTCTGACATCACCATGGTTACACATAAAATGTCAGTAACAGTAATCAACTTGATTGGGACCGAATGTCCTGGATCATTTCATCTCAGAACTTCTGTGTCTTGGAGAGTCTTGCAGTACCCAACCAATGTTAGTAAACAATCAAAATGTTTTGACTCCAGGGTCTCTTGTAGAATCCAAGCATTCATTCTGAACTTAATTTATCACAGAAGTAATTTAGAACAACGTTTTCAGTGTCTGGTGTCTAACGGCTGACTGGGTGCCACTACGAGGACCAGATGTCAAACCCAGCTGCACTGTCACATGAGCTGAAAGGGCAGTTTGACTTTCGTTTTCATAAAAACGCAGACTACTGCATCATAGATGCATAGACCTATGTAGGTTATTGTACATACCACTGTCTGCCTCCATTATAACTTAACAGAAGTGTCTTATGTGAGGAGACACAGGCACACTTTGACCAATGTTGAGGTGAGAAAAGAGTCTTGTGGATGTCACAAACCTCCAAATGGAAATGGCAGCTTGTGTGAGTAAACAACCAATCAACAAGTTGCCTCGTCATTTCCTCCTTCAATAATAGCTATGATGTCATCGTATAGTATATCTCTGCCTTCAGCGGCTCTTTTATTATGACAACACGTCATCTGTCAGAGCTGTCTCAGACCGTTCTCACTCGGCCCCTGTCCAACTGATCCTCTAACAGCAGTAAGACAATGCTGAGGAGAAAAAAAAACATACTTTAGAAGTAGTTTTCACAAAGGACCTTAAAAGGAGCATGCACTCACCAAATTTCCAGAGCTGCACAGCACCACGTTTCCAAGAATTCCTGCCTACACTCTCTAACTCCACTCTCCAAGAAGAAACTGTTATTCAGAACAGAGCAACAGAGTATTTAAAGTCAGTCAGTCCTCCCTCTTCACCAATCTTTCACTTTATACCGTTCACTCAAATACTGTCTGTAGACAACACTCCTTTTTAAAAATCTCGCCCTGAAAACCGGGTGTGCTGTGCAGCATGTGAACTGTACTTCCCCCCCCCCAGTGCCTGTAAACTCAATCCCCTAACTAATGATCTCTTCTGCTCAACCAATGGACCGAGAGGCCCCTCCCAGCAACAAGCAAATGATTCCCAAGTTTCATTTAGGCCAGGGTAGGCTAGAGGGAGGAGACAGGAAGAGGGAGGAGAAGAAGGGGTAGGGCATTGACTATCCAAAATGTAGTCTGTGAAGGACTGCCGCTGACTGTTAAGGCTGTGGACCGAGCAGAAACACATGCATCAGGGGAGTTATGTAAGTCCAGAACCCTGGGATCGATTCGGGGGCAAGGTTGGCTCAAACTGACATGAAGGGGCAATAACAAAGGGTCGGGTGACCCTATTGTTTTGGTAAACAGCTGAGGGATATGACTGGAACATTTGAACCTCTCTCAAATTCATTAAACAGAGCTATGGATCCAAGGACGGACAATACATGATATCAACATTTTAGTTTTAACTATGTTTTGAGGGTTTACAATTTATTTACAATACATTTTTTGTCAAACAAAGAAAAGCAAGCTCATATTTGGGTTCCGATGTGGTACAACTGTTGAACAAAGCTCTTGAGGCTCGTAAGTTGTATTTATCAAGAATCAATGGAATCAATAATGAATTTAAAAGTCCAAAAATGGATGTACCAATAGCAGATTGCCCCTTTAACAGAGAGGATTTTGAGCCTATAGGGAATTAAATCCATGGCTCTAGAGTTACATTTGCGTGGAATGAGGGAGAGCGATGAGAGAACGGGACAGGAATTTGAACAGCTGCACAATACTTAGGGAGTGTTCATCCAAACGCCATCTCCAGTTGCACTACACAGGACGTGTAGCAAGAACAGTGCAAACCATATCTGCCTCTGTTATCATTCTGGAAAAGATTCTAAAGAATTCTTGAGGTGTTCTAAGACTAACGAGGGATATTATCCAATCAGATTATTAAGACTTAATGCACACTCCCTACAGTAGATGTCGACTTACGTTTGGTCTGATGTATCAAGTCTGTTGTCAACATGGCAATTTAAACATGCTATTCACTCAGTGTAACAATCGTTGAAAATTGTATTCATGTAACACATAATACGTTAGCTCCAACTCGAAGCCAAATCCTTTTAATGGCCATGCTTGGCTCATTATAAGAATAAGAATATGTTCTTAACTGACTTGCCTGGTTAAATAAAGGTAAATAAAAAAATTATGCGCGGTCAACTTTCACCTCAGCAAGACTCGATTGTGAACATAACCAATCCATGACTGAATGACAAAGAGTTGGGAGTTATGTATCTGATCTCCATGTGTCAGTTCATTCTCATTATTCCTGACTTCTGCAGAGATCCTCTGCCAAGCTCGAAGCTAATCTCGTCCTTCTCTATTCATGTTCCACATTCCACAGACTACATAGAACCTAGGTGTCTTTCATCTCTCCACAAGGACCCAACTATACGATTCTGAGATTACTGAATTATGCATAGAAAATTGGCATGATTACACAACAATACCCTCAACACAGCAAAGCATGTTTTGAAAGGATGACGTCATCTTTTCATGATCAAAGTAGGAAGGTAGGCTACTGACTGTCAATGAGGCAATAGACTGAATATATCATTTTAGAATGAGCCAAGAATGCTATACCCATGAATGCATCAATGATGGCTTTGTTACATCTACTCAATAAACACTAACTGACAATTCATGTTTAATCTTGTTTTGTTAAACCACCATTTCAAACATTTATTTTATTGTCCTTTGCTTATATTTAGAAAATATTTCCTCCGGCGCATTCATCTGGATTAGTGTCACAGAGAAACATTGAGGTATGAAAAAAGGCAGGTGTTTGGTGTTGTTTGGTTCAGGCCCTGAACATGTGGGGTCTGTGAATCTAGTGGCACTACCACTAGGTGTAGATGGGGACAACTTCAATAGGTTTCCTGTTTCATGCCACATTTTGTTTAAATCTTGAGCCTAAGATAATAAGATATATGTTAACATTGTTTTAACATGTTTGTACTAAAATAAGAATTGACAATGCACCACCTGCACATCTTTTTCAGGGGATGTCTGAACTCATTGTCTCGTTTTACAGTTGACACACATCTTTATTCCTCCCTGGCTGACTTTCTAGGGTGTTTGTTTTCTGAGAGTGATAATATTGCTTATTCAACAGCATTATATTCATTTGGACATATACATGCAGTGGGATTGCTCATCATCTGGCCATATATCTAAGATGTCTTGCACTCTATAAAATACTTTTCTCTGGCTCTACTTCCACACCGACACACACGATTTGACTAAACCCTTCTGGCAAAGTCTTAAATCATTTGGGGTGGCAGGGTAGCCTAGTGGTTAGAGCGTTGGACTAGTAACCAGGAGGTTGCAAGTTCAAATCTGACAAGGTACAAATCTGTCATCCTGCCCCTAAACAGGCAGTTAACCCACTGTTCCTTGGCTGTCATTGAAAATAAGAATTTGTTCTTAACTGACTTGCCTAGTTAAATAAAGGTAAAATGTTTTTTTTAAAATCATCATGACCCAATCTTCCTATCTAGGTTTGCGCAAGTGCCTCTTGATTGCCACAACTTCACCTCTGCCTTGCTGAAGCATTGTTGTCAACTTCACCTCTGCCTTGCTGAAGCATTGTTGTCAACTTCACCTCTGCCTTGCTGAAGCATTGTTGTCAACTTCACCTCTGCCTTGCTGAAGCATTGTTGTCAACTTCACCTCTGCCTTGCTGAAGCATTGTTGTCAACTTCACCTCTGTCTTGCTGAAGCATTGTTGTCAACTTCAACTCTGCCTTGCTGAAGCATTGTTGTCAACTTCAACTCTGCCTTGCTGAAGCATTGTTGTCAACTTCACCTCTGCCTTGCTGAAGCATTGTTGTCAACTTCACCTCTGCCTTGCTGAAGCATTGTTGTCAACTTCACCTCTGCCTTGCTGAAATCAAATCAAATCAAATGTATTTATATAGCCCTTCGTACATCAGCTGATATCTCAAAGTGCTGTACAGAAACCCAGCCTAAAACCCCAAACAGCAAACAATGCAGGTGTAAAAACACGGTGGCTAGGAAAAACTCCCTAGAAAGGCCAAAACCTAGGAAGAAACCTAGAGAGGAACCGGGCTATGTGGGGTGGCCAGTCCTCTTCTGGCTGTGCCGGGTAGAGATTATAACAGAACATGACCAAGATGTTCAAATGTTCATAAATGACCAGCATGGTTGAATAATAGTAAGGCAGAACAGTTGAAACTGGAGCGGCAGCACAGTCAGGTGGACTGGGGACAGCAAGGAGCCATCATGTCAGGTAGTCCTGGGGCACGGTTCTAGGGCTCAGGTCCTCCGAGAGAGAGAAAGAAAGAGAGAATTAGAGAGAGCATATGTGGGGTGGCCAGTCCTCTTCTGGCTGTGCCGGGTGGAGATTATAACAGAACGTGGCCAAGATGTTCAAATGTTCATAAATGACCAGCATGGTTGAATAATAGTAAGGCAGAACAGTTGAAACTGGAGCAGCAGCATGGCCAGGTGGACTGGGGACAGCAAGGAGTCATCATATCAGGTAGTCCTGGGACATGGTCCTAGGGCCCAGGCCAGTTGAAACTGGAGCAGCAGCATGGCCAGGTGGACTGGGGACAGTAAGGAGTCATCATGTCAGGTAGTCCTGGGGCATGGTCCTAGGGCTCAGGTCCTCCGAGAGAGAGAAAGAAAGAGAGAAGGAGAGAATTAGAGAACGCACACTTAGATTCACACAGGACACCGAATAGGACAGGAGAAGTACTCCAGATATAACAAACTGACCCTAGCCTCCCCGACACATAAACTACTGCAGCATAATTACTGGAGGCTGAGACAGGAGGGGTCAGGAGACACTGTGGCCCCATCCTCTGTCTTGCTGAAGCATTGTTGTCAACTTCACCTCTGCCTTGCTGAAGCATTGTTGTCAACTTCACCTCTGCCTTGCTGAAGCATTGTTGTCAACTTCACCTCTGCCTTGCTGAAGCATTGTTGTCAACTTCACCTCTGCCTTGCTGAAGCATTGTTGTCAACTTCACCTCTGTCTTGCTGAAGCATTGTTGTCAACTTCAACTCTGCCTTGCTGAAGCATTGTTGTCAACTTCAACTCTGCCTTGCTGAAGCATTGTTGTCAACTTCACCTCTGCCTTGCTGAAGCATTGTTGTCAACTTCACCTCTGCCTTGCTGAAGCATTGTTGTCAACTTCACCTCTGCCTTGCTGAAATCAAATCAAATCAAATGTATTTATATAGCCCTTCGTACATCAGCTGATATCTCAAAGTGCTGTACAGAAACCCAGCCTAAAACCCCAAACAGCAAACAATGCAGGTGTAAAAACACGGTGGCTAGGAAAAACTCCCTAGAAAGGCCAAAACCTAGGAAGAAACCTAGAGAGGAACCGGGCTATGTGGGGTGGCCAGTCCTCTTCTGGCTGTGCCGGGTAGAGATTATAACAGAACATGACCAAGATGTTCAAATGTTCATAAATGACCAGCATGGTTGAATAATAGTAAGGCAGAACAGTTGAAACTGGAGCGGCAGCACAGTCAGGTGGACTGGGGACAGCAAGGAGCCATCATGTCAGGTAGTCCTGGGGCACGGTTCTAGGGCTCAGGTCCTCCGAGAGAGAGAAAGAAAGAGAGAATTAGAGAGAGCATATGTGGGGTGGCCAGTCCTCTTCTGGCTGTGCCGGGTGGAGATTATAACAGAACGTGGCCAAGATGTTCAAATGTTCATAAATGACCAGCATGGTTGAATAATAGTAAGGCAGAACAGTTGAAACTGGAGCAGCAGCATGGCCAGGTGGACTGGGGACAGCAAGGAGTCATCATATCAGGTAGTCCTGGGACATGGTCCTAGGGCCCAGGCCAGTTGAAACTGGAGCAGCAGCATGGCCAGGTGGACTGGGGACAGTAAGGAGTCATCATGTCAGGTAGTCCTGGGGCATGGTCCTAGGGCTCAGGTCCTCCGAGAGAGAGAAAGAAAGAGAGAAGGAGAGAATTAGAGAACGCACACTTAGATTCACACAGGACACCGAATAGGACAGGAGAAGTACTCCAGATATAACAAACTGACCCTAGCCTCCCCGACACATAAACTACTGCAGCATAATTACTGGAGGCTGAGACAGGAGGGGTCAGGAGACACTGTGGCCCCATCCTCTGTCTTGCTGAAGCATTGTTGTCAACTTCACCTCTGCCTTGCTGAAGCATTGTTGTCAACTTCACCTCTGCCTTGCTGAAGCATTGTTGTCAACTTCACCTCTGCCTTGCTGAAGCATTGTTGTCAACTTCACCTCTGCCTTGCTGAAGCATTGTTGTCAACTTCACCTCTGCCTTGCTGAAGCATTGTTGTCAACTTCACCTCTGCCTTGCTGAAGTATTGTTGTCAACTTCACCTCTGCCTTGCTGAAGCATTGTTGTCAACTTCACCTCTGCCTTGCTGAAGCATTGTTGTCAACTTCACCTCTGCCTTGCTGAAGCATTGTTGTCAACTTCACCTCTGCCTTGCTGAAGCATTGTTGTCAACTTCACCTCTGCCTTGCTGAAGCATTGTTGTCAACTTCACCTCTGCCTTGCTGAAGCATTGTTGTCAACCCAACCTGGTAAATGGTAAACAATTTTTTATTTTATTTTTTATTTTATTTGATCAGGTTGACTGAGGATACATTATCATTTGCAGCAACGACTTGGGAAATAGTTTCAGGAAGAAAGACAATTGGAAACTGGATGTAATTGTATTACCTGTAATACATTTAATGTTTAGTTTTTCATGAAATAAAGACCAGAATCAGTAACTAACAGAGAAGGAAAGATCACCCCCCTGTCTTTTAATCACATACTGTACCTTTGAAAAACTGTTTTATTTCCTCTGTAGCTGAGGAATAGTATCTAAGAAACAAGCCTCAGACTCACCGATAGACAGGAAAATATCTAATACTATGGGGTTCACAACCTGCTTATATACAAAATAATAGTAATAAACAGAAATACAGCCCAAATGTAATTTATCCTGAAATAAGTGAATCGAGGCTGTTTAGAGATAAAAAGTGAGTTATATTGTACACATCACCCATTGAGCGGAGAGTGTTGCGGGGGTCCTCGACACATTGATGGACTGCAATTTAAATAAAGCTTGGCAAGCTGGAACTGAATAGCTTTTTAATTGCAGTCATTTTCTTTAAAAAATGGGGGTGACTGGTGACTGTCAGGGACTACAGATGCCAGGAAAACAGTTTTTATACCCGTCTTGGTGGCACCAGATGTTTGCCTGCCATTTTAGCTATTACATTAATTACCTAGAAAACTCATTGTTTCACTGCATGCATTGAGTTACTGAAGTGGTGATACTAAACATGAGCATAAAAGCTCATTTATTTGCATCACCTACCCTCGTGAATTTACACAGTCACAGAGAATGGCATGCTAAGTGATAAGAATAACACATATCAGTCATATCATATGCAGTGATGAAGTGTCTGCATACTCTAGGTTCCTGTAGTAGTCTGATATTTACAGTAGCTAACACCATATAACCCCACAACAGTGATATATACCTAACCCCATATAATAGCCAGATATATACCTAACCCAATATAATAGCCTGATATATACCTAACCCAATTTAATATGCTGATATATACCTAACCCAATTTAATAGCCTGATATATACCTAACCCAATATAATAAATAGCCTGATATATACCTAACCCAATATAATAGCCTGATATATACCTAACCCAATATAATAGCCTGATATATACCATCACTGGGGCCAAGCTTCCTGCCATCCAGGACCTCGAAATGTCTATTAAAAGGTGTCAGAGGAAGACCCTAAAGATTGCCAAAGACTCCAGCCACCCAGTCATAGACTGTTCTCTCTACTAACGCGCTGCAATCGGTACTGAAGCGCCAAGTCTAGGTCCAAAAGGCTTTTTAACAGCTTCCACCCCCAAGCCATAAGGCTTGCTGAACAGCTAATCAAATGGCTTCCCAGACTATTTACATTGAACTTCCTTTTTATGCTGCTGCTACTTGCTGTTTATCTATGCATAGTTACATTACCCCTACCTACATGTACATATTACCTCAATTATCTTAACTAACCTGTACCCCCGCACATTGACTCTGTACCGGTACCCCCTGTATATAGCCTCCACATTGACTCTGTACAGGTACCCCCTGTATATAGCCTCCACATTGACTCTGTACAGGTACCCCCTGTATATAGCCTCCACATTGACTCTGTACCAGTACCCCCTGTATATAGCCTCCACATTGACTCTGTACAGGTACCCCCTGTATATAGCCTCCACATTGACTCTGTACCAGTACCCCCTGTATATAGCCTCCACATTGACTCTGTACACGTACCCCTGTATATAGTCTCCACATTGACTCTGTACCAGTACCCCCTGTATATAGCCTCCACATTGACTCTGTACCAGTACCCCCTGTATATAGCCTCCACATTGACTCTGTACAGGTACCCCCTGTATATAGCCTCCACATTGACTCTGTACCAGTACCCCCTGTATATAGCCTCCACATTGACTCTGTACACGTACCCCTGTATATAGCCTCCACATTGACTCTGTACCAGTACCCCCTGTATATAGCCTCCACATTGACTCTGTACACGTACCCCTGTATATAGCCTCCACATTGACTCTGTACCAGTACCCCCTGTATATAGCCTCCACATTGACTCTGTACAGGTACCCCCTGTATATAGTCTCCACATTGACTCTGTACCAGTACCCCCTGTATATAGCCTCCACATTGACTCTGTACAGGTACCCCCTGTATATAGCCTCCACATTGACTCTGTACCAGTACCCCCTGTATATAGCCTCCACATTGACTCTGTACAGGTACCCCCTGTATATAGCCTCCACATTGACTCTGTACAGGTACCCCCTGTATATAGCCTCCACATTGACTCTGTACAGGTACCCCCTGTATATAGCCTCCACATTGACTCTGTACAGGTACCCCCTGTATATAGCCTCCACATTGACTCTGTACAGGTACCCCCTGTATATAGCCTCCACATTGACTCTGTACCGGTACCCCCTGTAAATAGCCTCCACATTGACTCTGTACAGGTACCCCCTGTATATAGCCTCCACATTGACTCTGTACAGGTACCCCCTGTATATAGCCTCCACATTGACTCTGTACCGGTACCCCCTGTAAATAGCCTCCACATTGACTCTGTACAGGTACCCCCTGTATATAGCCTCCACATTGACTCTGTACAGGTACCCCCTTTATATAGCCTCCACATTGACTCTGTACCGGTACCCCCTGTAAATAGCCTCCACATTGACTCTGTACAGGTACCCCCTGTATATAGCCTCCACATTGACTCTGTACCGGTACCCCCTGTAAATAGCCTCCACATTGACTCTGTACAGGTACCCCCTGTATATAGCCTCCACATTGACTCTGCACAGGTACCCCCTGTATATAGCCTCCACATTGACTCTGTACAGGTACCCCCTTTATATAGCCTCCACATTGACTCTGTACCGGTACCCCTGTAAATAGCCTCCACATTGACTCTGTACAGGTACCCCCTGTATATAGCCTCCACATTGACTCTGTACCGGTACCCCCTGTAAATAGCCTCCACATTGACTCTGTACAGGTACCCCCTGTATATAGCCTCCACATTGACTCTGTACCGGTACCCCCTGTAAATAGCCTCCACATTGACTCTGTACAGGTACCCCCTGTATATAGCCTCCACATTGACTCTGTACAGGTACCCCCTGTATATAGCCTCCACATTGACTCTGTACCGGTACCCCCTGTATATAGCCTCGCTGTTGTTACTTTATTCTTGCTCTTTTATTTTTTACTTTAGTTTATTTAGTAAATATTTTTCTTAACTCTTATTCTTCTTAAAACTGCATTGTTGGTTAAGGGCCGGTAAGTAAGCATTTCACAGTATGGTCTACACCTGATGTATTCGGCACATGTGACAATGTCATGGATCCCTCTGGAACTGTGTCATTACACACACCTGGTCCCCATTTCCCTGATTGTAATTGTATAAATGTGCCCTTTGTTTCATAATTGGGCTGTCGATTATTGTTCCAATGTCCGTTGGTCGTGTGAGTACGTGTGCTGTGTTGTTTTGGCTTTCTTGCTGCATGTATTGTGCAGATGATTACGGATCTCGAGCGTGCGTGTGTTACTGGTCTCGCCCCAGTGTATTTATTTGGGGAACTCCTCACTCTTTTGTTTGGGATTCTACCCCGTGTTTTGTATATCTATTTGTTTGTTCTTCGTCCTAGAGCATTTACAGTAGATGGCACACTGTAATTTTAGTAGTCTCTGTAGTCTCCCGATCCCGATCCCTCCCGATCCCTTTAAACCGAAGTGACCGAAGTGACAGACAAATAAAACCGAAGTGACAGACAAATAAAATTTGATCGGATTTTCATTTGATAACTACCTAACACCAAATAACCACTTATAATAGCCTGGTCTATGCCTAACCTCAACACCCCATCAACCCTAGAGATGTGTAGAAATAGACCCATGTGAGCAAAATTGTATTTTTTTAAAATTATTCAAATCAGCATTCTCTGGTTACTGTATCTTCATCTCTCGTGAAGGTGTTGCTGCCTTGTGCAGTAAAACCCAGATCTCTGTTCCATTAGTGAGATGGGCTAGTTGTCGTTTAAGTGATAATGCCCAAGAAGCCTGTGTTCGGAGGATGTTTTCAGGCCCGAGACAAAGTCCAATATGTCCTCCAAACACTGGGCATTATCACTTTTTTTTGATTAATTTATTCATACTATTTCATATATATATATATAAGATATAAGATATAGTCCTGAAACATATATATATGTTTTTCATATATATATAATAAGATATATAAGATATAGTCCCGAAACATATATATATGTTTTTCATATATATATATAATAAGATATATAAGATATAGTCCCGAAACATATATATATGTTTTTCATATATATATAATAAGATATATAAGATATAGTCCCGAAACAAATCTACGGTTGCTACCCAAGCCCGCTGGTTGTTTGTTCTATTGATTCAGTTGAAAGAGACCCAGTCGTTTGTTCTAAATGTTACACTGCCATACTGGCTGGCAACATTCTTATCCCTTGCTTGCTAGCTAGCCAACTACGGCTAACTTACAGACACGTCAGACAGAATAATAACAGTAGCTGCATTTGTTTAAGCTGTTTTTTAGTGACATTAATTTGGATACATCCATAACAATGAGCTAATGAGGCACGATTTCACCTGGATTAGAAAATGTGCTCTCTTGGCAGGACACTGTTGTTCAGAGGAGCTAGCCAACAACACAGCTAACACAATCACTTCAAACTGAAGCTGGAAAGACTGCAAACTAGCTGCACTTCATTTTGTTGTACATATATTTTGTTTTTTATATATATATATATATATATATATAAAAATGATGCCAGCTGATTCATGACTTTGACTGGCTGAGAAACGCTGCCTGCCTCTCTCTCTCGTCCCGACTCCTGTCCCCTACATGTTCATTACTGGACATTTGGAGATCAACTTTCAATATTGCAACAATGTTGCAAATGTCGGAGAGACAGACAGCAAGGTTTATACAAATCTCCGCTGTTGAGAACTACATGTTGATCTAAAAGAAATGTGAGGTAATGTCTAGATGCTTTTTATAGTGGAGATCACGTTTATAACTTCCCTGCCTGGGCTGATGAGACAGTGGATTGCTCAGTCAGATGGAACAGAGTAAATAGGCATTTTAACGTCATATATTTAGCCGGTAGTATCTTGTGGAATAGACACCGGCTGGAATGCACTTTTAACCAATAAGCATTCAGGATTAGACCCACCTGTTGTATAAAATTAGTGAAAACACTGCTCCATTTACACAGACAGGCCGGTCCAGGAAGACTTCTGATGATTGGTTCTGGAGACACACACACACGCACTCGCGCAAACACACACACACACACGATTCGGGAGTAAATTGAGCAAACTATGATTCAACGGTGTTATTGCGTATGAAAGTGTAATCGCTGCGAATATATTTCTCATCTCTGTTCCCATGGTGATGCTGACAAAACATGGAGAATAGTTTTGTCAGTATTCTTCAAAGGATACATTTTCTGAACTAATGCATAACACCACTGTAACAGCACATCACAGCATCTCGCTAACGGACATGCCTGTTGTAACATACAGTACTCACAAGTTTAAAACTCCTCCCATGTACTTACATCCACTTCAACGTACTAATTTCTTCTATCTTCATTTTGGGGATTGAATCTGTTATTCTCTTAATTACTTCACACCAACCCTCAATTCCCTCTGTCCATGTGCAATTGAACAAAGTGTATCCTGTGCCTAATTCAACTTTGTACAGTATGTCCTTATTTATTCTAAATTTTAAAACATATTTAATAAGTGTCTAATTGAATCAAAATACAAACTCAAAGGACACAGCTCTAATGGGTTTTTTACATTTTCATTTAACTAGGCAAGGCAGTTAAGAACAAATTCTTATTTTACAATGATGGCCTACCGTGGAACAGTGGGTTAACTGCCTTGTTCAGGGTGCAGAACGACAGATTTTTACCTTGTCAGCTCGGGAATTCGATCCAGCAACCTTTCGGTTACTGGCCCAACACTCTAACCACAGGCTACCTGCCGCCCTGATGGGGTTCAGCTCTAATGGGTTTCAGCTCTAATGGGGTTCACCTCTAATGGGGTTCACCTCTAACGGGGTTCAGCTCTAATGGGGTTCAGCTCTAATGGGGTTCAGCTCTAATGGGGTTCAGCTCTAATGGGTTTCAGCTCTAATGGGGTTCAGCTCTAATGGGGTTCAGCTCTAATGGGGTTCAGCTCTAACGGGGTAAAAAATCTTTAGTGGTAAAAAAAATAGTTTTTAGCAAAAAAATAACTTCAAGGAGTTGGTCTGAAGGTGCCCTCTGATGTCACCCCCCCCCGAACACTTGTCCCATGTCATGAGGTGAAAAGAAGGACTGGACTGCTACTTTAAACAGTGGATCACATTTATTTTAAACAGAGATTTATTTCACTAGAGGAAGACAAAAGATGACATCATCACATGCAGAGTTCTGTGTTAAGTTTTCATTATTCTTTTTGTGAGAAACTTGAGATAATGGCAGGATGAGATGTGTGATAGGTGACACAGACAGTACACCCAGTGGGGATTCTCAGTGTTGGCATTTGGGGCTTGACAGTCCTAGTGTCTCGTCAGGTGCCGGAGGCCGATACCAGATAGAGAAATGAGGAAGGTAAAGCACAGTAGGATGGAATAGAACTGATGTCAAACTTGAAACCATAGAAATACAATTCTATTTCTATACCTGAAGCAGTGGGAGGTGGAAAATTACAGGCATCATTTCTCTGAGTACATCCCTTCTGTTTCAAAGTTGAATCTGTTTAAAACGAGAGCAGTTAGCAACGTTTTCCTGATTTCGCGTTGACTGTATAATTGAGTTTCAGCAGTCTCCTGCAAAATGAAAATGCACATTCCATATAGTAAGATTTACAAATATACAATTTGAATAGAAAAAACGTTACCATTTAAATCACCATTACCTGGTGGGTGTACCAGTGACCATCTTTGAAGTACAATTCAGAAAATTCAGAATAATTATTCAAAATCTTAATTTCTACCCCCTCTTATTGTTATTGAGGTGACATCAATAACTCTTACTAATCAACTCCAGATGAACAACACACATATATAAAGAGATGTTACAGTCCACTTTGCAGGGAAGGACCCATTTCCACCAATAACTAGTTATCTCCTACCCCCATCGCCCAACACTAGCAGGTCATATACTGTACTTTAGGATCCTGCTTCTGCCAGTCACAGGCAATCAGTCAGTTACTTGACCTGTTATATTTTATGGCCGATTGAAACCTGTGATTCCTACTTTACTCGTAACATGACTGTCCTTTACCTTCGTTGAAAAATATTCTCCAACTTTGTCTCACTCGTCAAAATGTCCTTGATTCGTGGTAGGGAGTGGGGGGAAAATAGTTTGAAAGCTGCACGCTCACAATTAGTACGGGGAGTCTGGGGGAAGTAACATATTTGGCATTTTCGTCTACTATAGACCTGTTAGGGTTAATCATCGTTATCATTTGACCCCACGTCCCCGCGGGATGCATTTTTGTCTCCTGGTAGCGCGTCATTGTAAATAAGAATTTGTTCTTAACTGACTTGCCTAGTTAGATAAAGGTTATATAAAAAATGTAGTGGGTCTCTATTTGCCTTCAGCATGCATTGCTTTAATGTCTAAAGAATCCATATGTTCCACTGAAATATGAGCAATTGGACACATTTACAATCATGGTCTAAAATTTTACTCACATTTTCCTGGTCTCGGTCTTGACTTGGTCTCAACCCCACCCTCCCGATCTCGGTATTGACAAGGTCTCGACCCCCCCTCCTGGTCTCGTATTGACCCAGTCTCGAGGGGGGGGTCTTGTATTGACCCCCCCACACTCCAGATCTCAGTATTGACTCGCCCCCTCCGGTCTTGGTCTTGAATTGGCCTCGCTTTAGGTGGTCTCACACACAACACTAGTCAGCCATGCCAAACTGAACCAGTTCCCAATTATCAGTTTCATTGGGTCTATTTTGCTAGTGGTTAAACCTTATCAGAGCCACAGTCTGTTCTGTGCTTTGTGCTTAATTGGAGAGCTATTCTTGATTAAAGCCTGTGCACGATTCGCTCAGAGTAGGCTGATGCTTCCTGGGAGCAGTCATGCAGGAGTGTGAGAATATGACGTGGTTGAGTCACGATCACCATAATACTGATGGCCATTTATATGGCCAACATTATATGAAAACAAATAACACTCTCATTATGTTGTCTCTTTTTGACTACACTAAAGAAATGGATGTTTAGCGAAATAATGGAAGTAAGAAATAACAGGTAAAAACAATAATTTTTCATCTGAGAATAGAGTATAATCAAAAAGTATTATGCCCATGTACCACGCACGCACGCACACACGGCTATTTCCTCCTACACGCCACTTTCAACTTTCTACTTTCCTTATCATCTTCTTTTAGTTCTATGGAACAAAAACTGCTTTCAGGCGGCAGTGGAGTAGTGCCACAGTACCCAAACCAACCAACAAGAGGAGCTCTGGCACTTACTTATCTGACCACAGAGAAGACTGTTGTTCATCAGTGTGATGGTTTTCATCACTTTCACACTCCTCCTTTAGTTGGATCTTTGAAAGGACTCTAATTACGGAAATTCTTGGCATCATCTTGCACAATATGTCCCTCAGAATAATCTCCTTTGCCATTCACTTAATGCAGTATGAATGTCTTTCTCATTAGAAGTATTGACAGTGCCTTCTATGGTCTCCCTCCCTCAGATCTGTGTTGCTTCCACACTTATTCTCTAACCAGATGCCAACCCTCTCTTATTCTTTATTTTTTCTCCATCCTCCTCTTCTGCTCCACCCACTCTCTCCTTTCTCGCTAGTGCCCCTGCTTTCTCTCCCTCCCCTGCCCTACTCTCCTTCCCCCTCTCTCTCCCTCCCCTGTCCGCCTCTCCTTCCCTCTCTCTCTCCCTCCCCTGTCCGCCTCTCCTTCCATCTCTCTCTCCCTCCCCTGCCCACCTCTCCTTCCCTCTCTCCTCCTTGCTCCGTGTCCTGCTCATGGCTCAGATCAGCATGAACGAGAGTGAGTGAGCCAGTGGATGCGGGCGGGAGTCAGAGGCTAATGCCAGACGACTGGAAATCTATGACGCTTGGTTTGGCCCAGGGGGTGGGCGACAGCAGCCAATACAGTGTGTGTCCCAGATATCGTCTGGTGGAAGAAGAGAAACATGGCTAACTAAAGCAAAGATCACGGGGAGAGAGAGAGTGTGTGTGTGTGTGTCAGTGGGTGTCGCAGTCGGTCAACCATATAACCACCAACACATCCCATAGGGCTTTTGTCAACCAGTGGCCACCCTCTTGTGAGAGAATCTGTGTGAAGAAGAAGAAGAAAAAGGAAGAGGAAAAGAAGGAGGAGGAAAAGGAGAAGGAGGAGAAGAAGGAGGAGGAGGAAAAGGAGGAGGAGGAAAAGGAGAAGGAGGAGAAGAAGGAGGAGGAAAAGGAGAAGGAGGAAAAGGAGGAGGAGGAAAAGGAGAAGGAGGAGGAAAAGGAGAAGGAGGAGAAGAAGAATAAAAAGGAGAAGGAGGAGAAGAAGGAGGAGGAGGAAAAGGAGAAGATTAAAAAGGAGAAGGAGAAGAAGGAGGAGGAAAAGGAGAAGAATAAAAAGGAGAAGGAGGAGAAGGACGAGGAGGAGGAAAAGGAGAAGAAGAAGGAGGAGGAAAAGGAGAAGGAGGAGGAGGAGGAAAAGGAGGAGGAGGAGGAAAAGGAGAAGAATAAAAAGGAGGAGGAGAAGAAGGAGGGGGAGGAAAAGGAGAAGAATAAAAAGGAGAAGGAGGAGGAGAAAAAAAGGAGAAGGAGGAGAAGAAGGAGGAGGAAAAGGAGAAGGAGGAGGAAAAGGAGGAGGAGGAAAAGGAGAAGAATAAAAAGGAGAAGGAGGAGAAGAAGGAGGAGGAGGAAAAGGAGAAGAATAAAAAGGAGAAGGAGGAGGAGGAGGAAAAGGAGAAGGAGGAGAAGAAGGAGGAGGAAAAGGAGAAGGAGGAGGAGGAGGAAAAGGAGGAGGAGGAAAAGGAGAAGAATAAAAAGGAGAAGGGGGAGAAGAAGGAGGAGGAGGAAAAGGAGAAGAATAAAAAGGAGAAGGAGGAGGAGGAGGAAAAGGAGAAGGAGGAGAAGAAGGAGGAGGAAAAGGAAAAGGAGAAGAATAAAAAGGTTCCTGTACCTGCTCTGTCTGTCTGTCTGTCTGTCTGTCTGTCTGTCTGTCTGTCTGTCTGTCTGTCTGTCTGTCTGTCTGTCTGTCTGTCTGTCTGTCTGTCTGTCTGTCTGTCTGTCTGTCTGTCTGTCTGTCTGTCTGTCTGTCTGTCTGTCTGTCTGTCTGTCTGTCTGTCTGTCTGTCTGTCTGTCTGTCTGTCTGTCTGTCTGTCTGTCTGTCTGTCTGTACGTGTGTGTACATTTTGCCTGTTTGTGCTGTTCTATGTGAGTAGAGCGTACACCATGGGTTTCTCTCTTTAATCCATCATCCTTCCTCAGGACCATTTTTAACAGGGATTACATTTTGAGAGGCTACAATAAAGCCGAGATGAACACCTGGATGTGCATACCACACATCTCCATGTGTGTGTGTTTGAGAGCCATTCTGGTCTATCATCCTGTGTCTGTGCGGTCATTGATTTGACATCCCCCTGTGGATTTTGGGACCGTGCGTTTAATCAGCTGAGAAGAGAAGAAAGCATAGATATGGTAATAAATCTGCAGCAGCTCAGTAAGCCATGTCTGAGCCTCGCCAATCGTGGTTAAATCAATTACCCTGTGTGTTTGCTCTTCCCAGCATGCTTTTGTCACACGTCTCTGACCTTGTAGAAACATCCTCTGAGCGGGCTTGAGCTAAACAAGAAACAGCACTAATCACTGAAATGAAATGTCCCCCCGATCGGCAGGGAAACATCAATCGACGACGGAAGAACTTGTGCTGGCAGATAAAAAATGCTGTGACCGTGGTAAACTGTGGATGCGATATCCATAACTGGGACAAAATAACTACCTCTGCAGAATCGTGATGCACAGGCCGCAAATCTATTTGTGGATAAGAAATTCACAGTTTATTCTCCCAATTCATTTCAGCAGTTCTGAAGCCTCTCCATGCCTGAATCTGATTGTTTTGCATCACAATAGCCATTAATAACATCATAGTGCCTCTCATTGAAGAGGGAAATGACTGTGGGTGTTAGGGTTAGGTTGCTGCCGTGAGAGTGAAACATTTAATTAATGATGCACAGCATCCTTGGTAGCTGGTTAACCTGGTTGAAACCCTGACTTCAGCGTTTAGTCACTGACTCAGAACATCTCTCATGAATGATGGACTGAATGGAGAAATCAAACCAATCAGTCCCTTTGTGATCGCTGTGCACCAAGCTACCCCCCCCCCCCCCCATAAGTGCCAACTTAAGGTGTGGGTGTGATTGGAATCAGATTTTTCAACAGGTGATTTCACCATGGAATACAGGCAGTAGAAAAGTTAGAATGGTTGACGGAATGAAGGGTTGGATGTTTGGAAAGTTGGAAGGGTTGGAAGCATTGAAGGTGTGAAGAGTTGAAGTTTTGAAAGTTTGAAGGGTTGGAAGGGTTGAAGGATTGGAAGGGTTGAAGGATTGGAAGGGTTGAAGGGTTAGTAGGTTTGAAAAGTGTGAAGGGTTGAAAGGTGTGAAGGGTTGAAAGGTGTGAAGGGTGGAAGAGTTGGAAGGATGGAGAGATTGGAAGGTTTAGGAGGGTTAAAGAATGAAGGGTTGGAAGAAGGTGTGAAGGGTGGAAGAGTTGGAAGGACAGGAAGAATTGAAAGGTTGGAACGTTGGAAGGGTTGAAGGGTTGGAAGGTTTGGAAGGGTTGAAGGTTTGAAGGTGTGAAGGTGTAGGTGTGAAGGTGTAACAGTATTACTTTAGACCGTCCCCTCGTCCATACCCGGGCTCTACACACAGACAACAGTCACCCACAAAGCATCGTTACCCATCGCTCCACAAAAGTCGTTGCCTTTGAAGTAGTGGTTCCCCTTGCTCTGCAAGGTCTCAGAGCAAGTGACGTCACCGATTGAAACGCTATTTACCACCGCTAACTAGCTAGCCCTTTCACATTCGTTACAAAGGGTTGTACGGTGTGAATGGTTGAAAGGGGTGAAGGGTTGGGAGGGTTGAAGAGTTGAGGGGTTGGAAGGTGTGAAGGGGGAATAGTTGGACGGATTGGAGGGGTTAGAAAGGGTTGGAAGGGTTACATGAATGAAAGGTTGGAAGAGTTGAATGGTTGGAAGGGTTGTTTGAAAGGTTTGAAGTTGTGAAGGATGAAATAGTTGGAAGGATTGAAAGGGTTGAAGGGATGAAGGACTTAAGGGTTGGTAGAGTAGAAAGGCTTGAAGGATGGAAAGGTTGGAAGGGTTGAAGGGTTGGAAGAGTTGAAAGGTTGGAAGGGTTGATGGATGGAAGGGTTGGATGGAATACAGGTTTGAAAGGTTTGAATCGTTGGAAGGGTTAGAAGTTTTGAAGGTGTGAAAGGGAGGAAGAATTTAAGGAGTGAAGAGAAGGAAGAGTTGGAAGAGTTGAAGGTGTGAAGGGTTGGAATGGTTGGAAGGATTGGAATGATTGGAAGGGTTGGAAGGGTTGGAATGGTTGGAGGGCTGGAAGGGTTGAACGGTTGGAATGGTTGGAAGATTTGAAGGGTTGGAAAAAGTGAATGATGGACGAATTGGAAGGATTGGAAGGTTTGAAAGGCTTGAAGTATAGGATGGGTTGGAAGGGTTGAAGATTTGAATAGTTGGAAGAGTTGAGGGTTAAACGTTTTAAGGGTTGGAAGGCTTGAAGGCATGAGGGGTTGGAAGGGTTGGAAGAGTTGAAGGTGTGAAGAGTTGGAAGGCTTGAAGGTTTGAATGTTTGAAGGTTTGGTAGTGTTGGAAGGGTTTGAACGGTTGAAAGTTTGAAGGGTTGGAAAAAGCGAATGATGGATGAATTGGGAGGATTGGAAGGTTTGAAAGGCTTGAAGGATAGGATGGGTTGGAAGGATTGAAGGTTTGGAAGGGTTGTAATGGTTGGAAGGGTTGTAGGATAAACAGGTTGTAATGGTTGAAGGATGGAAGGATTTATAGGTTGGAAGGTGTGAAGGGTTGGAATATGGTGGAAGGGTTGAAAGGTTGAAATGGTTGGAAGGGTTGAAGGGTTGAAAAGTGTGAAGGGTTGGAAGAATTGGAAGGATTGGAAGGGCTGGAAGATTTGAAGTGTTTAAGTGTTGAAGGTTGGAAGGGTTGGATGGGTTGAAGTGATGGAAGGGTTGGAAGGTTTGAAGGATGGAAGAGTTGGAAGTGTTGGAAGAATTCAAGGGTTGGAATGGTTGAAGGTTGTAACAATTTGAAGGGTTGGAAGTTTTGAAGGTTTGAGAGATAGGAAGGTCCAAGGGTTGAAAGGTTGGCAGCTTAGAAGGGTTGGAAGTGTTGAAGGGATCCCCCACTTCCAAGAAAATGTATAAAATTTAAGCATATTGTAGCGACCCGCACAGACAGCTGTGTGTTATGTGTTAGGCTAGGAGGTGGTTGTGTTGTACTGACCAGTGCCCGGTGTTCGCGGGGTCCGACATGTCAATCGGCCTGCTGTCTGCCAATCACGGGAATGCCTGGAGTGTTCTGATGCGGGGCATCCTGGTGGTTGGCGGAGTGGCGTGGAGGGGGGTTGGGCAGGGGGTGGAGCATTGGAAGTTAAGACCAGGTTCAGCCTTTGTTCTCTCTCTTACGTCTGGGCTTCACAAGAGAAGGTCACGATTGGCTTGTGGGTTATCTGTCATCTATTTGGCGTGTGCTACGGCCCAAACAGTAGCCTGTGTAAAGTTGGTTTAATAAACCGTCAACTCGCAAGCTCAAGCCTGTCTGGACAATTGTTCATTTATGATCTAGTCAGGTCATTACATTGGTGTCAGAAGTAAAAACGTTGATACAAGTTAGCCAGCTAGCTAGCTGACTTATGTGGCTAGCTACCGTAGGTGAGAACGGGGATTGAAAATGCTTCGAGGGAATCCGAAAGTGAAGGTGGAGGTAGGGGACGATTATGGCCAAGGAGGTGCGTGTGTATGGACGTCGGGGGCTCTGTCTGAGGAGATCGCCAGGGCGTCGGAGCGCAGAGGCCGCTTGAGGGAGGACGTTAGAGCGGTGGCGGCTGAAGCGGGCATGAGTGCTTCGTCGACTGTATTTCGCGAGGATTCTGGTGGGCGGACCGAAGTGGTGACGTCGACGCGGCGTGGCGAGGAATCTGGGGCTCAGGATGTAAACAAACATGGCGCCCAGTTCCCGGCTGCGTCCGTATCTGTTAAGACCCCAAAGTATTCCGGTAAGGCGGATTGGGAAGCTTTTCATGCTCAGTTTGAACTGTTAGCTCATTTTAGGGGGTGGTCGGATGAAGGGCACTGCAGCTCTGGCCTGTTTGATATTGATTAGCCCCGAGGACAGGCATGATTATGGTGCTTTAGTGGGAGCACTGAGGAGGCGCTATGGACAGTGTGTACAGCCCGGGCTACTGCGCTCCGAACTGAGTAATAGACGCAGGCAGCCTGGAGAGCCTCTACGGGTGCTAGCTAATGACATTGAGAGCCTCTCTCGGCGGGCATATGCTCACATGCCCCCCTCCGTGCAGAGCGAGCTAGCACGGGACCAGTTCATACAGGCGCTCTCTCCTACAGAGCTGCGCATACAGACCCAGCTGGCTCATCCTGAGTCATTGCAGACAGCCTTGGAGATGGCTTTGGAGAGGGAGCTGGTGTGGGCTGGGGCTTCAGCTGGGGCTTTGGTGGGGGTGCAGGGAGACACACCCTCTGTGCGAGCTGGGTGGCAGAGCAGCCCGGAGCCGGAAAAGCCTGCTTGGGTGGCCGAAATGACAAAACTCATTCGTGCTGTGTCGCTACAGGCGGAACGAAACACACGCCCTGGTCCCAGGGTCTGCTGGGGTTGTGGCCAGCCAGGCCATCTGCGCCGAGATTGCCCCATGTCCCCCAGAGCTCAGGGAAACGGCTCGGGGTCCGCATAGACTGGGTAGTGCGGACCCCCGGCTTTCTATCCCTACCACCATCATCTTCAGGAGGAGCCCACCGGCACAGACGGGGAAGCAAGGCTCCACTTCCCCCAGAAGCAGACGAGGGCAAGCGGATGGAGCCTGTTGTTGTGGTGGGCCGGACCTGTGTTGGGGACTTTTGTCATGTCCCTGTCACTGTGAAGGGGGTGCCCTGCTCCGCCCTGGTGGACACTGGGTCCACAGTAACCCTGGTGAGGCCAGATATTGTGCCAGGTTGGACTCAGTGTGAGCCTACAACTGTGCAGCTCCACACAGTCACAGGTGAGCTGGCACCCATGAAAGGGAAGGGAATAATGACTCTGACAGTAGGGGGCAGGACTGTGCGTCATCCTGTGTGGGTGGCGGCTGTGCAGGACCCTTGTATCCTGGGGTTGGACTTTCTTAGGAGCACAGGCTGCCAGTTAGACCTAAATAGGGGCACACTGAGCTTCCAGGGAGGGACGGAAGTCACCATGGCCCCCCCTAATGTCACATTCACTCAACCCAACAAACCCTTTACTCCAACAGTTAAAGCAGCAGAGACTCATGGCTGCGCCCCCTCCCCCACAGCTGTGTTTGACTTTTCCCCAGTCCCCCTGTCACCTACAGCGGTGTGTTACATTCCCCCAGCTACCTCCATGACACAGCCCTCTGTGAGCCCGGGCCGCACCCCCCCAGCCCAGCTACCCCAGATGGGAGAGGAGAGGACACTGTCTGCAGTGAGGGAGATATGGGGGAGGAACTGTGTTGGTCTTGACCCTGAGCAGCAGGAACGGTTGTGGCAGTTGCTGTTTGAATTCAGAGACAGCTTTGCGTTGAGTGAGGAAGAGGTGGGTCAGACTCATCTGGTGCAGCATGAGATCGACACAGGTGATGCTCGACCCATCAAGATGCGTCCCCGCCGTATCCCGCTGGCACGCCAGGAGGCGGCAGACAAGGCTGTGTTGGAGATGCAGCGGGCAGACTTCATTGAGCTCTCAGACAGCCCCTGGGCGGCGCCAGTCGTCATGGTTCCGAAGAAGGGGGCAAGCTGAGGTTCTGTGCGGACTACAGGCGGCTGAATGAGGTAACCAGGAAGGACTCATACCCCATACCACGTATCGATGAGTCGCTGGACCTGGTTAGGGGGTCCTCCTGGTTCTCCTCACTAGACCTCCGCAGTGGCTACTGGCAGGTGCCCCTCTCCCCAGAGGCCAGAGCCAAAACTGTGTTCTCCACTAACAGAGGACACTGGCAGTTCAAGGTCCTGTGCTTTGGCCTGTGCAACGCTCCAGCTACTTTTGAGCATTTGATGGACAGGGTGCTGGATGGCATCCCCCGACAGCAGTGTCTGGTATACCTCGATGACATCCTGGCCCATGGCAGCTCCTTCCAGTCAGCCCTGGGGGCGCTACGGCGTGTGCTGGAGAGGGTGGCTGCCGCAGGTCTGAAGCTCCACCCCGAGAAGTGCCACTTCATGAGGAGAGAGGTGTCCTTCTTGGGCCACCGAGTGGGGAAGGAGGGGATCAGCACCATGGAGGACAAGGTAGGGGCTGTCAGAGACTGGCCCACCCCCACCGACCAGCGTCAGCTGAAGAGCTTCCTGGGCCTGGCTTCGTACTACAGGAGGTTTGTACGGGGCTTCTCAAGCATTGCTGCTCCACTGAACCGCCTGCTGCCGAAGGACAAGGCTTTCATTTGGACAGTGGAGTGTGAGGAGGCGTTCAACACCCTCAAACGTGCACTGATCGAGACCCCCGTGCTCGCCCCCCCTGACCTCACCTTGCCCTTTATCCTGGACACAGACGCGAGCAATGTGGGCATGGGTGGGGTGCTGGCCCAGGTGGGGCCAGAGGGGGAGAGAGTGGTGGCGTACTTCAGCAAAACATTTGACAAACATGAGCGCCGCTACTGTGTCACCCGGCGGGAGCTCTTGGCTGTTGTGGCTTCCATCAAACACTTCAAGTACTACCTGGGTGGTCTGCCCTTTACTGTAAGGACTGACCACTCTGCTCTCCAGTGGCTCATGTCTTTCAGAGAGCCAGAGGGGCAGGTGGCACGCTGGTTGGAGGAGCTTCAGCCGTATGACTTCACGGTGGTGCACAGGGCAGGGGCACGCCACTCCAACGCCGACGCCATGTCCCGTCGGCCCTGTACTGCAGACGGCTGCCGCCACTGTGAACGGAGAGAGGGACGGGAGAGAGAGCTGCGGGCAGAGGAGGGTGTCTGTGCCACAGTGTGTCGGGCGAGCGGGCCTGTCTGCTGTGAGCTGCAGACTGTCGACGTGGCTGAATGGCGGCAGCAGCAGGGACGGGACACAGACCTACAGCCAGTGCTACAGTGGGTAGAGGCGCAGGTGAGGCCACCATGGGAAGAGGTGACAGCGCTCTCACTCGCGACCAAAGGGTTGTGGTCGAAGTTTGAGAGACTGTGGCTAGCTGATGGCGTGCTACAGAGGGCATGGAAGGAGTCAGCTACGGGAGAGGAGAGGTGGCAGGTGGTGGTCCCAAAAGCATTGCAGGAGGCTGTGCTCCAGAGTACTCATGGGGGGGTGGGGACTGGACACTTTGGGGTCACAAAAACACTGCGCCGTCTCTGTCAGGGCTTCTACTGGGGGCAGCACAAGAGGGATGTGGTGGACTTTTGTCGCCGCTGTGACAACTGCACAGCGAGAAAGGGCCCCCCAGGCCGCTCTCATGCTCAGCTCCAACAGTTCCCAGTGGGGGCTCCCATGGAGAGGGTGGGAGTGGATGTAGTTGGGCCGTTCCCCACCACAGACAGTGGAAACCGCTGGGTGCTCACGGCCATGGACTATTTCACAAAATGGCCCGAGGCCTATGCTCTGCCTGACCAGGAGGCAGAGACCATCGTCGACGCCCTGACAGCGGGGATGTTCAGCAGGTTTGGAGCTGCAGAGTCCATCCACAGCGACCAAGGCAGAAACTTTGAGTCCCGTGTGTTCGCCACCATGTGTGAGAGGCTGGGTATGCACAAGACCCGCACTACTCCTCTCCATCCTCAAAGTGATGGCCTTGTGGAGCGCTTCAACAAAACGCTTGGACAGCAGCTGGCCATCGTCTCTTCCAAACACCAGCGTGACTGGGACAAGCACCTGCCTATGGTCCTCATGGCATGCCGCTCCGCTGTCCAAGACTCCACTTCCTGCACGCCTGCCCTCCTCATGCTGGGGAGAGATCCGCACCCCTGCGGAGATGGCGTTTGGTCGGCCCCTGGATAGCCCTCATGTTCCTCCGGGGCCGGAGTATGCCCGGAGACTCCAGGACCGCCTGGAGACAGCCCACACCTTCGCCAGAGAGCAGCTGGTGAATGCAGGTGTGAGGCAGAAAAGGAACTATGACGTGCACACCCGGGGAAGGCACTTTGTGGCTGGGGAGCTGGTCTGGGTCTACAGCCCCCTAAGGAAAAAAGGCAGATGCCCCAAGTTGGACAGTCACTGGGTGGGACCCTGCAGTGTCCTGGAGAGGGTAGGGGAGGTTGTGTACCGGGTGCAGCTTCCTCCCAGGGGGAGAAAGGTGGCACTGCACCGGGACAGGTTAGCCCCATACAGAGGGGCCTCTTCTCCCCAAACCCCAGGAACCCCCACAATTCCCCTCTCTGGCAATGACATTCTCCAGGCACCCACCCTCAGGTGCTGCAGACAAGGCTCCAGACAGCCCACTCCCCCTGTCTTCCCCCCTGTGTCACCGCGTGGTTCCCCAGAGCCACGGACTGTATTACCCATTCCCGCTTCCTTGTCACCCATATCCCTGCCTTCATCCCCTGGGTCCCAGAGGGGCACTCTGCGACCTTCACGGCCACGCAGGCAAAGGAGACCTCCGGGTCGCTTCAGAGACTTTGTTTGTTCCCTCGGGGACGAGGGACTTTGTGGTGGGGGTCTGTGTAGCGACCCGCACAGACAGCTGTGTGTTATGTGTTAGGCTAGGAGGTGGTTGTGTTGTACTGACCAGTGCCCGGTGTTCGCGGGGTCCGACATGTCAATCGACCTGCTGTCTGCCAATCACGGGAATGCCTGGAGTGTTCTGATGCTGGGCATCCTGGTGGTTGGCGGAGTGGCGTGGAGGGGGGTTGGGCAGGGGGGTGGAGCATTGGAAGTTAAGACCAGGTTCAGCCTTTGTTCTCCCTCTCTTACGTCTGGGCTTCACAAGAGAAGGTCACGATTGGCTTGTGGGTTATCTGTCATCTATTTGGCGTGTGCTACGGCCCAAACAGTAGCCTGTGTAGAGTTGGTTTAATAAACCGTCAACTCGCAAGCTCAAGCCTCTGTCTGGACAATTGTTCATTTATGATCTACTCAGGTCATTACAATATTTATTGCAGTTCTACACAATTAAAAAAACTAAAAATGCATTTTCGAGAATGGTATAAACAAGCAACATTGACTCCAGCCATTATCACCTTGTTGCTTTAGCTTAGTTCACCTCAGTCAATAGGGGACTTAACACTACAAACACGTCATACAATAATTAGCTATACCATCTACTAAAGCCATCTCTGCCTCTGCACTGTTGAGCTGTTACCTTCAGCTGTGTTGGTGCGCTCTCCATAAAGGGAGTCAGCCATACAAACAGCCTTCCTTCCCACTCTCAGGTGTCTGCATGGTCCTAAAGTAAGCCTCTATCACCGCTAAACTGCATTGACATTTAATTGGGATTGGAATGATTTTAGTAGCCTATTTTCAATGGTTGTTGTTGAGCTTGGGCATGGTGACTGCCAAACCTTGCCATACCCAATTAACGCCACTGAGTCCTACATGAAGTTAGCAAGGAGGGGCTGACTGACTGTGTGTCATTGATTTATAAGCCCATGGGACCTAAAACCTCCTGGTCTCTTCCATCTCCCTCCACGTGAGGCATTCTGCTCATCGATCCATAAGCCGATCAGAGAATCTCCCTGGAGAGACATCTTCCTCCATCTAATGATTTCAGAAGCACAATCCCGGTGGTCTTATCATGAACTCTCCTTGTGTCATAGGAAGAGATGTTTCCTTCTTAGGACTATAAAGCTGAGACAATACAGCTTCTTGTTAAAAACAACATCCAATGCATGCATTCCTGATTACAATTTCTGCTTCAGAGAGCACTAATAAAAAAGTGCATAGATGAAAGAGCTCCATGTCGTTGTCATCGAGTAACATGCAAACACCTAGAAAAATTCATTTTCTAGATCTGCAGTGAGACCAAAAGCCAGAAAGCAGACAGTGTGAAATGTGATTCCTCCTGCCAACCTGCATAAAATTGGACGATTTTGTTTCTTATTTTTTCAAAGCCTGTCTTTTTTTATTCTTCTGTTATTTTGCCAAGTTTCACTTAGCAGCGTTGATAATAAGTAGGTACCCAAATGAATGGCTCCCGACATCATAAACAGAAATCAATACTGTTACTTCAATGAGCTTTTTGGCATGGCCTGTTGGGTGTATAAGCAATTCACTCTATGAAAGTTGGCAGTGAGTGGCAAATCCATGTTTGCTTGTCGATACCCTAATTAACATTAAACAAAAACACATACTCTTTTAAAGATGTTTTACTGTATTTTCAAATCTCTGTTAAGTTATTGTTTCACTAATGCCTTTAAATAGTGTATAATCCCTAGAAAGACTACAGTAATTTTGTGTCTTAGTTTATATTAGTAACAGTTTGAAAACTCCATCAGCAGTCCCAGAGAAGGAGCGGGTAGAATTCTTATGTGGCCCAAGAAAGATTTACATTTCAATATTTTATACACCCAATAAAAGACACATAACTGGAGTTTTGTGTTATTACAAACCAGTTCTGCTTCATAAGCAATTGTGAGATTATGCCCCATTACCCAAGGTAGTAGGTTCCCTTTACGGTCCTGGTGTTGTTACCGTGTGGGCTGGTGGTAACCAGAGAGGAAAAAGAGAAGTGAGTATCCCTCACATCATTGTACTGTACATTGTACTGTGTTATGAAGGTTAGGATCCTTGTACTGTAAGTGAGTTCTCATGACTCTCAGGGGCTGGCTATTGCTATTACATCCAATTTTGTAAGGAAGTTGAATGGTGATCTACAACAGAGGGAAGGACCTGTATTATTGGAAAATAGTCTATTCAATTTGGCAGAGGTGAGTCAATAATGCCATAGCACTTCCATAACTACACATAATGAAGCCTGCGTATATTTTTCTAAATATGATGTTGACATATATATATATATATATATATATTCAGAGTGCTGAAAAAGGACATTGCATGTTACAGTACCGGGTGAATATCTGACAGAAGACTATAATGAATAATTGATTTTCACTTCAGTGTGGTTCACCAATGTACCTGTGCTGCATGTTTGATATGACACCTGCATGTGGTACAGTGGAAGTGTGAGACTTTTGAAGGTTATGCTATGAATATCGTCATAGAGATGTAGAATCTTAATTTGCGCCAGTTTGATACCGCAGGATAATAATCCTGCAATTGATAATCTGAATTGTTATGTGCATTACACACTGAACTCAAATATAAACCAAAAACATGAAAAGTGTTGGTCCCATATTTCATGAGTTGCAATAAAAGATCCCAGCAATGTTCCATATGCACAAAAGCTTATTTCCACATATGCACAAAAAGCTCTTGTTTACATCCCTGTTAGTGAGCATTTCTCCTTTGCCAAGATAATCCATCCACCTGCCAGGTGTGGCATTTCAAGAATCTGATTGAACAGCATGATCATTACACAGGTGCACATTGTGCTGTGGGACAATAAAAGGCCACTCTAAAATGTGAGTTTTGTCACATAACACAAGGCCACAGATGTCTGAAGTTTTGAGGTAGCGTGAAATTGGCATGCTATTTGCAGGAATGTCCACCAGAGCTGTTACCAGAGAATGCAATGTCAATTTCTCTACCATAATCCGCCTTCAACGTTGTTTTAGAGAATTTGGCAGTACGTCCAACTGGCCTCACAACAGCAGACCATGTGTAACTTGTAAGGGTTTTCCTCCTCCTCTTCGTCTGAGGAGGAGAAGCGAGAAGGATCAGAGGACCAATGCGCAGCGTGGTAAGTGTCCATGGTTGTTTATAAAAAATAAATAAAAAATGAACACTATGAATACAAAAACAATAAACGTGAAACGAACGAAAACCGAAACCGTACCGTGTGGTGAAAAACAGACACGGAAACAAACACCCACAAACAAACAGTGAAATCCAGGCTACCTAAGTATGATTCTCAATCAGAGACAACTAACGACACATGCCTCTGATTGAGAACCATACTAGGCCGAAACATAGAAATCCCAAAATCATAGAAAAACAAACATAGACTGCCCACCCCAACTCACGCCCTGACCATACTAAATAATGCCAAAACAAAGGAAATAAAGGTCCGAACGTGACATAACTACTCCAGCCCAGGACCTCCACATCCGGCTTATTCACCTGCAGGATCATCTTAGACCAGCCACCTGGACAGCTGATGAAACTGTGAGTTTATACAACCAAATAATTTCTGCACAAACTGTCCAAAACCGTCTCAGGGAAGCTGATCTGCGTGCTAATTGTCCTCACCAGGGATCATATATATAAACTATATAAACTTCACCTGTGACAAATGCCGTGAACTAAATGCTGCCACGAACTAAATGCTGCCAAGAAGTGGATCATTACTTTACTTGAGGAAATAAAACTTCTGGAAGAGTGTTTAAATTTGATTAATTAAGGACCCCTCAAGTTTAACCTCATTTGTTGATGTCTCTTTACAAAGAGACGACTGTAATGGAACTTTCATGGATCTTGAGCATTTCCCTACCGTACGTCCAAAAGTCGACTGCTATCAGCTCTACCCCTGGCGGGTGTGAATGGAGTGTGATTGGACCCAGGAGGAGGATGAGATCCGCACACCAGCTGTCCGTTTTTTTTCACAGCTTCGTGACATTAAACTCTAATCGTTTTGAGCCACTGTCCCTGCTGTCTTCCTCAGGGCGTACGGACACCGGGTACGCAAATGCTGTAGCTTCTACACTGATGACCACCTGCACTATGGGCTCTTGTGTTCAGGGTGCTGGGTGGCTGGCGACTCCTCCCCTGGAAATCAGGATCTACGTGGCCTTCTCCCCAACTGATTTCTGCGGCTCCGTTTGCTGATTGGAGATTCGGTAGTGACCGGCGCTCATCATTGGAAGCTCAATGGTAAGGAATATCTCCTTGCCAGATATTAGAACCCTATGATATCCGGGTGCAACAGTAAAGGATATCACTAAGCTGATTCCTGAAGCCATAAGCTCAAATTCAAAGCCTGATACTGTTACAGTACATGTGGGATTCACTGACACTAAGTATGCGAGCTCTGAACTTCTTAGAAGTGACTTCATGGAAATAATTGCAAAACGGAAATACCTAAACAAGTGTCCCATTATATCAGGTCCCATACCCACGACGAGACGTGGATACGGTAGATTCAGTAGTGTAATGCTCCAGGTGGCGTGGGTGTGGAGTCAAATGCAGGAGACAGAGTTCAATGCTGTGAGTCTTTTACTAGCACCAACGCACCACAGGGTGCTCACAAAAGTAACGTTCCCAAACACAGGGAATCAAAAAGTACAATGGAAAAAAATCACGACTAGGCACTAACACGTACCTCTACAACAGAGCCGAAGGTTACATAGAAATAATCCCGCACAACAACCAGGCGGGCCGGCTGTCTAATAAAGACAAACTAATTGAACATGAACAGGTGCTACTACTAAACATACAAGGAGGGGGAGGAAAAACAATCAGTGGCAGCTAATAGGCCGGTGACGACGACCGCCGAGCGCCACCCGCCCGGGAAGGGGAAACACCCTCAGTCGGACTCGTGACAAGTAGGATGCTTTTGCTTCAGGTTTTGCTAAAGAGCTATTGTAACTCTTAACTTTTCACTTCAGTGTGGGATATCATTTGTTGGGGAATAATCAGAATTAGTTGGTAAGATGTTTTATATTCATCATATGTTTTGTAAGTTACTTCTCATCAGAATGTTTTTGTATAATACTGTGGCGGGGTTTGCAGTATCTGTTCTATGCCAAGACTAAGTTGCTTGGGCCGGAGAGAGGGGAGTGGTCAAGCGTGTATCTCTTGGCTCCACAATGTCTGTGTGCCAGTCAATGTGTCTCTGATCTTGTCAAGATAGGATGGATTTGATATATGCCTGTTGATATGGAGGATTGGTTTATGGTTCTGAGTTTGAGAAAATAGCGTAGTTTAGGAGACAAAGCTGAACGATTTATTATGTCTATGCTGTCTGGCTATGTGTGTCTTTGCTATAAAGGATCTCAGTTGAAATGTGGAAGGGACTCTCAGAGAATTCACTGATAGACACTGAATTGATCTGAGAGTCACAGGGTTGTGATAGAGCTCATATAATTAAAGAATGGACTTTGTGATCACTAACTCTGACTTTTGTGTGGTTTGCTCTCATGATTTGGTAAATAGAGGACATTTCCAAGACACATTGTACTTGTGCTGCATGTTTGAGATGACACCTAAGTGTGACATTTTCAAAGGGCTATTTTGGGTATGCTATGAATATCATCATACAGATGTAGAATTTGAACCAGTTTGCCATGGCAGGATAATAATCATGCAACAACAGGAAATGTTAATTATTATGTGGATTATACACTGAACTAAAATATAAAGTACATGTATTTGTGTGTTTGAAAGTGACCTTAGTGATCATTGTCCCATAGCCTGTATTAGAGATGCTAGACAACATAATTCTGTTCCCCTTATTATTAGGAAGAGACATTTTTAAAAGTTTCCTCCCCAAGCGATAATGCTTGACTTATACTTTTCTGAACAGTTTATACTAGACCCTGAATTAGCTCTTGAGCGTTTCTCATCTATTTTTATATCACTGGCAGATAAACATGCTCCTTTTAAACACTTGAGACTAAACAACAGATTAAATCCCTGGTTTTCTACAGAACTTTCAGATATCTTAAGAACAATAAATCATGCCTGGACCAAAGATGTTGTTATGGACTGGCAGCTTTTCCGACAACTGAGAAATAAATGCACGTCCTTAGTTAAAAAAAAAGCTAAATAAAGCTACTTCCTAAATTCTATGGCTGACTGTGCTGGTGATCCATCTACATCTAGTAAAGAGTTAAGGTGATAAAGCGTGGAAATTCATCTCATTCCTTACCCAAGCAATTTATACTGAGCTCTGACATCATTGTTGAAAAAAATTAGATGGGTCATGCTTTTAATCAACATTTTACGTCCAACAGGATTTTTGTTTGAAATAAATCTTGGTTTAATAGACCAGGGTCAGCCAGTAAACTGCTCGTCCCTCTCCCAGCCACAAGTCAACTTGATAGAGGACCAGACAAGCCTTAGTGAATCCTTGTTCTCTCTGGAGCAACTGTCTTCTTCTGATGTATTGGAACACCTACTTATAATTGATGCTCCCTCAATGTGAGCAAGACAAAGGAGTTGATCGTGGACTACATGAAAAGGCGGTCTGAACAGGCCCCCATTAACATCGACAGGGCTGTATTGGAGCAGGTCGAGCATTTCAAGTTCCTTGGTGCCAACATCACCAGTGTACTGTCTCGGTCCAAACACACCAAGACAGTCGTGAAGAGGGCACAACAAAACCTTTCCCCTCTAAGGAGACTGAAAAGATTTGGCATGGGTCCCCAGATACTCAAAAAGATACTCAAAGTTCTACAGTTGCACCCTTGAGAGAATCCTGACCGGTATGGCAACTGTTCGGCATCTGACTGGAAGACACTTCACAGGGTATTGCGTACGGCCCAGTACATCACTGGGGCCAAGCTTCCTGCAATCCAGGACCTATATACTAGGCGGTGTCAGAGGAAAGCCATTAAAATTGTCAGAGACTCCAGAGACACAAGTCATAGACTGTTTTCTCTGCTACCACACGGCAAGCGATACCGGAGCGCAAAGTCTAGGACCAAAAGGCTCCTACACAGCTTCTACCCCCAAGCCACAAGACTGCTGAACAATTAATCAAATGGACACAGGACTATTTACAGTTGAAGTCGGAAGTTTACATACACTTAGGTTGGTGTCATTAAAACTCATTTTCAACCACTCCACAATTTCTTGTTAACAAACTATACTTTTGGCAAGTCGGTTAGGACATCTACTTTGTGCATGACACAAGTTATTTTTCCAGCAATTGTTTAAAAACAGATTATTTCACTTATAATTCACTGTATCCTAATTCCAGTGGGTCTGAAGTTAACATACACTAAGTTGACTGTGCCTTTAAACAACTTGGAAAATTCCAGAAAATTATGTCATGGCTTTAGAAGCTTCTGATAGGCTAATTGACATAATTTGAGTCAATTGGAGGTGTACCCAATTGAAGGCCTACCTTAAAACTTGACATGGGAAAATCAAAAGAATTCATGTAGACCTCCACATGTCTGGTTCATCCTTGGGTGCAATTTCCAGACACCTGAAGGTACCACATTCATCTGTTCAAATAATAGTATGCAAGTATAAACACCATGGAACCATGCAGCCGCCATACGACTCAGGAAGGAGACATGTCTGTCTCCTAGAGATGAAAGCGAAAAGTGCAAATCAATCCCAGAACAACAGCAAAGGACCCTTTTAAGATGCTGGAGGAAACAGGTACAAAATATCTATATCCACAGTAAAATGAGTCCTATATCGACATAACCTGAAAGGCCGCTCAGCAAGGAAGAAGCCACTGCTCAAAAACCTCCATAAAATAGCCAGACTACAGTTTGTAGCTGCACATGGGGACAAAGATTGCACTTTTTGGAGAAATGTCCTCTAGTCTGATTAAACAAATATATAACTATTTGGCCATAATGACCATCTTTATGTTTGGAGGAAAATGGTGGATGCTTGCAAGCCGAAGAACACCATCCCAACCCTGAAGCACAGGGGTGGCAGGATCATGTTCTGGGGGTGCTTTGCTTCAGGAGGGAGCGATGCACTTCGCAAAATAGATGGCATCACGAGGAAAGAAAATGATGTGGATATATTGAAGCAATATCTCAAGACATCAGTCAGGAAGTTAAAGCTTGGTCACAAATGGGTCTTCCAAATCAACAATGACCCCAAGTATACTTCTAAAACTGCAATCTTTAAGTCATAACAAAGATTTTCAATTGGAATCAGGTCTGGGCTTTGACTAGGCCATTCCAAGATATTTAAATGTTTCCCCCTAAACCACTCAAGTGTTGCTTTAGCAGTATGCCTAGGGTTATTGTTCTGCTGGAATGGGAACCTCTGTCCAAGTCTCAAACGTCTGGAAGACTGAAACAGGTTTCCCTCAAGAATTTCCCTGCATTTAGCACCATCCATCATTCCTTCAATTCTGACCAGTTTCCCAGTCCCTGCCGATGAAAAACATCTACACAGCATGATGCTGCCACCACCATGCTTCACTGTGGGGATGATATTCTCGGTGTGATGAGAGGTGTTGGGTTTGCACCAGACATAGTGTTTTTCTTGATTGCCAAAAAGCTCATTTTTAGTCTCATCTGACCAGAATACCTTCTTCCAAATGTTTGGGGAGTCTCCAACATGCCTTTTGGTGAACACCAAACGTGTTTGCTTACTTTTTTCTTGAAGCAATGGCTTTTTTCTGGCTACTCTTCCGTAAAGCCCAGCTCCTTGGAGTGCACGACTTAAAGTGGTTCTATGGACAGATACTCCATTCTCCGCTGTGGAGCTTTGCAGCTCCTTCAGGGTTAACTTTGGTCTCTTTGTTGCCTCTCTGATGAATACCCTCCTTGCCTGGTCTGTGAGTTTTGATGGGTGGCCTCTCTTGGCAGGTTTTTTGTGGTGCCATATTCTTTCTATTTTTAATAATGGTTTTAATGGTGCTCAGTAGGATGTTCAACATTTCTGTTTTTTTTATAACCCAACCATAATCTCTACTTCTCCATAACTTTGTCCCTGACCTGTTTGGAGCGCTCCTTGGTCTTCATGGTGCCGCTTGCTTGGTGGTGCCCCTTGCTTAGTGTTGTTGCAGACTCTGGGGCCTTTCAGAACAGGTGTATATATACTGAGATCATGTGACAGATCATGTGACACTTAGATTACACACAGGTGGACTTTACTTAACTAATTATGTGACTTCTGAAGGCAATTGGTTGCACCATACTTTATTTAGAGGCTTCATAGCAAAGGGGGTGAATACAAATGCACGCACCAATTTTCCAAAATGTTGACTATTTTGTGTATGTCCATTAAATGAAATCCAACAAAATAGGAAAAACACCAAGAGGGGTGAATTATTTAGCAAGATACTTTACCAATTTATCTAACATCATTGTTAAAATATAGAAACTGGGATTACAACACTTGATCATTTGGATATGTCAGTTTAGGAGAAAGGGATTTTTATATTGATAAATGTGTTTGATTGTTTATTGTGTACATAATATTTGCTATTAATTTAATTTTGTGTTTTAAATGGTGTATAATTGTATTTTCTGTATTGTTCCCAGGACACATTTGCAAATGAGACCTAGGTCTCAGTGTATTTTTCCCTGTTTAAATGAAGTTTATTAAATTAAATTACATTTCATTTGACTCATTTTCTTATATGAACTGTAACTCAGTAATATGATATGATAAATGCATGCTGCATTTATATTTTTGTTCAGTTTAATTAATTAATTTATTTTTTACTTAAAAACTTCAGAAGCCTTTTTAACCCTTTAAACATTCATTATTTATGCTTTATCTTCCAGATTAGATCAGGCTGGAAACTCTGCTCAAATCTCTAGATCTCCGGAGACAATAATAGATGTTATGTCGTCTTTGGTGACAGATCTGGGTGACAGACCTTCGACACTAGGCATAGGCTCTTCAATGTCTCTAAGAATTCAAGGTATTGAAAAGCACATCACTCCTTTTAAGCGAATGAGACTTTGCAGCTTGGGGCCACAATAATAGCATTGCCCACAAACCCAGGTACATAGCATGTGGCCTTTCGTGAGTGACCTGAAGACTAGAGAGCCTTGGAGAGCAGACTCCAACCTGGATGTCAGAAGGTAGTCTCTTTCACTGGCCCCGGCCCACTGCAATCCAATGTCATGGTTGTTTCACAATGCAACCTCTTCTAAACATGGTGTCCATCTGATATATACAGTGAGCTCCAAAAGTGTTCAGAGAGTGACACTTTTTCTGTTGTTTTGGCTCTACTACAGCACTTTGGATTTAAATGACGAAGTGCAGACAGTCAGCTTTAATTTGAGGGAACCATTTAGGAATGACAGCACTTTTTGTGCACAATCCCCCCCATTTTAGGGAAACAAAAGTATTGGGACAAATTCACTTGAATTTTTACCTTTATTTAACTAGGCAAGTCAGTTAAGAACAAAATCTTGTTTTCTTATATTCTTATATTCATAACACGCAATGACTACATCAAGCTTGTGACTCGACACATTTTTTTGGATGCATTTGCTGTTTGTTCTACATTAATGTGGATGTTACCATGATTACGGATAATCTTGAATGAATCGTGAATAATGTTGAGCGAGAAAGTTACAGACGCACAAATATCATCCCCCCCAAAATGCTAACCTTTGTGTATCTGTAACTTTCTCACTCATCATTATTCACGATTCATTCAAGATTATTCGTAATCATGTAGCATCCACATTAATGTTCAAGTGTTTAGAAACATATGCCATTCTTATTTACAATAAAAGTGACTCTAAAATGACACAATACAGTACATTATTTACCATTCATATCTATTGGGCACAAAGTAATCTTTATTTAATCATTGTATGCTAGGAATATGGGAACAAATACTTAACTTTTGACTACTTCAATACACAATATAATTAATTTGTCCCAATAGTTTTGGTCCGGTAAAATGGGGGGACTATGTACAAAAAGGTGCTGTAAACGGTTCACACGATATGGACGAAAATGCCAACAAATTAGTCATTGTATCATTTCAAAGCCAAAGTGCTGGAGTAATCAGCCAAATCAACATAAAATGTGTCACTGTCCCAATATGTTTGACACTAACTGTAGTTTTCTCTATGGAGTTGTTGATTCTATTTGGAATGTTTCCATGTAATGTCATCATGCAGTTTATATGACAGAACAAATCAGCTTTTGTATTTTGGATGGTTATAGAGACGATAATGACATGACAAGTTGTGATGGACAATTATATACTGAAGGCTAGATTGGGGAAGTATTGATATACAATAAAGTCACTTTATACTAGAAGTGAATCTAGAGGTCGTGTGAAAGACAGATCACAACACCAGAATACTCTCAGAATAGTCTTTTCTCTGTACCACACTGACGATGACCAAACTCTTCAAGTGCACCCATGCTACCAGAGAAATAAAAGCATCACAGGCGGGCCGATCAATAGCCAATGATTGCTACAAGATATTCATCCATCCAGTTAAGTGACGGTAAAAAAAGCTGAAGTCTGGACACAGATCTTTTTTATTCCATCACAGAGCCTTATAAATTGACCCTGAAGAATATCCCATTGCTTTGGTGAGCAAACCACCCAGAATGTCAGTTTAGCTAAATTGATTCAGCGTGGAGTTCTCTGTAACCCCCTCCCTGCCCAACATATGAAAAGATGTTGGTGAGCATGGTGAAAAATAGTTTCTGTACATGTGCAATCATGGTTTTCACAAGCCTGCGTTTCCATTCTATACCTGGGTTTGCTCAGTCCAATTGTTGTGGTTGGAGGCCCTTGTTATGAGCTATATAATTATTGATGTAAGCAGAAATTGGACAGTGAGCTGTGGTCTTCCATGTAATGTTCCCATAACGAAAGCAATCACCCCAATTAGGTGTCTTTTGAGTAGTGTAAGTTGGTGAAATAAAAAACAGTTTTATTTCCCCTAATTTTAACATTGTGTCCTAAAGAGCACATGTTCAAATTATTAATGAAAAACACCTTGTCCATCTCAAAATGTTAAATAAAAAGTGCCTAATATATAATATATATAATATGTAACAGGGTGTCACACCCTGACCTTAGTTATCTTTGTTTTCTTTATTATGTTGGTTAGGTCAGGGTGTGACGAGGGTGGTATGTGTTTTTTTCCTTGTCTAGGGTTTTTTTGTATATCTATGGGGTTTTGGTATTGTCTTGGTAAATGTAGGTCTATGGTGGCCTGAATTGGTTCCCAATCAGAGACAGCTGTTTATCGTTGTCTCTGATTTGGGATCCTATTTAGGTTGCCATTTCCATTTTGGTGTTGTGGGTTATTGTCTGTGTAGTTGCCTGTCAGCAATCGTGTCTTATAGCGTCACGGTCGTGTATTCTTATCAAGCTGCGCCTTGGTCTCCTCATTATGACGAACGTGACAGAATAACCCACCATAACAGGACCAAGCAGTGTGAAAAGGGGGAGCAGACATTATGGACTTGGGAAGATATTTTGGACAGAAAAGGATCCTGGACATGGTGCTAGCACGGAATCCCGAGAGGCAGCCCCAAGAAATGTTTTTGGTTGGGCACACGAGGAGATTGGCTGAGTCAGGTAGAAGACCTGAACCAACTCCTCGTGCTCACCGTGGGGAGCGTGTTATGCAGAGATGCACACGGTGTCTCCAGTGGGCATCCAGCCAGGACGTATTGAGCCAGCTCTACGTTCTGGATCTCCAATGCGTCTCCACGGTCCAGTGTATTCTGTGCCTCTTCCCCGCACTCGCCCTGAGTTGCATGTACCCAGCCCGGTACCACCAGTTCCGGCACCACGCACCAGGCCTCCAGTGCGCCTCCAGGGTCCAGTTCGCCCTGTTCCTCCTCCCCACACTCACCCTGAGGTGCATGTCCCCAGCCCGGCACCACGCACCTGGCATACAGTGCGCCTCGGCAGTCCAGAGCGCCCTGCGACAGTACCCAGTCCAGAGCGTCCGGCGATGGGCACAGTCCGGGGTCTCCAGCGACGGTCCCCAGTCCAGACCATCTGGCGATTTATCCACGCAGCGAGGGTCCCCAGCCCAGGGCCTACAGAGAGTATCCTCAGTCCAGAGCATCCGACGATGATCAGCGGGTCAGTGCTACAAGAGCGGAGTCCGTGTAAAGGGGGGCGGCATCCAGAACCAGGGCAGCCATGGAGGTTAGATGCCCACCCAGACCCTCCTGTTTAGGTTTGCGGCCGGGAGTCCGCACCTTTGGGGGAGGTACTGACACGCCCGGATCTTAGCCATAAATCCTCATGTGACAGGGGTAATGGAAGCTTGTTGTGTCGTAAAGGGAGGGGCGCTTGAATGCAAGCTTCACTAAATTGTTAACATTTGTAATCTGTCTATGGGTAACAGGGTTTACGTGTTATGCTCAGTTTCCCACCACATAATATCAGCAAATGACCAAACATACTAGAAGCGGCTTACCTGCGTTTAAGCTATATGATTTGACGATATCTTCAATGTTTCTTTTGAAAAACATATTTAAAAATGAGTTTCCCCATATTAAAACGAGAGGTCAGCTCGTAACAGGGTTGACTTTAAACTGAGGGACAGGTTTTTTTTTTTACCTTAAAATGAATCACTAATAACAAATTATAATCTTCAGAAGTGACTTTGTCAAAGTAACAACATAACCAGGCTGCTGGTGAAAAATGTAGAGACATTTTGCTGTTGAGTGGGTAAACATTTTCCTGGAAGTCAGAGGGACAATCAAACATTTAAGCTATTCATATTTAAAAAAATCTGATTCATTGAATTTTCCATGTGGTCTATATTAAAGGGTCTATATTAAAGACACACATTTTATGGAACAACCCAGATGTGTTAAGAATACTCAAGATACTATAACATTGAGTTGAATAGGACAATATGTTGTGTATGAATCACAACGGACGGCCTCTAACGCTGGCCTACTACACAAGACTGGAGAATAACTCATTAAAGGCAGGAATTTGTGATTGTCAGATTGACATTGGTGCATTTTATCCCTGACAATGGCACTTGGTCCCTGTTCTTTAGAGGTGTTGTGTCCTAGCCTTGCGCATTGGACAATAAGAATGAACACGAGTGGCTATTTCAGGAACCACAAAGTTATCTTCTCTATAATGGCCAAACTTGTTTTGGGGAGAGCTCACACCAGTGTTGTGCCTCACATAACTATTAAATCAATTGAAATACTAAAACAAACCTGTGGGAAATGATGTAGTCCTTTCTGCTCAGTCCTTCAGTGTCATCCATTGATCCCTCTCCCTTTGGAGGCCGTCAGACAGAGAAGAGGAGTAATGAGGGAACAAAGAGATAGAGAGGAAGAGGATGAGGGAACTAAACAAATCGGCATACGCAAACAACTGAACCCTTTACACTTCTCCCTGAAGGTGTGAAGACACATTTACGTATAGAACTTTTCTTCCTCTGGCCTCGGCGGGTTTGCATCTTCAGTGAGACGGCACAGGAGCTCAAAGTGATGAGGAGGACATGATGTTGTCCCAGTTGATGATTCAACTGACTCTTAGGAATAAAAGTATGTGTATAAAAACGTTTAGGTCCTATCTGAAATCTGTTAATAGCTTGTGTTTCTTTCCCTCTGGGAAGCGTCTTCACATTGATGTTGTGTTGTTAAAGCTCAGCCAGGAATGTTGACTGCTTTTAGATTTCCACCCTGAGACCTCGATCAGTCAAGGTAGTTTTCCACTACAACTCAGGAGATAAGGGATGTATAAACACAATTCCAAAGAGGAAGTAAATAAATCTCAGCGCTATGCTGTGACTAAAAATGCTCACCTACCCAATCATAGTTTTTGCTGTAGTATATTTGGAAATCAAAAGAAAAGTTGAACCAGGTGAAGCATTCCATCTTCACAACACCTGGACACCACATTTAGTCTGCTCTCTGAATCACATGGTTCATGTCTGAGCAAGATCTAGTCACTGAAAATCCCTTAGCGAGAACATTTTATATTTAGTTGTAATACTTACAATGAGATATCAGATTTGCAATAGACCTCATCACATTGTTCCCACAAGTGAGAACAACGTGTGATATAATACAATGTATTGCCTACTCGACATCTGCCAATTGTGGCACACTGAATAAATATGTGAAATTCTCTGCAGGTACATATGGCATAGTTTTGTTGTTATTTCACTCTCTCACATCAGTCTTTATGAATCATTTAGTGCTTATGTATCACTAATTAGAACAACAGTTGGTACAGATCATAACTAAATATTTGGGCATGCTCATAAACTTTTAGCTCTGTTGATAACACTACATCTGTCTTCCGAAAACCAACTAAACAGTTAATAGACAGGAACGCTTCATACTCAAACTGTTTATATTCCAATACAACAAAAAATAATGACTTCATTTCAGCATTTGAAAAGAAATCACAATAGAATCTGACACTCAGACAATTGAAAGAAAAATCAATGGAGATGTGTTAACCTACTGTACACTTTGAGAACCTTTACCGCATGAATACCTATACAAGGGTATTCAATTTCAAATGGCTAGAAAACAGGTAGGCTTACAGTTTCCCTCCTCATCTTCCGACTGAGGACACATTGGTTGAATCAACATTGCTTCCACAACATTTAAATTAAATGACGTTGTTCCAACATGGTATAAACATTGATTTGGAGATGATTGTAAGTTACAGGAAAAGGAGGACCGTGCATGTCCCCATTCTCATCTACAGGGCTGTAGTGGAGCAGGTTGAGAGCTTCAAGTTCCTTGGCGTCCACATCACCAACAAACTAACATGGTCCAAGCACACCAAGACAGTCATGAAGAGGGTATGCCAAAACCTATTCCCTCTCAGGAGACTGAAAAGATTTGGCATGGTTCCTCAGATCCTACATCTACACCATCCTGACGGGTTGCATCACTGACTGGTACGGCAACTGCTCAGCCTCTGACCGCAAGGCACTGCAAAGGGTAATGCGTACATCTCAGTACACCACCGGGGCCAAGCTTCCTGCCATCCAGGACCTCTATTGTGTTTGAATTTTTTAAATTTAACCAGGCAAGTTAGTTAAGAACAAATTCTTATTTACAATGATGGCCTAACCCGGACAACACTGTGCCAATTGTGCACCGCCCTATGGGATTCCCAATCACGGCCAGATGTGATACAGCCTGGATTTGAACCAGGAACTATACTGACACCTCTTGCACTGAGATGCAGTGCCAGAGACCCCTGCGTCACTCAGGAGCCCTCTATACCAGGCGGTGTCAGAGGAAGGCCCTAAAAATTGTCAAAGACTCCAGCCAACCTAGACAGACTGTTCTCTCTGCTACCCGCACGGCAAGCGGTACCGGAGTGCCAAGTCCAGGTCCAAGAGGCTTCTACACAGCTTCTACCCCCAAGCCATAAGACTCCTGAACATCTAATCAAATGTCTACCCAGACTATTTTCACTGCCCCCCTCTTTTTTACGCTGCTGCTACTTTCTGTTATTATCTATGCATAGTCACTTTAATTACTCTACCTACATGTACATATTACCTCAATCACCTCGACTAACCGGTGCCCCCGCACATTGACTTTGTACTGGTACCCCTTGTATATAGCCTCGCTATTGTTATTTTACTGCTACTCTTTAATTATTTGTTATTACTTATTGTAGGTATTTTCCTTAAAACTGCGTTGTAGTTTTGGGGCTTGTAAGTATGCATTTCACTGTAAGTGTTCGTCGCATGTGACAAATATAATTTGATTGGATTAGATTTTGAATTGATGTCTATGCCCAGTGGTTTATTGTGAGTAATGAGAACAGGTCTGGGAACAGTTTATCTCAGTGATCACCATGCACAGCACCCATTATATTTTTTCCTTTGATTTGCTTTTAGAGTGAATATTACCTACAATATTAGGTTCAATGTTAGCTACAGAATAAGCAACAATACATACCAACGCTACTGAATTCCCTTTTCATTATTTTGCTGAGTTTCACCACGACAAAAGGAGAAAAATAAAATAGGTGGAAAAACAACTTCCTCTGCTGGGATTTCTATTACAAGAATTTTCTGAGAGTCAGAAACAGTGAAGAGTGGGACATGGCAGGAGATGGGTCTCCCAAAGTGATGCTCTTTTACTATCTCATGAAGAAAGTCCCCTTTTAAAAAAAAGGTTGTCTAACTTCAGTACCAGTCAAAAGTTTGGACAAAGCTACTCATTCAAGTTTTTATTTTTATTTTACTATTTTCTACATTGTAGAATAATAGCATGAAATTACACACATGGAATCATGTAGTAACCAAAAAAGTGTTGAACAAATCAATTTAATATTTAAGATTCTTCAAACTAGCCACCCTTTGCCTTGATTACAGCTTTGCACACTCTTGGCATTCTCTTAACCAGCTTCTTGAGGTAGTCAGCTGGAATTAATTTCAATTAACAGGTGTGCCCTGATAAAATATAATTTGTGGTATTTCTTTCCTTCTTAATATTTGGTCTCTTTGTTGTGAGGACCCGGTTACAAACCCGGGTCTCCGGAGTGAGAAACAGTCTCTTAACCAACTGAGCCACGAATAGTCGGCAGAACCCAGAAGATGAGGCAGATACAGCAGTACTTGAGACGGTGTATTTAATGAAATAAAAAGTCAAGTCCTTCAGGAAAACATGTAACTCCAAAACCTCAAAAGGAATTCCACAAGAACAAAGGTAATCCTCCAAGACAAAAAGGTAAATCCACAAGGTGGTAGGTATAGCATAAAAAAACTCAAAAGATACTCAAAAATAAATAAACAAGAACAAAAAACAGAATTCCACAGGAGAGTCCACCGGGATCAACAAGAGTTCACAGACTACTAGGGCTGGGTGCTAACATACACACACAGAGCAAAGAACTGAGGAAAACTAAGGGTTTAAATACAATCGGGGGAAACGAGGCACAGGTGCAAATAATGGGGATCAAGGGAAAACAAAAGGTCAAAAAGCACAATGGGGGCATCTAGTGACCAAAAACCGGAACAACCCTGGCCAAATCCTGACATTTGTTGCCTCTCTGATTAATACCCTCCTTGCCTGGTCTGTATGTTTTGGTGGGTGGCCCTCTCTTGGCAGGTTTGTTGTGGTGCCATATACTTTCCATTTTTTAATAATGGTTTTAAGGGAAGTCAGGAACCAATACACTCAGTCAGTCAGGAAAGCAAAGGCCAGTTTTTCAAGCAGAAGTTTGCATCCTGTAGCTCTAACTCCCAAAAGTTCTGGGACACTGCAAAGTCCATGGAGAACAAGAGCACCTCCTCCCAGCTGCCAACTGCACTGAGGCTAGGTAACACGGTCACCACTGATAAATCCAAGATAATCGAAAACTTCAACAAGCATTTCTCAACGGCTGGCCATGCCCTCTTCCTGGCTACTCCAACTTCAGCCAACAGCTCCGCCCCCCCCCCCCCCCCCCCCCCCCCGCAGCTACTTGCCCAAACCTCCCCAGCCTCTCCTTTACCCAAATCCAGATAGCAGATGTTCTGAAAGAGCTGCAAAACCTGGACCCATACAAATCAGCTGGGCTTGACGATCTGGACCCTCTATTTCTGAAACTATCCGCCACCATCGCAACCCCTATTACCAGCCTGTTCAACCTCTTTCATATCATCTGTGATCCCCAATGATTGGAAAGATGCCGCAGTCATCCCCCTCTTCAAAGGGGGAGACACCCTGGACCCAAACTGTTACAGACCTATATCCACCCTGCCCTGCCTATCTATGGTCTTCCGAAAGCCAAGTCAACAAACAGATCACTGACCATCTTGAATCCCATCGTACCTTCTCCGCTGTGCAATCTGGTTTCCGAGCCGGTCACGGGTGCACCTCAACCACGCTCAAGGTACTGAACCATATCATAACCGCCATCGATAAAAGACAGTACTGTGCAGCCAACTTCATCGACCTGGCCAATGCTTTCGACTCTGTCAATCACCATATTCTTATCGGCAGACTCAGTAGCCTCGGTGTTTCTAATGACTGCATTGCCTGGTTCACCAACTACTTTGCAGACAGAGTTCAGTGTGTGGAATAAAAATTGAGGGCATGTTGTCCGGTCCTCTGGCAGTCTCTATGGGGGTGCCACAGGATTCAATTCTCGGGCCGACTCTTTTCTCTGTATATATAAATGATGTTGCTCTTGCTGCGGGCGATTCCCTGATCCACCTCTACGCAGACGACATCAGTCTGTATACTTCTGGCTCTTACTTGGACACTGTGCTATCTAACCTCCAAATGAGCTTCAATGCCATACAGCACTCCTTCCGTGGCCTCCAACTGCTCTAAAACTCTAGTAAAACCAAATGCATGCTTTTCAACCGTTTGCTGCCTGCACCCGCACGCCCGACTAGCATCACCATCCTGGATGGTTCCGACCTAGAATATGTGGACATCTATAAGTACCTAGGTGTCTGGCTAGACTGTAACCTCTCCTTCCAGACTAATATCAAACATCTCCAATCTAAAATCAAATCTAGAGTCGGCTTTCTATTCCGCAACAAAGCCTTCTTCACTCACGCCACCAAACTTACCCTCGTAAAACTGACTATCCTACCGATCCTCGACTTCGGCGATGTCATCTAAAAAATAGCTTCCAATACTCTACTCAGCAAACTGGATGCAGTTTATCACAGTGCCATCCGCTTTGTTACTAAAGCACCTTATACCACCCACCATTGCGACTTGTACGCTCTAGTCGGCTGTCCCTCGCTATATAATCGTCGTCAGACCCACTGGCTCCAGGTCATCTACAAGTCCATGCTAGGTAAATCTCCGCTTTATCTCAGTTCACTGGTCACGATGGCAACACCCACTCATAGCACGCGCTCCAGCAGGTGTATCTCACAGATCATCCCAAAAGCCAACACCTCATTTGGACGCCTTTCCTTCCAGTTCTCTGCTGCCTGTGACTGGAACGAATTGCAAAAATTGCTGAAGTTCTAGACTTTTATCTGCCTCACCAACTTTAAACGTCTGCTGTCTGAGCGGCTAACCGATCACTGCAGCTGTACATAGTCCATCGGTAAATAGCCCACCCAATTTACCTACCTCATCCCCATACTGTTTTTATTTATTTACTTTTCTGCTCACCAGTATCTCTACCTGCACATGACCATCTGATCATTTATCACGCCAGTGTTAATCTGCAAAATTGTAATTATTTGCCTACCTCCTCATGCTTTTTGCACACAATGTATATAGACTCTTTTTCTTTTTTCTGCTGTGTTATTGACTTGTTTATTGTTTACTCCATGTGTAACTCTGTGTTGCTGTCTGTTCACACTGCTATGCTTTATCTTGGCCAGGTCGCAGTTGTAAATGAGAACTTGTTCTCAACTAGCCTAACTGGTTAAATAAAGGTGTTCTCAACTAGCCTACCTGGTTAAATAAAGGTGTTCTCAACTAGCCTACCTGGTTAAATAAAGGTGTTCTCAACTAGCCTACCTGGTTAAATAAAGGTGTTCTCAACTAGTCTACCTGGTTAAATAAAGGTGAAATAAAAAAAATATCTAAAAAAATAATGATGCTCAGTAGAATGTTCAAAGTTTCTGTTTTTTTATAACCCAACCATAATCTCTACTTCTCCATAACTTTGTCCCTGACCTGTTTGGAGCGCTCCTTTGTCTTCATGGTGCTGCTTGCTTGGTGGTGCCCCTTGCTTCGTGTTGTTGCAGACTCTGGGGCCTTTCAGAACAGGTGTATATATACTGAGATCATGTGACAGATCATGTGACACTTAGATTGCACACAGGTAGACTTTACTTAACTAATTATGTGACTTCTGAAGTCAATTGGTTGCACCAGACTTTATTTAGAGGCTTCATAGCGAAGGCGGTGAGTACATATGCACGCACCAATTTTAATTTTTTATTAAACAATTCCACTTCACCAATTTGGACTATTTTGTGTATGTCCATTACATGAAATTAAAATAAAAATCTATTTAAATTACAGGTTGTAATACAACAAAATAGGAAAAACACCAAGGGGGATGAACCTTTTGCAAGGCACTGTACTAAATCCTGCAATTATGCACCATTGTGCAGATTGAGGCAGGTCGGCTGAAAGTACTTTGTGATGTTTAGGTCATTAAGATGAAAAGACCATTTTGGTGAGAATACTGGTATAAATACATTATTCTCTTTGGTTGTCGTTGCTCACGCTGCCAGCTATAGGGATACTTTACATGTTTAATTCAGCCACAGGCTTTCATTCGTGTTCTGGTTTAATTGGATAATTCATTCAGACTAATTCAGTTAGTAATTACTGTTGTGCCTCACTTCCTCCTACCAACGTGTGAGGAACACCACTGATTCACTCTCAGTTGTTTGGAAGGAGCTGTATGTCTCTGTCCGTAGACATATGGCAAGATGGATTGTGTGCACTTTTTGTTAGAAACATTTTTCCTAAGTGACATTCAAGAAGTAATTGCACAGTTGAACACATGGTGAAACATGATTGTTATAACCAACGATACACCCCAAACTATGGTTGACATGCCTTCTCCAGGAAGATCGGCATTTAAAAACAACTTTAATTGAACAATTCCCCACACGACCACCACTTTACCTGGTCTGATAATATGGAGACACCAATAGAGAGTCAATTATTGACACGTGTCTTTTGATTCTTTTGTTCCTCAACTAGCACATGGAAAGCAGTATTTAAAGACACAGGACGATAAGGAAACGCTATGTAGGTGTTTCTGATTTGTTGTTTTGGTTTCTACTGGGTAAGCTAATGTTTCTCTTGTATTTTGTTGGCAATCGGGGACATCCTCCGACACACCATATGTGCGTATTAACTCGCTGTAGACGGGCTCATGGTTGATAAAGCTGGTAACTGTGACACCCATTTCAAATTCCTGACTGACTCTGGGTTGTGAGAGATTAAAAGAGTGATGGAATGTCACTCAGACTTTCAGTATATGATCTCACTGGGGGCCAGGCTCAGAGGAGACGGAACAGAACAAGATGCTGGCTTTGATGTATGCAATGTGGCTGAAAAAGTTTGTTGTTGTTTTGCTATGGAATATAATCTGATCCCATGTGTGGTGATACATGTTTTAAAATGTATTTAAAAAAAATGTGTATGGAGAGATGTAAGATGCAAAATAATAGAATGATTGTAATTATTTATGTAAGACCTATGGTCGACTAAATTCAACAGAATGCTCTTAAGCTTGACTTTTAGAGAGAACCTGTGACAATACAGAGGCGGATGCAAGATGCAAGCAACGATGGTTTAATGCATACAGTTTACAGCTGTTTACCGCAGCAACAGGACAGACAGACTGTACTCAGACGGAATCCAACACAGGGACTAGGGCGCATCTTCCGAAGATAGAAATCTCTCTCTGAGAAATCCAGGGGGAGTGTGTCCGGATGGGTAGGAAGGAGCACAGCAGATAATCCACACAAGGGCGGCGAGAGAAGAGCACAGACACACGACACAACCTCAGGGAAGTAACAACGATCTGACAACAAGAAACACTGGTTACAGAACATATAAAGGGAAGATAAGTGGTTCCAGCTGGCGCAGACAATCAGGCCGAGATTGGGAACCACGCCCACACAAACACGGGAGAGAGAGAGAGAGAGAGAGAGAGAGAGAGAGAGAGAGAGAGGGAGGCAGTGGATTCATGAACCGTGACAATACCCCCCCCCCCAGGAACGCCTCTTGGCGTTCCCAGGTGAATTTACCTGTCGATTGAAATCATCGATAAGGGGAGTGATCCAGAATGTCCCTAGCAGGAACCCAACTTCTCTCCTCCGGGCCGTAACCCTCCCAGTCCACCAGGTACTGGAATCCGCGTCCCCTCCTTCTAGAGTCCAAAATACGATTGACAGAAAAGGTGGGTTCCCCATCAACAAGTCGTGGCGGCGGGGGAACCGGGACCGGCGGGTTAATGCGTGCCTGAAACACAGGTTTTATTTTAGACACATGAAAGGTAGGATGAATTCTCCTATACGCCAGAGGAAGCTTGAGCCGGACCGCCACCGGACTAATGATCCTGGTGACTTTGAACGGGCTGATAAATTTGGGGGCAAGCTTGTTCGAAACGGATCAGAGTGGAATGTTCTTAGTAGAAAGCCACACTCTTTGGCCAACGACGTATACCGGAGGCTTCGACCGGTGGCGATCGGCCTTAGCCTTGGTGCGCGCCCCCACCCGGAGAAGAGTCTCACGGGCTCTGCTCCATGCGTGACGGCACCTCTGGATGAAAGCGTGAGCGGAAGGAACAGTGACCTCGGACTCCGTACTGGGAAAGATAGGTGGCTGGTAACCTAAACTACACTCAAACGGAGAGAGACCCGTAGCTGCCACTGGCAACGAATTGTGAGCGTACTCAACCATAGAGAATTGTTGACTCCAGGAAGAGGGATTCTTAGAAACCAAACATCGCAACACTCTCTCCAAATCTTGGTTGGCCCTCTCCGTTTGACTGTTGCTCTGGGGATGAAACCCTGAAGACAGGCTGACACTCGCTCCCAGCAACCTACAAAACTCTTGCCAAAACTTGGACACAAATTGGGGCCCCCTGTCAGAAACTACGTCAATCGGCAGGCCATGTAAGCGAAAGACGTGATCCACGACAGTTACCGCTGTCTCCTTGGCAGATGGTAATTTAGGCAAGGGAATAAAATGAGCCGCCTTCGAGAACCGGTCCACCACGGTCAACACAACCGTCTTGCCCTGGGAGGGCGGGAGGCCGGTAACAAAATCTAGCGCGATGTGGGACCAGGGTCTCGAAGGGACCGACAGCGGTTGGAGTAACCCATCTGGGGGTCGATTAGAAGTCTTCCCAGTGGCACAAACCGAGCAAGCCAAGACAAAACTGTGAATGTCACGAGCCATCAGTGGCCACCAAAAGCGTTGCTTAATCAAAAAGCTAGTGCGGCTGACTCCTGGATGACACGCTACGTTGGAGCAATGCCCCCACCGAATAACATCGGACCGACACCCCTCCGGCACAAACAACCGATTAGGCGGGCAACCGGGTGGAGGCGTTACCCCTTCTAAGGCGGTTTTGACCTTCGATTCAACCTCCCATGTGAGTGTGGATACCACTAGGGTCCCAGGTAGGATGCACTCGGGAGTGGATGGGCGTTCGGAATGGTCAAAAAGAAAGCGAGAAAGGGAATCGGGTTTGACATTCTTGGAACCCGGGCGATACGAGAGAGAGAAGTCAAAACGTCCGAAAAAGAGTGCCCACCGCGCCTGCCTGGAGTTGAGTCACTTGGCGGTTCTGATATATTCCACATTTTTGAAATCGGTCCAAACTATAAAAGGTACCCCCGAACCCTCTAACCAATGGCGCCACTCCTCCAGTGCTAACTTCACTGCCAACAACTCTCTGTTGCCAATGTCGTAGTTGCGTTCCGCAGGTGATAACCTCTGTAGGGCCTTACGGGAATCTGGGCTTGGCCAATCCACCACAGCCTTAACCTTGTCAGGATCCATGCGAATACCTTCAGTCGAGACGATGTAACCTAGGAATGGAACGGATTGTGCATGAAAAATGCATTTCTCCGCCTTGACAAAAAGTCCATTCTCCAACAACCTCTGAAGCACTCGTCTGACGTGCTGAACGTGTTCCTGGAGAGAAGAAGAAAAAAATCAGTATGTCATCCAGGTAAACATATATGAACTGATCAATCATATCTCTCAGCACGTCATTGACGAGTGCCTGGAAAACCGCTGGGGAGTTGGATAGCCCAAAAGGCATGACCAAATATTCGAAGTGCCCTCTGGGGGTGTTAAACGCGGTCTTCCATTCGTCCCCCCCCCCCCTTATGCGAACCAAATGATATGCATTACGTAAATCCAACTTAGTGAACACGGATGCTCCCTGTAACCTTTCAAAGGCTGAGGACATCAACGGTAAGGGATAGGTATTCTTCACTGTGATGTTATTCAACCCACGGTAATCAATGCAAGGACGCAGAGATCCGTCCTTCTTCCCCACAAAGAAGAACCCCACCCCCGCTGGAGAAGAGGAAGGACGAATGAATCCAGATGCCAGAGAATCAGAGATGTATCTCTCCATAGCCTCCCTCTCAGGAACAGAGAGTGAATATAACTTGCCTTTAGGCGGAGACTCACCTGGCAATAATTCTATTGCACAGTCATAGGGACGATGCGGAGGAAGAGAAGCAGCACGGGACTTACTGAACACCTCCTTCAGGTCGAGGTATTCAACGGGCACGTTAGACAAATCCACTGCCTCCTCTAGAAACACAGAATCAGACACAGACGAACAGGCAGACACTAAACAGGACTCAATACACTTGTTACTCCACATGGATATAGAGTTATGACCCCAGTCAACTCTGGGGTTATGTTGGGTGAGCCAAGGGTGGCCGAGAACTAATGGTGCAAGGGGTGAGTCCATGAGTAGAAATGATAGTGTCTCAGTGTGATTGCCAGAAGTGATGAGTGTGATAGGTTCAGTGGTGTGAGAAATGTTGGGGAGTTCTTGACCATTGAGAGCATTGACGGATATCTTGTGCGTGAGTGAGGTGATAGGAATCTGGAGTTGGTGAGCGAGCTTGAAGTCCATGAAATTACCCTCTGCTCCTGAGTCCAGTAAGGCTTGGGTGTCGTGCGTGTGGGTGGCCCATCTTAGTCTTACCGGGAGGAGAGTAGATGATGAGGTCTTCTCTGTGGTGACACCACCTGATAGTAGCCTCCTGTTTACTACCGGGCCTGATCTTTTACCGGGCAGGAGTGGATAAAGTGGCCCGCTCTACCACAGTAGAGACAGAGTCCTTGGGATCTCCGCCTCTCCCTCTCTTCCCGGGAGGCGAGCTCTCCCAGCTGCATGGGTTCGTGAGCGGAGGCTGAACTGGCCGTGTTCCCGCCGCTGGCATGCCCGCCCTCCGTGTCGTTATACGGTCTGTTAGGGCATGCTCGGCGGCCAATACGACTCAGACGAGCGTCGACCCTCAAGGCTAGTTCCACTAGTCCATTTAAACTCCTGGGAAGGTCCAGAACATAAATCTCCTTCTGGATCCGGTCCTCCAGCCCATGCAGGAACATGTCCCACTGCGCCTCCTCATTCCACTGACACTCTGCGGCCAGAGTGCGGAATTGGATGGAGTATTCCGATACTGAACGGTCTCCTTGGCGAAGGTCAGCGAGTAGTCTGGCCGCCTCCCTACCCGCCACAGCCCGATCGAAGACCCTTCTCATCTCCTCGGAGAGTGTCTGGAAAGAGGTGCAGCATGGGTCCTGGTTCGCCCACACCGCCGTTCCCCAAAGAGCCGCTTTGCCTGATAGCAGTGTGAGTACGAATGCTACCTTAGACTGTTCACGGTTGAAGGTCCGTGGCTGCAATGAGAAATGCATGGAACATCTCGTAAGAAAAGCTCTGCAATAGTCAGGATCACCTGAATAACCCTCTGGTGTCGGTAGCCATGGCTCTAGCAGGGAATCCGGCTCTGGCGGGGCGGGTTGAACTGCCGATGTAGGTGGCGCAGCGGAACCCCTCAGATGTTGTAATTGTTGGGTCATCTGGGATACCTGCGTCGCAAGGGCTTGTACTGCCCGACCTGTGCTGGAGATGTTCTCCTCTTGTTGATCCATTCTCGTGGTACTGCGGGAAATGAATTCGGTCAGACTCATTGAACTCGCTGCATCCATGGTCTGGTCAGATCGTTCTGTGACAATACAGAGGCGAATGCAAGATGCAAGCAACGATGGTTTAATGCGTACAGTTTACAGCAGCAACAGGACAGACAGACTGTACTCAGACGGAATCCAACACAGGGACTAGGGCGCATCTTCCGAAGATAGCGTGCTGAGAAATCCAGGGGAGTGTGACCGGATGGGTAGGAAGGAGCACAGCAGATAATCCACACAAGGGCGGCGAGAGAAGAGCACAGACACACGACACAACCTCAGGGAAGTAACAACGATCTGACAACAAGAAACACTGGTTACAGAACATATAAAGGGAAGATAAGTGGTTCCAGCTGGCGCAGACAATCAGGCCGAGATTGGGAACCACGCCCACACAAACACGGGAGAGAGAGATAGAGAGAGAGAGAGAGAGAGAGAGAGAGAGAGAGAGAGAGAGAGAGAGAGAAAGAGAAACAGAGAGGGAGGCAGTGGATTCATGAACCGTGACAGAACCCTTGACTCTCTGTCCTATCTGGTGTAATTCTCCTGTCTTATCTGGTGTAATTATCCTGTGCCATCTGGTGTAGATCTCCTGTCTTATCTGGTGTAATTATCCTGTGCTATCTGGTGTAATTATCCTGTGGGGAAATTGTCCTGTCCTGTCTGGAGTAATTGTCCTGTCCTGTCTGGAGTAAATCTCCTGTCCTATCTGATGTAATTCTCCTGTCCTATATGGTGTTATTCTGGTGTCAATCAATCAATCAAATGTATTTATAACGCCCTTTTTACATCAGCCGATGTGTGTGAGTGATTATCTATTATTTAATAGTCTAATGTTACTATCTCTCTCTCTCTCTCTCTCTCTCTCTCTCTCTCTCTCTCTCTCTCTCTCTCTCTCTCTCTCTCTCTCTCTTTCTACTATCAATCAATCAATCAAATTGATTTACATCAGCAGATGTCACAAAGTGCTATACAGAAACCCAGCCTAAAACCCCAAACAGCAAGCAATGCAGATGTAGAAGCACGGTGGCTAGGAAACACTACCTAGAAAGGCAGGATCCTAATGTCATGACTGTCCTGACCAGGTCAGGTTACAGGAGACCACAACCCTACAGATTATCTCTCAACCCCAACAGAGGAGGAGAGATCTAGGGGTCTGAAGACGTGGGAGGTTTTATGACCCCTCACGCCCCTGGTAAATCTCAGGCCACAGACAGATTATTTTGTCCTGTTACTATGGAGAACCAGCCTCAGAGCATTAAACATGAAATAAAGGGACTTTGGAACAATGGTTTCCGTCAGCCAAAATGGTGGTCATGACGATAGATGGAATATGAAAATGTATGTCATTTTTGTTTTGTTTATAAAGGTTAATAGACGACGTTATTACGAAAACAATGTAATGTGAAGCGTTTTCCTAGTATATGTTTGATGTTTATACATTGTACGTTGTATGGAAAATATCCAAATCAAAGAGAATGTTTTGGGGAAGATGAAATGTTAAGTTAGTTGTCTAAAATTGGATTTGAATAAAATCTAGACCTTGCCTCATTAACTTGGTACGCCCAGAGAACTGTCCTAAAGGCGGTTAAGCCCACTTCTGACCTAAGCTGCAGCAAGGTCTAAAAAGTAAATGAACCCAGAACGCAACGCAAGTTTGAAGACAAAGACATCCTTTTCTACCCAAGCTACGGATGAGTAGTTGTGTCTAAGCGGGTGAATTCAAGTCGAACCACCTAGCCTCCATCTCCCATCGAATCGTGGTATCTAAAGGGTTTCATTACTATGCTGTGAGCTCTGAGCTACAGAGCTGTCTGTCCTCAGAAGATCCCATTCGAGAGCAATGGGTGAGGGAACAGACTCCTAAGCCAAAAAGGACACTGACATCGGGAGGACGCTCAGAGAGGTGCGCCGAAGTAGTGCGCCATCGAACAGCGGAAGGCCTACGCAGAGAATCCTTGGAAATCATCCCCATGTAATTACATCATTATATTCTGACACATAAGAGCAGCAGTTTGGGGCAAGGCTAGGGTTAGAATAGCATAACTGACAAATTCACCCAAATGTATATTTCTCTTGTGTACTTTCTTTTTTCTCTCTCTTTTGAAATCCCCATTGTGGGTAACACGCGCCATAGTGTGTTGGCCCATTATACTAAGTTCTAATCAATAGTCTATAATGTGTTTTGTCTATGTGTATCTTTTATCATCATTTTAGCTTTTTAGTAAATTAATATTAAACTAAGGTGTGGTATGAATTCATTGGTGAGACCCGGGTCCGTGCAGATTCACGGGCTATACGACGTTCAGAATGAGATTGGTAGAGGCAACTGGTTAATTAGCGGCTGTTGTAAAATCGATATTCTGATATTCTTTGAGTTAATTCGGGAAATAGAAACTCAATAAAAATGAGTTTTCCCATGGTGCCCCAGGTTAATGAGTTAACAATTGCTTGATTCAGTTAATCACGCAATTAGAAACTTTAATCATTCGATGAACAACAGTCGTCACATTAACTAATACAACGTCACGACACTAAGAAGAAACCTAGAGAGGAACCAGGCTCTGACGGGTGGCCAGTCCTCTTCTGGCTGTGCTGGGTGGAGATTATAACAGTACATTGCAAAGATGTTCAGACGTTCAAAGATGACCAGCAGGGTCAAATAATAATAATCACAGTGGTTGTAGACAGTGCAACAGGTCAGCATCTCAGGAGTAAATATTTGTTGCTTTTCATAGCCAATCATTCAGAGTTAGAGACAGCAAGTGCGGTAGAGAAAGAGAGAGAGTCGAAAACAGCAGGTCCGGGACCAGGTAGCACTTCTGGTGAACAGGTCAGGGTTCCATAGCCGCAGGCAGAAAAGTTTAAATTGGAGCAGCAGCATGACCAGGTGGACTGGGGACATCAAGGAGCCATCAGGCCAGGTAGTCCTGAGGCATCGTCCTAGGGCTCAGGTCCTCCGGGAGAATAGAGAAAGAGAGAAAGAGAGAATTAGAGGAAGCATACCTACATTCACACAGGACACTGGATAATACAGGAGTAATACTCCAGATATAGCAGACTGAGCCTAGCCCCCCGACACATAAACTTACTACCCTGAGACAAGGCAGAGTATAGCCCACGAAGATCTCCTCTACGACACGAACCTGAGGGGGGCGCCAACCCGGATAGAAAGATCACGTCAGTGACTCAACCCACTCAAGTTACGCACCCCTTCTAGGGACAGTATGGAAGAGCACTCAGCCCCTGTAATAGGGTTAGAGGCAGAAAATCCCAGTGGATAAAGTGTGGTTTGTTGTTCCAGTGCCTTTCTGTTCACCTTCACACACCTGGGCCAGACTACACTCAATCAGAGGACCTATTGAAGAGATGAGTTTTTAATAAAGACTTGTCTGCGTTCCTCACATAGGTAGGCAGACCATTCCATAAAAATGGAGCTCTGTAGGAGAAAGCCCTGCATCCAGCTGTTTGCTTAGAAATTCTAGGGACAATAAGGAGGCCTGCGTCTTGTGACCGTAGCGTACGTGTAGGTATAAACGGTAGGACCAAATCGGAAAGATTGAAAGGAGCAAGCCCATGTGATGCTTTGTAGGTTAGCCCTAGAATTAACATGAAGCCAGTTTAGAGAGGCTAGAACTGGAGTAATATGATTAAATTGTTTGGTTCTTGTCAAGATTCTAGCAGACATGTTCAGCACTAACTGAGGCTTATTTTAGTGCTTTATCAGGGTAGCCAGAAAGTAGAGCATTGCAGTCGTCTCATCTAGAAGTAACAAAAGCATGGATTCATTTTTCTGCATCATTTTTTATCAGAACGTTTCTGATGTTAGCAATGTTACGTAGATGGAAAAAAAAGCTGGCCTTTGTCACCATCCACTTCCTGAAACACCGTCTTCTAGCGAGGGCAATTTTGGGACTTCACCATGTTTCATAAAAATGTACAGCTGTGTATTGTCCGCATAGCAGTGAAAGTTAACATTATGTTTCCGAATGATTTACTAAGGTGTAAAATATATAGTGATAACAATAGTGGTCCTAAAACAGAACCTTGAGGAACACCAGAATTTACAGTTGATTTGTCAGAGGACAAACGTTCCACATAGACAAACTGATATTTTTCAGACAGTTTAGATCTAAACCATACCAGAACATGTCCGTGTAGACCAATTTGGGTTTCCAATCTCTCCAAAAGAATGTGGTGATTGATGGTATCAAAAGCAGCACTGAGGTCTAAGAGCACGAGGACAGATGCAGAGCCTTGGTCTGATGCCATTAAAAGGTAATTACCACCTTCACGAGTGCAGTATCAGTGCTGTGATGGGGTCTAAAACCAGACTGAATCATTTCATATACATTGTTTGTTTGGAAGATGGAAGATTCGATACAAGCCAAAACTTTTTCAAATAGTTTCTGGGTCAAGGTTTGGCTTTTTCAAGAGAGGCTTTATTACTGCCACTTTTAGTGAATTTGGTACACATCCGGTGGATAGGGAGCCATTTATTATACTTAGCCTAGGATGGCCAAGCACAGGAAGCAGCTTTTTCAGTAGGGTTGTCACGACTAGTCAAGGTGGGTGGAATCAGGCGCAGAGAGCAAATAATGAATAAAGGTTTATTCTCCGGTGAACAACAATAAACACGGACAACCCAAAAATACAAACAGGGTGAAAAATATCCAAAACAGGAATAAACAGACAAACCGGAGAAATAAAACACAAAAACACCGACAGCCGAAACGAAAATGTCAAAAACAAACAAATCCCGCACAAAACAAGGGCGGGACAACCTACATTATATACAGATACTAATTAACTAACACACAGGTGAAAACAATCAGACAAAACCAACAGATAACCGAAAAGGGATCGGTAGTGGCTAATAGGACGGTGACGACGACCGCCGAGCACAGCCCGAACGGGCAGGAGAGCCAACCTCGGCGGAAGTCGTGACAAGGGTAGTTGGAATATGGTCCAGTGTGCAACTTGAAGGTTTAGAGGCTATGACCATTTTCATCAATGTGTCAAGAGATATGGTATTAAAAATGTTCCTAGGTCCTGGCAGTGTTGTGTAGACTCAGGACAACTGAGCTTTGGAGAATTACGCAGATTTAAAGAGGAGTCCGTAATTTGCTTTTTAATGATCATGATCTTTTCGTCAAAGAAGTTCATGAATGTATCACTGCTGAAGAGAAAGCAATTGTCTCTTGAGGAATTCTGCTTTTTAGTTTTTAGAGTTGCGACAGTATAAAAAATACATTTTGGATTGTTCTTATTCTCCTCAATTAAGTTGGAAAAAAAGGATTAATCGAGCAGCAGTGAGAGCTCGGACGTTTACATACACCTTAGCCAAATACATTTAAACTCAATTTTTCACAGTTATGATCACCACTTTATTTTAAGAATGTGAAATGTAAGAATAATGGTAGTGAGAATTATTTATTTCATCACATTCCTAGTGATTCAGAAGTTTACATACTCTCAATCAGTGTTTGTTAGCATTGCCTTTGGGTCAAATGTTTCGGGTAGCCTTACACAAGCTTCCCACAATAAGTTGGGTGAATTTTGGCCCATTCCTCCTGACAGAGCTAGTGTAACTGAGTCAGGTTTGTAGGCCTCCTTGCTTGCTCATGCTTTTTTCAGTTCTGCCAACAAATGTTATATGGGATTGAGGTCAGGGCTTGTGATGGCCACTCCAATACCTTGACTTTGTTGTCCTTAAGCCATTTTACCACAACTTTGGAAGTATGCTGCGGGTTATTGTCCATTTGGAAGACCCATTTGACCAAGCTTTAACTTCCTGACTGATGTCTTGAGATGTTGCTTCAATATATCCACATAAATGTCCTCCCTCATGATGCCATCTATTTTGTGAAGCGCACCAGTCCCTCCTGCAGCAAAACATCCCCACAACATGATGCTGCCACCCCCATGATTCACGGTTGGGATGGTATTCTTCGGCATGGTGTTCTTCGGCTTGCAAGCCTCCCCCTTTTTCATCCAAAAATAATGGTCATTATGGCCAAACAGTTCTATTTTTGTTTCATCAGACCAGAGTACATTTCTCCAAAAAGTATGATCTTTGTCCCCATGTGCAGTTGCAAACCATAGTATGGCTTTTTTATGGCAGTTTTGGAGCAGTGGCTGCTTCCTTGCTGAGCGGCCTTTCAGGTTATGTCGATATAGGACTCGTTTTACTGTGGATAGAGATACTTTTGTACCTGTTTCCTCCAGCATCTTCACAAGGTCCTTTGCTGTTGTTCTGGGATTGGTTTGCACTTTCCGCACCAAAATGTGTTCATCTCTAGGAGAAAGAATGTGTCTCCTTCCTGAGCGGTATGACTGCTGCATGGTCCCATGGTGTTTATACTTAAGTACTATTGTTTGTACAGATGAATGTGGTACCTTCAGGCGTTTGGAAATTACTCCCAAGTATGAACCAGACTTGAGGAGGTCTCCGATTTATTTTCTGAGTTCTTGGCTGATTTCTTTGGATTTTCCCATGATGTCAAGCGAAGAGGCACTGAGTTTGAATGTAGGCCTTGAAATACATCCGTAGGTACACCTCCAATTGAACCAAATTATGTCAATTGGCCTATCAGAATCTTCTAAAGCCATGAAATAATTTTCTCGAATTTTCCAAGCTGTTTAAAGGTACAGTCAATTTAGTGTATGTAAACTTCTGACCCACTGGAATTGTGAATTATAAATTAAATAATTTGTCTGTGAACAATTGTTGGAAAAATTAATTGCACAACGTTGATGTACTAACCGACTTGTAAAACTATATTTTGTTAACAAGAAATTTGTGGAGTGGTTGTAAAACACGTTTGATTGACTCCAACCTAAGTTTTTGTAAACTTCCAACTGTATTGTACTGTCTTTCCAGTTTGGTGTAGGGCAATATCCGTTCCAATTTTCTGGAAGCTTGCTTAGGGCTCGGGTATTTTCTGTATACCAGGGAGTTTCTTATGACACATTTGTTTTTGTTTTTTAGGGATGCGACTGCATCTAGGGTATTACACAAGGTTAAATTGAGTTCCTCAATTAGGTGGTTAACTGATTTTTGTATGGGTGAATGAATGGATGGGATGGATTGGATGGGTGAAGGAAGTCTGGAAGGGCATCTAAGGAATCTAAGGAATTTTTGAGTTGTCTGAGAATTTATAGCACGGCTTTTAATCATCTTTGGTTGGGGTCTGAGAAGATTATTTGTTGTGATTGCACACGTAATAAAATGGTGGTCCGATAGTCCAGGATTATGAGGAGAAACATGAAGATCCACAATATTTATTCCATGGGACATAACTAGGTCCAGCGTATGACTGTGGCAGTGAGTAGGTCCAGAGACATGTTGGACAACACCCACTGATTCGATTATGGCTTTTGGAGTGGGTCTGTTGACTTTTCCATGTGAATATTAAAGTAACCAAAAATGTGAATATTATCTGCCATTGACTACAAGGTCTGATAGGTATTCAGGGAACTCAGTGAGAAACGCTGCATACGACCCATGAGGACAGTAGCTATAAAAAGTAATTGAGTAGGCTGCATAGATTTCATGAATAGATGCTCAAAAGACGAAAATGCAGTAATTATTTTTGTAAATTGAAATTTGCTATCGTAAATGTTAGCAACACCTCCGCCTTTGCGGGATGCATAGAGGATATGGTCTCTAGTGTAACCAGGAGGAGAGGCTTCATTGAACACAGTAAATTCATCAGGCTTAAGCCATGTTTCAGTCAGGCCAATCACATCAAGATCATGATAAGTAATTAGTTAATTGACTATAACTGCCTAGGAAGTGAGGGATCCAACAGTACCCATATTTTGAGATGTGAGATATGACAATCTCTTTCAATAATGACAGGAATGGAGTATGTCTTTATTCCAGTGAGATTGTGACGGCAAACACTGCCATGTTTGGGTTTTCCCTACCTAGATCGAGGCACAGACACGGTCTCAATGGGGATAGCTGAGCTGACTCCAGCTGACAGGTTGGCTAACAGTGTCCTGTGTGATTCTCCCATCTCTCTCTCTTCTCTTCTCTCTCTCTCTTTTCTCTACTCTCTCTCCCCCCTCCCAGAGGACTTGAGCCCTAGGACCATTCCTCGGGACTAACTGGCCTGATGACTCCTGGCTCTCCCCATCCCTAGTCCACCTGGTCGTTCTGTTGATCCAGTTTCTGCTGTTTCGCCTGTGGCTATGGAACCCTTACCTGTTCACTGGATGTACTACCTTGCCCTGGACCTGCTGTTTTTCGACCCTCTCTCCTTTTCTCTCTCTCTTTCTCCCTCCCCCTATCTCTCTCTCTCCCTCTCTACCACACCTGCTGTCTTAACCTCTGAATACTCGGCTATTAGAAGCCAACTGACATTTACTTCTGAGGTGCGGACCTGTTGCACCCTCAACAACCACTGTGATTATTATTTGACCTTTATTTTCCAAGATGGCGTAGCAGTCGGACATGTGTTTTGTCTCGTCCCGTCCTGTCCCGTGTAAATATAGTTTTTCCTTGTTTTTTTCCCGTATATATTTCTTATTTATTTTAATATCACTTTCCATCTACGGACTGAATATACTCTCCTGCAACCTGCCTCACCCACTGTGGTACGGATCTGCTATTTTGTTATACTTAAGAACCAGAACCCCCATCAAAAGCTAGCCAGCTAACTAGCTACTAGCTAGTAGTCAGTTAGCCATTGCTATGCCCATCTGCTAGGCCCATCAACCACTCCTTGGGCTTCAATACCTATTTTTGCCGATTGGCCTGGACCCCCGCCCACCCATCACGACTGGACTACCGATGTAATTCTCCTGAGGTGGTTTCTAAACTGGCTCCTCCGTCACGATGTCCCCTGAATGCCCATCCGCTAGCCTGCTAGCCGCAGCTAACCTACCCTCCGAATATACCTTTGCTGTCTTCAACCAGGATCTCAGCGATCACTGCCTCATTGCCTGTGTCCGTAATGGGTTTGCGGTCAAGCGACCACCCCTCATCACTGTCAAACACTCCCTAAAACACTTAAGCGAGCAGGCCTTTCTAATCAACCTGGCCCATGCATCCTGGATTACCCTCAATCCGTCAGTAGAGGATGCCTGGTTATTCTTTAAAAGTGCTTCCCTCAACATCTTAAATAAGCATGCCCAATTCAAAAAAAATGTAGAACCAGGAACAGATAAAGCCCTTGGTTCACTCCAGACCTGACTGCCCTTGACCAGCACAAAAACATCCTGTGGCATACTGCATTAAGAAAGCATATCAATCATTTAGGTTGCCAAATTGCACCCAGTAGAAATTTGTGGATTAGCATCGAAAAGCCCGCGCGATATGCAACTTTTCAGTGAAGTTAGGAGCAATTATACTCAGGCAGTTAGGAAAGCAAAGCCTAGCTTTTTCAAACAGAAATTTGCATCCTGTAGCACTAACTCAAATAAGTTTGGGGACATTGTAAAGTCCATGGAGAATAAGAGCTTCTCATTCCAGCTGCCCACGAAACTGAGGCTAGGAAACACTGTCACCAGCGATAAATCCACGATAATCAAGAATTACAAGAATAATTTTTCTATGACTGGCGATGCTTTCCACCTGGCAACCCCTACCCCGGTCAACAGCCCTGCATCCCTCACTGCAACTTGTCCAAGCCTCCCCATTTCTCCTTCACCAAAATCCAGACAGCCGATGTCCTGAAAGAGCTTCAAAATCTGGACCCATACAAATCAGCAGTGCAACTCCTATTACTAGCTTGTTCAACCTCTCTTTCGTATCATTTGAGATCCCCAAAGATTGGAAATCTGCTGCGGTCTTCCCCCTCTTCAAATGGGGAGACACTCTATACCCAAACCGCTACAGACCTATTATCTATCCTACCCAGCCTTTCTAAGGTCCAGTTGTATTCATCAACCTGGCCAAGGTCTTCAACTCTGTCAATCACCACGTTCTTATCGTCAGACTCAACAGCCTTGGTTTCTCAAAAGACTGCCTCGCCTGGTTCACCAACTACTTCTCTGACAGAGAAGAGGCTTTACGGCGAAAGCACACCATGTGATCTGAGGACAGCGCCCCGCATACAAAATATTGAAAAACATATTTCAACCAGGCAGGTGCGACACGAAAGTCAGAAATAGCAATATAATAAATGCCTTACCTTTGATGACCTTCTTGTGTTGGCACTCCAAAAGGTCCCAGTTACATCACAAATGGTCCTTTTGTTCAATAATATCCTTCTTTATATCCATAAAAACTCAGTTTAGCTGGCGTGCTTCAGTCATTAATCCACCCAGTTTCCCTCCATCAAAATGCATACAAAATGAATCCCAAACGTTACTAATAAACTTTTCCAAACAAGTCAAACAACATTTATAATCAAACCTTAGGTACCTTGATATGTAAATAAATGATACAGTTTAAGAAGGAGAATCGTTATACCGGAGGAAAATACCAAAGAACGCTCTCTCATTCACGCACTTGGAAACACTACAGCCAAAATGGGAGCCACCTAGAAAAACTACAATTTCTGGCTCATTTTTCCAAAAACCAGCCTGAAACTCTTTCTAAAGACGGTTGACATCTAGTGGAAGTCCTAGGAACTGCAATCTGGGAGGACTTGTCCTTATAATAAAAGTGACAGCCATTGAAAATAGAGGTAGGCTGAAATAAAAACAATAGAATGGTTTGTCCTCAGGGTTTCGCCTGCCATATCAGTTCTGTTACACTCACAGACATTATTTTAACAGTTTTGGAAACTGTAGAGATTCTATCCGAATCTAACAATTACATGCATATCCTAGCTTCTGGGCCTGAGTAACAGGCAGTTTACTTTGGGCACGCTTCTCATCTGGATGTGAAAATACTGCCTCCTACCCAAGAGAGGTTAACTAACCTCCAAACGAGCTTCAATGCAATGCAACTCTCCTTCTGTGGCCTCCAACTGCTCTTAAATGCAAGCAAAACTAAATGCATGGTCTTCAACCGATCGCTTCCCACACCTACCCACCCGTCCAGCATCACTACTCTGGATGGTTCGGACTTAGAATATGTGGACAACTACAAATACCTAGGTCTCTGGTTAGACTGTAAACTCTCCTTCCAGACTCACATTAAGCATCTCCAATCCAAAATGTAAAGCTAGAATCGGCTTCCTATTTTGCAACAAAGCATCCTTCACTCATGCTGCCAAACATACCCTCGTACCAGTCTGCTGTTCCCACATGCTTCTTGAGGGCCACCATTGTTCCTGTTCCCAAGAAAGCTAAGGTAACTGAGCTAAATGACTACCGCCCCGTAGCACTCACTTCCGTCATCATGAAGTGCTTTGAGAGACTAGTCAATGACCATATCACCTCCACCCTACCGGACACCCTAGACCCACTCCAATTTGCTTACCGCCCAAATAGGTCCACAGACGATGCAATCTCAACCACACTGCACACTGCCCTAACCCATCTGGACAAGAGGAATACCTATGTGAGAATGCTGTTCATCGACTACAGCTCGGCATTCAACACCATAGTACCCTCCAAGCTCGTCATCAAGCTCGAGACCCTGGGTCTCGACCTCGCCCTGTGCAACTGGGTTGGTGAGGGTAGGCAACAACATCTCCTCCCCGCTGATCCCCAACACTGGGGCCCCATAAGGGTGCGTTCTGAGCCCTCTCCTGTACTCCCTGTTCACCCACGACTGTGTGGCCACGCACGCCTCCAACTCAATCATCAAGTTTGCGGACGACACAACAGTGGTAGGCTTGATTACCAACAACGACGAGACGGCCTACAGGGAGGAGGTGAGGGCCCTAGGAGTGTGGTGTCAGGAAAATAACCTCACACTCAACGTCAACAAAACTAAGGAGATGATTGTGGACTTCAGGAAACAGCAGAGGGAACACCCCCCTATCCACATCGATGGAACAGTAGTGGAGAGGGTAGCAAGTTTTAAGTTCCTCGGCATACACATCACAGACAAACTGAATTGGTCTACTCACACAGACAGCATCGTGAATTAGGCGCAGCAGCGCCTCTTCAACCTCAGGAGGCTGAAGAAATTTGGCTTGTCACCTAAAGCACTCACAAACTTCTACAGATGCACAATCAAGAGCATCCTGGCGGACTGTATCACCGCCTGGTACAGCAACTGCTCCGCCCTCAACCGTAAGGCTCTCCAGAGGGTAGTGAGGTCTGCACAACGCATCACCGGGGGCAAACTACCTGCCCTCCAGGACACCTACCCCAACCGATGTTACAGGAAGGCCATAAAGATCATCAAGGACATCAACCACCCGAGCCACTGCCTGTTCACCCCGCTATCATCCAGAAGGCAAGGTCAGTACAGGTGCATCAAAGCTGGGACTGAGAGACTGAAAAACAGCTTCTATCTCAAGGCCATCAGACTGTTAAACAGCCACCACTAACATTGAGTGACTGCTGCCAACACACGGACACTGACTCAACTCCAGCCACTTTAATAATGGGAATTGATGGGAAATGATGTAAATATATCACTGGCCACTTTAAACAATGCTACCTTATATAATGTTACTTACCCTACATTATTCATCTCATATGCATACGTATATACTGTACTCTATATCATCGACTGCATCCTTATGTAATACATGTATCACTAGCCAATTTAACTATGCCACTTTGTTTACATACTCATCTCATATGTATATACTGTACTCGATACCATCTACTGTATCTTGCCTATGCTGCTCTGTACCATCACTCATTCATATATCCTTATGTACATATTATTTATCCCCTTACACTGTGTATTAGACAGTAGTTTTGGAATTGTTAGTTAGATTACTTGTTGGTTATTACTGCATTGTCGGAACTAGAAGCACAAGCATTTCGCTACACTCGCATTAACATCTGCTAGCCATGTGTATGTGACAAATAACATTTGATTTGATTTGTAAAACTGACTTTCCTACTGATCCTTGACTTCGGCGATGTCATTTACAAAATAGCCTCCAACACTCTACTCAGCAAATTGGATGCAGTCTATCACAGTGCCATCCATTTTGTCACCAAAGCCTCATATACTACTCACCACTGCGACCTGTATGCTCTAGTTGGCTAGCCCTCGTGTCATATCTGTCGCCAAACCCACTGGCTCCAGGTCATCTATAAGTTGTTGTTAGGTAAAGTCCCGCCTTATCTCAGCTCACTGGTCACCATAGCAACACCCACCCACAGCACGCGCTCCAGAAGGTATATTTCACTGGTCACCCCCAAAGCCAACTCCTCCTTTGGCCGCCTTTCCTTCCAATGACTGGAACGAACTGCAAAAATCACTGAAGCTGGTGACTCATATCTCCCTCACTAGCTTTAAGCACCAGCTGTCAGAGCAGCTCACAGATCACTTCACCTGTACATAGCCTATCTGTAAATAGCCCATCCAACTACCTCATCACCATATTGTTATTTATTTTGCTCCTTTGCACCCCAGTACCGTTACTTGCACACTCATCTTCTGCACATCTATCACCCCAGTGTTTAATTTGCCATAATGTAATAATTTCACCACTATGGCCTATTTATTGCTTTACCCCCTTATCCTACTTCATATGCACACACTGTATATAGACTTTCTCTATTGTATTATTGACTGTATGTTTGTTTATTCCATGTGTAACTGTGTTGTTTGTGTCGCACTGCTTTGCTTTATCTTGGCCAGGTCGCAGTTGTAAACTAAAAGTGAAAGAAAAATGCCTATGTACTCTGATAGAGGACTGCCCAGCCCTCAGAGCCGGGTTCCTCTCTAGGTTTCTTTCTAGGTTCCTACCTTTGTAGGGAGTTTTTTTTAGCTACCGTGCTCCTACATTGCTTGCTGTTTGGGGTTTTAGGCTGGGCTTCTGTATGATGTAAGAAGGGCTTTATAAATCAATTAGATTGAAATTAGATTGATTCTTACACAAACATCACACAAAGTATTTAACTTTTTTCTTCATCCCATAACTTTCCTGGTAATCTGCCCTTCTCCATCTCTCCTTTTGTCTAAAAGTGCATAAGCTTATAAGTAAGACTTTATTTTGTGACTGTCATTCCTCTCCTTTATCGATAGATTGGTATTAAACCTTGTGCGTCCTACACCTCAGGGTCAAACAGCTTTTCAACAGATTCAAAGAAGACACATTCACAGAGACTTTTTTTGCTTGACATCAGTGTTCAGAGACTAAGCCACGAAGGAATATGCCATGCAGTTCAATTTGATGAAATGAACAAAGAGAGAGAGCGAGAGCTTTCACTAAACTAAATCACACTTCTCCTCCATGCTTTGCAAAGGAGTTCAATGTGAGGGAAAAACACTCGATGCAAACCACATGTACACATGGACTTTATATACTGTAAAAAATAAACATTATTTTACGTGACATAAAAGTCTTGGAATTACATACTTGCAAGCCAGTGGCTGTATATTGTGTACAGTATTAATAAGTGATCTACTAACAGCTGAACGAGCCTCTCAGAGGCATTGATCTAAATATTGGATGACCACTGACGGAATAATTAGAGTGCATTCGGTGCTTGTGTTTAACTTGGTAGAAATATGTTGCAAAAACAATGCATCTACTGCTTCAATCCCCTGGGCTAAACTTTATAAAGTCTCAGAGATAGAAAGACAAGTTATATTCTTGGAGATAAACTCACAACCCAATAATTTTTAAAATCTTGCCATAGGACCAATTTTCCATTTTGGTTTGAAATCCTCCCACAGATCTGCCTAAGCCCGAGGTAATGGGTTCTGGAAGTACAGACAAAATAAATGTGTTCTGCACAGCATATTGAAAAGCCGTTTTGCTTGTGGTAATGGATGACAAATACTTGTCACTTTCCCATTGAATATTCCACATCCTTGCAATAACAATTTTCTAATTCAGGAAAAATCTATTCCTCTGGCTGTTCTGTTCTAGAGTATAAGGTGCAAACAGGGGGACTATGCATCATGTAATTGATCCATTCTTCACCCCCTCCCTCTGAATAATTCTGTTACTGAGCCCAGAGGATGTTCTGATTGATGTACGCCCAAATTACAAGGACGGTTTCATTCGATTTGCTAGCTTTTGTCTGACATGCTATTTATGTGCATTGCTCTTTGAAATAGATATGCAGCTCAACAAGAAAGGTCAGAATTGTTTGCTGTGGCTGGAATAGGAGCGTGGCTCGACTGACCTGAGGGCATCCATGTTCATCCACGCCATGTCTAGTGAGGTCGAGTTGAGGCCTGAGATGAGTCCATACCATATCTAGTGAGGTCGAGATAAGGCCTGAGATGAGTCCATACCATATCTAGTGAGGTCGAGATGAGGCCTGAAGTGAGTCCAAACCATGTCTAGTGAGGTCGAGATACGGCCTTAGATGAGTCCATACCATATCTAGTGAGGTCGAGATGAGGCCTGAGATGAGTCCATGACATATTTAGTGAGGTCGAGTTGAGGCCATGTCTAGTGAGGTCGAGTTGAGGCTATGTCTAGTGAGGTTGAGTTGAGGCCATGTTTAGTGAGGTCGAGTTGAGGCCATGTTTAGTGAGGTCGAGTTGAGGCCATGTTTAGTGAGGTCGAGTTGAGGCCATGTCTAGTGAGGTCGAGTTGAGGCCATGTCTAGTGAGGTCGAGTTGAGGCCATGTTTAGTGAGGTCGAGTTGAGGCCATGTTTAGTGAGGTCGAGTTGAGGCCATGTTTAGTGAGGTCGAGTTGAGGCCTACAGATGAGCCATATCTGAACCAAGTCAGCCAACAGCTTAATTAGGGCAGAAGAATGCTCTTCAGTGAAAAGTCTTGTCTTGTTTTCATAGACAGACAGAGCGTTTCTGAAATTGTTTCATAATCCAACCTGCAGTGTTATTGCTCAAGAGCAGAGCTGTTCAAAGTGCATCCCATATGATCCAAAGTTTGCCCATGACAACCTTTGTTTGAGAAAAGTGAATTGGACTTAGAAAAAAATTGAAGCGGGAGTACAATAAATGTATTCTCTGAAAGACCACTCGACGTAGGACGATCATCACCTTTGCTACACATCTCATTCATAATGAAATCACTTCTGCCTTGAACAACAAACTATTTCACAATGTTGAGAATTCTTTGTTATGGCATGCTTCTCTCCCATGATTTCATAGACATATGTCCAGTACTAACTGTCCTCAGGTGTCCTGGTTACCATTGAGCCCTGTGATTGTATTGTTTATTTGGTGAAATATGCACCCAATTCATTGGTGCCACCAGATCAGCGACGAATGCTCTGCCTCCTCCCCTAATATCCTGAGAAAAACACCCACTGTGTTTTCCTCTCCTTCATAGCCAACAACATGCACTTAGTTTTATAGATCAAGACATTCTTCAGTGGAGACGATATTAATCATCACAATCAGTGACAGATATTTTGGGAAGAACAAATGATGTACTTGTAGTTGGACCCTGAGTGCAGAGATAAAAAGAGACGCATGTATTTTGCTATTTATGACAGGCTTTGGTTTTATCATGGAGAGGACACTCCATATTGCATGAACTAAAATGATAAATGAATACCAGACGTTAATCCTTCCCCAATCTACAGGTATGCAAAGGATTAGTTCACTGTCTGAAAACACAGTTGGGTTGCAATGGGTGTGGCAGATAATTTAGAATAGAGACTTGAGCGGGATAACCCTGACTTTGGTAGAGAAGCAGCCAGATGGAATACAGATACTTAAAGTACAAATGACAAGGAATGCAGCACTATGACAGGCTGAATGACAGGCACAATGACAGATTGAATGACAGGCACAATTACAGGCTGAATGACAGGCACAATGACAGAATGAATGTCCAGCTGAATGACAGACTGAATGACAAGCTGAATGACAGGTTGAATGACAGACACAATGACAGGCTGGATGACAGTTTGAATGTAAGGCTTAATGACAGGCTGAATGACAGGCACACGGACAGGCTGAATGACGGGCACAATGACAGGCTTAATGACAGGCACAATGACAGGCTGAATGACATGCTGAATGACAGGCACAATGACAGGCTGGACGACAGGCTGAATGTCAGGCTTAATGACAGGCTGAATGTCAGGCTTAATGACAGGCTTAATGACAGGCTGAATGACAAGCTGAATGACAAGCTGAGTGACAGGCTGACATGCTCTTGCAGATGTTGGATCAGATTGTTTACAGTGTGATCTGGTTGTGAGTGGTACCGAGACAGGTGTAGTGATTGGATATGCAAATCCTGTGTGTGAAAGATGCTGAGAAATCTCTCTCTAATGATGATGTGGATGATGTGGATGTCATTTAGCTCACTGCAACAATATGAAAGCTCAATCGTCCTTTACCTCACTACCCATGTTTTTGACATGCCACCTGGCATCAGGGGTGGCCCTTGCCGTATATAACTGCTAACGCAAAATCGTATAGTATCTTTAATATTTTCAAACCCTATGAATATGCAAAATGTGGTAACATATTATATTAGCCAATGCAGGATTTGGGCGTGCTTATGAGACATGATCATATATAACATCCAGGAAATGTGAACATTGATCATTTTATAATATTCTGAATTCCCTCCATAGCAAACGGTGCATTTCTTAAATTGATTTCTATTTCACCTTTATTTAACCAGGTAGGCTAGTTGAGAACAAGTTCTCATTTGCAACTGCGACCTGGCCAAGATAAAGCGTAGCAATTCGACACATACAACAACACAGAGTTGTACACATGGAATAAACAAAACATACAGTCAATAATACAGTAGAACAAAAGAAAACAAAAAGTCTATATACAGTTAGGGCAAATGAAGGTAAGTTATGGAAATAAATAGGCCATGGTGGCGAAGTAATTACAATATAGCAATTCAACACTGGAATGGTAGATTGGCAGAGGATGAATGTGCAGGTAGAGATACTGGGGTGCAAAGGAGCAAAATAAAAAAATAAAAAATACCAGTATGGGGATGAGGTAGGAAGATAGATGGGCTGTTTACAGATGGTCTATGTACAGGTGCAGTGATCTGTAAGCTGCTCTGACAGCTGGTGCTTAAAGCTAGTGAGGGAGATGTGAGTCTCCAGCTTCAGAGATTTTTGCAATTCGTTCCAGTCATGGGCAGCAGAGAACTGGAAGGAAAGACGACCAAAGCAGAAATTGGCTTTGGGGGTGACCAGTGAGATATATCTGCTGGAGCGCGTGCTACGAGTGGGTGCTGCTCGGGTGACCAGTTAGTTCAGATAAGGTGGGGCTTTACCTAGCAGAGACTTGTAGATAACCTGTAGCCAGTGGATTTGGCGACGAGTATGAAGCGAGGGCCAACCAACGAGAGCGTACAGGTCGCAGTGGTGGGTAAGTGTATGGGGCTTTGGTGACAAAACGGATGGCACTGTCATAGACTGCATCCAGTTTGCTGAGTAGAGTGTTGGAGGCTATTTTATGGATGACATCACCAAAGTCGAGGATCGGTAGGATGGCCAGTTTTACGAGGGTATGTTTGGCAGCATGAGTGAAGGATGCTTTGTTGCGATGTAGGAAGCCGATTCTAGATTTAATTTTGGATTGGAGATGCTTAATGTGAGTCTGGAAGGAGAGTTTACAGTCTAACCAGACACAACAGGTATTTGTAGTTGTCCATGTATTCTAAGTCAGAGCCGTCCTGAGTAGTGATGCTGGACGGGGGGGCAGGTGTGGGCAGTGATCGATTGAATAGCATGCATTTAGTTTTATTTGCATTTAAGAGCAGTTGGAGGCCACGGAAGGAGAGTTGTATGGCATGGAAGCTCATCTGGAGGTTAGTTAACACAGTGTCCAAGGAGGGGCCAGAAGGATACAGAATTGTGTCGTCTGCGTAGAGGTGGATAAGAAAATCACCAGCAGCAAGAGCGACATCATTGATGTATACAGAAAAGAAAGAATTGAACGGGAATTGGGAATTGAACCCTGTAGCACACCCATAGAGACTGTCAGAGGACCGGACAACAGTCCCTCCGATTTGACACACTGAACTCTATCAGATAAGTAGTTGGTAAACCAGGCGAGGCAATCATTTGAGAACCAATGCCGTCGAGTCTGCCAATAAGAATGTTGTGATTGACAGAGTCGAAAGCCTTGGCCAGGTCGATGAATACGGCTGCACAGTAATGTCTCTTATCGATGGCGGTTATGATGTCATTTAGAACCTTGAGCGTGGCTGAGGTGCACCCATGACCAGCTCTGAAACCAGATTTCATAGCGGAGAAGGTATGGTGGGATTCGAAATGGTCAGTAATCTGTTTGTTAACTTGGCTTCAAAGACCTTAGAAAGACAGGGTAGGATAGATATGGGTCTGTAGCAGTTTGGGTCTAGAGTGTCACCCCCTTTGAAGAGGGGATGACCGCGGCAGCTTTCCAATGTTAGGGAATCTCAGACAATACAAAAGAGAGGTTGAACAGGCTAGTAACAGGGGTTGCAACAATTTCGGCAGATATTTTTAGAAAGAGAGGGTCCAGATTCTCTAGCCCGGCTGATTTGTAGGGGTCCAGATTTTGCAGCTCTTTCAGAACATCAGCTATCTGGATTTGGGTAAAGGAGAAATGGTGGGGGCTTTGGAGGGTTGCTGTGGAGGGTGCAGTTGACCGGGGTAGGGGTAGCCAAGTGGAAAGCATGGCCAGCCGTAGAGAAATGCTTATTGAAATTCTCAATTATAGTGGATTTATCGGTGGTGACAGTGTTTCCTAGCCTCAGAGCAGTGGGCAGCTGGGATGAGGTGCCCTTATTCACCATGGACTTTACAGTGTCCCATAACTTTTTTGAGTTAGTACTACAGGACGCAAATTTCTGTTTGAAAAAGCCTTGCCTTAGCTTTTCTAACTGCCTGTGTATATTTGTTCCTAACTTCCCTGAAAAGTTGCATATCACGGGGGCTATTCGATGCTAATGCAGAACGCCACAGGATGTTTTTGTGCTGGTCAAGGACAGACCGGTCTGGAGTGAACCAAGGACTATATCTATTCCTAGTTCTAAATGTTTTGAGAGGGGCATGCTTATTTAAGATGAGGGAGACACTTTTATAGAATAGCCAGGCATCATCAACTGACGGGATGAGGTCAATGTCATTTCAGGATACCCCAGCCAGGTCAATTAGAAAGGTCTGCTCACAGAAATGTTTCAGGGAGCGTTTGACAGTGAAGAGGGGAGGTCATTTGGTAAGCTAGCAGTTAGTAGACCGGGGCAAGCTAGCAGTTAGCAGGGGCTAGCAGTTAGCAGACCGGGTTAGCAAGCAAGCAGTTAGCAAGGGCTAGCAGTTAGCAGACCGGACAGGCAAGCTAGCAGTTAGCAGATCGGGTTAGAAAGCAATTAAAATAAAATAAAACAACATTTATTTATATAGCCCTTCGTACTTCAGCTGTTATCTCAAAGTGCTGTACAGAAACCCAGCCTAAAACCCCAAACAGCAAACAATGCAGGTGTAGAAGCACGGTGGCTAGGAAAAACTCTCTAGAAAGGCCAAAACCTAGGAAGAAACCCAGAGAGGAACCAGGCTATGTGGGGTGGCCAGTCCTCTTCTGGCTGTGCCGGGTGGAGATTATAACAGAACATGACCAAGATGTTCAAATGTTCATAAATGACCAGCATGGTCAAATAATAATAATCACAGGCAGAACAGTTGAAACTGGAGCAGCCATGTCCAGTCTCTCGACAACAAGGTTGATGAAATCCGAGCAAGGGTGGCATTCCAGAGGGACATCAGAGACTGCAACGTTCTTTGCTTTACGGAGACATGGCTTACTGGGAAAACGCTATCCAGGGCGGTGCAGCCAACGGGTTTCTCCACGCATCGCGCCGACAGAAACAAACATCTCTCTGGTAAGAGGAGTGGCGGGGGCGTATGCCTCATGACTAACGGGACATGGTGTGATGAAGGAAACATACAGGAACTCAAATCCTTCTGTTCACCTGATTTAGAATTCATCACAATCAAATGTAGACCGCATTATCTTCCAAGAGAATTCTCTTCGATTATAATCACAGCCGTATATATCCCCCCCCAAGCAGACACATCGATGGCTCTGAACGAACTTTATTTAACTCTTTGCAAACTGGAAAACATTTATCCGGAGGCTGCATTCATTGTAGCTGGGGATTTTAACAAAGCCAATCTGAAAACAAGACTCCCTAAATTTTATCAGCATATCGATTGCGGAACCAGGGGTGGTAAAACCTTGGATCATTGTTACTCTAACTTCCGCGACGCATATAAGGCCCTGCCCCGCCCCCCTTTCGGAAAAGCTGACCACGACTCCATTTTGCTGATCCCTGCCTACAGGCAGAAATTAAAACAAGAGGCTCCCACGCTGAGGTCTGTCCAACGCTGGTCAGACCAAGCTGACTCTACACTCCAAGACTGCTTCCATCACGTGGACTGGGACATGTTTCGTATTGCGTCAGATGAAAATATTGACGAATACGCTGATTCGGTGTGCGAGTTCATTAGAACGTGCGTCGAAGATGTCGTTCCCATAGCAACGATAAAAACATTCCCTAACCAGAAACCGTGGATTGATGGCAGCATTCGCGTGAAACTGAAAGGGCGAACCACTGCTTTTAATCAGGGCAAGGTGTCTGGCAACATGACTGAATACAAACAGTGCAGCTATTCCCTCCGTAAGGCTATCAAACAAGCTAAGCGTCAGTACAGAGACAAAGTGGAATCTCAATTCAATGGCTCAGACACAAGAGGCATGTGGCAGGGTCTACAGTCAATCACGGACTACAAGATGAAATCCAGCCCAGTCACGGACCAGGATGTCTTGCTCCCAGGCAGACTAAATAACTTTTTTGCCCGCTTTGAGGACAATACAGTGCCACTGACACGGCCTGCAACGGAAACATGCGGTCTCTCCTTCACTGCAGCCGAGGTGAGTAGTAAGACATTTAAACGTGTTAACCCTCGCAAGGCTGCAGGCCCAGACGGCATCCCCAGCCGCGCCCTCAGAGCATGCGCAGACCAGCTGGCCGGTGTGTTTACGGACATATTCAATCAATCCCTATACCAGTCTGCTGTTCCCACATGCTTCAAGAGGGCCACCATTGTTCCTGTTCCCAAGAAAGCTAAGGTAACTGAGCTAAACGACTACCGCCCCGTAGCACTCACTTCCGTCATCATGAAGTGCTTTGAGAGACTAGTCAAGGACCATATCACCTCCACCCTACCTGACGCCCTAGACCCACTCCAATTTGCTTACCGCCCAAATAGGTCCACAGACGATGCAATCTCAACCACACTGCACACTGCCCTAACCCACCTGGACAAGAGGAATACCTATGTGAGAATGCTGTTCATCGACTACAGCTCGGCATTCAACACCATAGTACCCTCCAAGCTCGTCATCAAGCTCGAGACCCTGGGTCTCGACCCCGCCCTGTGCAACTGGGTACTGGACTTCCTGACGGGCCGCCCCCAGGTGGTGAGGTAGGCAACAACATCTCCTCCCCGCTGATCCTCAACACGGGGGCCCCACAAGGGTGCGTTCTGAGCCCTCTCCTGTACTCCCTGTTCACCCACGACTGCGTGGCCACGCACGCCTCCAACTCAATCATCAAGTTTGCGGACGACACAACAGTGGTAGGCTTGATTACCAACAACGACGAGACGGCCTACAGGGAGGAGGTGAGGGCCCTCGGAGTGTGGTGTCAGGAAAATAACCTCACACTCAACGTCAACAAAACTAAGGAGATGATTGTGGACTTCAGGAAACAGCAGAGGGAACACCCCCTATCCACATCGATGGAACAGTAGTGGAGAGGGTAGCTAGTTTTAAGTTCCTCGGCATACACATCACAGACAAACTGAATTGGTCCACTCACACTGACAGCGTTGTGAAGAAGGCGCAGCAGCGCCTATTCAACCTCAGGAGGCTGAAGAAATTCGGCTTGTCACCAAAAGCACTCACAAACTTCTACAGATGCACAATCGAGAGCATCCTGGCGGGCTGTATCACCGCCTGGTACGGCAACTGCTCCGTCCTCAACCGTAAGGCTCTCCAGAGGGTAGTGAGGACTGCACAACGCATCACCGGGGCAAACTACCTGCCCTCCAGGACACCTACACCACCCGTTGTTACAGGAAGGCCATAAAGATCATCAAGGACATCAACCACCCGAACCACTGCCTGTTCACCCCGCTATCATCCAGAAGGCGAGGTCAGTACAGGTGCATCAAAGCTGGGACCGAGAGACTGAAAAACAGCTTCTATCTCAAGGCCATCAGACTGTTAAACAGCCACCACTAACACTGAGTGGCTGCTGCCAACACACTGTCATTGACACTGACCCAACTCCAGCCATTTTAATAATGGGAATTGATCGGAAATGATGTAAATATATCACTAGCCACTTTAAACAATGCTACCTTATATAATGTTACTTACCCTACATTATTCATCTCATATGCATATGTATATACTGTACTCTACATCATCGACTGCATCCTTATGTAACACATGTATCACTAGCCACTTTAACTATGCCACTTTGTCTACACACTCATCTCATATGTATATACTGTACTCGATACCATCTACTGTATGCTGCTCTGTACCATCACTCATTCATATATCCTTATGTACATGTTCCTTATCCCCTTACACTGTGTATAAGACAGTAGTTTTGGAATTGTTAGTTAGATTACTTGTTGGTTATCACTGCATTGTCGGAACTAGAAGCACAAGCATTTCGCTACACTCGCATTAACATCTGCTAACCATGTGTATGTGACAAATAAAAATTTGATTTGATTTGACTGGGGACAGCAATGAGTCATCATGCCAAGTAGTCCTGAGGCATAGTCCTAGGGCTCAGGTCCTCCGAGAGAGAGAAAGAAAGAGAGAAAGAGAGAATTAGAGAGGGCATACTTAAATTCACACAGTACACCGCATAAGACAGGAGAAGTACTCCAGATATAACAAACTGACCCTAGCTCCCGACACATAAACTACTGCAGCATAAATACTGGAGGCTGAGACGGGAGGGGTCAGGAGACACTGTAGCCCCATCCGGTGACGGACCCGGACAGGGCCAAACAGGCAGGATATAACCCCACCCACTTTGCCAAAGCACAGCCTCCACACCACTAGAGGGATATCTTCAACTACCAATTTACCATCCTGAGACAAGGCCGAGTATAGCCCACAAAGATCTCTGCCACGGCACAACCCAAGGGCGGGCGCCAACCCAGACAGGAAGATCACATCAGTGACTCAACCCACTCAAGTGACGCACCCCACCTCGGGGCGGTATGAAAGAGCCCTAGTAAGCCAGTGACTCAGCCCCTGTAATAGGGCTTTAACCCTAAGAGAATCCCAGTGGAAAGAGAGGAACCGGCCAGGCAGAGACAGCAAGGGCGGTTCGTTGCTCCAGAGCCTTTCCGTTCACCTTCACACTCCTGGGCCAGACGACACTCAATCATATGACCCACTGAAGAGATGAGTCTTCAGTAAAGACTTAAAGGTTGAGACCGAGTTTGCGTCTCTCACATGGGTAGGCAGACCATTCCATAAAAATGGAGCTCTATAGGAGAAAGCCCTGCCTCCAGCTGTTTGCTTAGAAATTCTAGGGACAATTAGGAGGCCTGCGTCTTGTGACCGTAGCATACATGTATGTATGTACGGCAGGACCAAATCAGAGAGATAGGTAGGAGCAAGCCCATGTAATGCTTTGTAGGTTAGCAGTAAAACCTTGAAATCAGCCCTTGCCTTGACAGGAAGCCAGTGTTGGGAGGCTAGCACTGGAGTAATATGATCACATTTTTTGGTTCTTGTCAGGATTCTAGCAGCCGTATTTAGCACTAACTGAAGTTTGTTTAGTGCTTTATCCGGGTAGCCAGAGAGTCGAGCATTGCAATAGTCTAACCTAGAAGTGACAAAAGCATGAATTCATTTTTCTGCATCATTTTTGGACAGAAAGTTACTGATTTTTGCAATGTTACATAGATGGAAAAAAGCTGTCCTTGAAACAGTCTTGATATGTTCTTCAAAAGAGAGATCAGGGTCCAGAGTAACACCAAGGTCCTTCACAGTTTTATTTGAGACGACTGTACAACCATTAAGATTAATTGTCAGATTCAACAGAAGATCTCTTTGTTTCTTGGGTCCTAGAACAAGCATCTCTGTTTTGTCTGAGTTTAAAAATAGAACGTTTGCAGCCATCCACTTCCTTATGCCTGAAACACATGCTTCTAGCGAGGGAAATTTTGGGCTTCACCATGTGTCATTGAAATGTACAGCTGTGTGTCATCCGCATAGCAGTGAAGGTTAACATTATGTTTTCGAATGACATCCCCAAGAGGTAAAATATATAGTGAAAACAATAGTGGTCCTAAAACGGAACCTTGAGGAACACCGAAATTTACAGTTGATTTGTCAGAGGACAAACCATTCACAGAGACAAACTAATATCTTTCCGACAGATAAGATCTAAACCAGGCCAGAACTTGTCCGTGTAGACCAATTTGGGTTTCCAATCTCTCCAAAAGTATGTGGTGATCGATGGTATCAAAAGCAGCACTAAGGTCTAGGAGCATGAGGACAGATGCAGAGCCTTGGTCTGATGCCATTAAAAGGTAATATACCACCTTCACAAGCGCAGTCTCAGTGCTATGATGGGGTCTAAAACCAGACTGAAGCATTTCGTATACATTGTTTGTCTTCAGGAATGCAGTGACTTGCTGCGCAACAGCCTTTTCTAAAAAAAATTGAGAGGAATGGAAGATTCGATATAGGCCGATAGTTTTTTATATTTTCTGAGTCAAGGTTTGGGTCTGCCACTTTTAGTGAGTTTGGTACACATCCGGTGGATAGAGAGCTGTTTATTATGTTCAACATAGGAGGGCCAAGCACAGGAAGCAGAGAGGAGAGGAGTCCGTAATTTGCTTTCTAATAATCATGATCTTTTCCTCAAAGAAGTTCATGAATTTATTACTGCTGAAGTGAAAGCCATCCTCTCTTGGGGAATGCTGCTTTTTAGTTAGCTTTGCGACAGTATCAAAAAGGAATTTCGGATTGTTCTTATTTTCCTTAATTAAGTTGGAAAAATATGATCATCGAGCAGCAGTAAGGGCTCTTCGATACTGCACGGTACTGTCTTTCCAAGCTCATTGGAAGACTTCCAGTTTGGTGTGGCGCCATTTCCGTTCCAACTTTCTGGAAGCTTGCTTCAAAGCTCTGGGATTTTCTGTATACCAGGGAGCTAGTTTCTTTTGAGAAATGTTTTTAGTTTTTAGGGGTGCAACTGCATCTAGGGTTTGCGCAAGGTTAAATTGAGTTCTTCATTGAGGTGGTTAACTGATTTTTGTCCTCTGGCGTCCTTGGGTAGACAGAGGGAGTCTGGAAGGACATCAAGGAATCTTTGTGTTGTCTGGGAATTTATAGCACAACCTTTGATGTTGCTTGGATGGGGTCTGAGCAGATTATTTGTTGCAATTGCAAACGTAATAAAATGGTGGTCCGAAAGTCCAGGATTATGTGGAAAAACATTAAGATCCACAACATTTATTCCATGGGACAAAACTAGGTCCAGAGTATGACTGTGACAGTGAGTAGGTCCAGAGACATGTTGGACAAAATCCACTGAGTCGATGATGGCTCCGAAAGCCTTTTGGAGTGGGTCTGTGGACTTTTCCATGTAAATATTAAAGTCACCAAAGATTAGAATATTATCTGCTATGACTACAAGGTCCGATAGGAATTCAGGGAACTCAATGAGGAACGCTGTATATGGCCCAGGAGGCCTATTAACAGTAGCTATAAAAAGTGATTGAGTAGGCTGCATAGATTTCATGACTAGAAGCTCAAAAGACAAAAACGTCATTTTTTTTTGTAAATTGAAATTTGCTATCGTAAATGTTAGCAACACCTCCGCCTTTGCGGGATGCACAGGGATATGGTCACTAGTGTGGCCAGTAGGTGAAGCCTCAATTAACACAGTACATTCATCAGGCTTAAGCCATGTTTCAATCAGACCAATCACATCAAGATTATGATCAGTGATTAGTTCATTGACTATAATTGCCTTTGAAGTAAGGGATCTGACATTAAGTAGCCCTATTTTGAGATGTGAGGTATCATGATCTCTTTCAGTAATGACAGGAATGGAGGAGGTCTTTATCCTAGTGAGATTGCTAAGGCGAACACCGCCATGTTCAGTTTTGCCCAACCTAGGTCGAGGCACAGACACGGTCTCAATGTGGATAGCTGAGCTGACTACACTGACTGTGCTAGTGGCAGACTCCACTATGCTGCCAGGCTGGCTAATAGCCTGCTGCCTGGCCTGCACCCTATTTCATTGTGGCGCTAGAGGAGTTAGAAACCTGTCTATGTTGGTAGATAAGATGAGAGCACCCCTCCAGCTAGGATGGAGTCCGTCACTCCTCAGCAGGTCAGGCTTGGTCCCAGAAAGAGGGCCAATTATCTACAAATTATCTACAAATGGGAGGGGCAGAAAACCGTTTTCAACCAGCGATTGAGTTGTGAGACTCTGCTGTAGATCTCATCACTCCCCCTAACCGGGATGGGGCCTGGGACAATTACTCGATGGCGACACATCTTTCTAGCTGATTTACACGCAGCATGATCTCTGACTGTTTCATCCTAACATCATTGGTGCCGACGTGGATAACAATATCTCTATACTCTCTACACTCGCCAGTTTTAGCTTTTGTCAGCAACATCTTCAGATTAGCCTTAACGTCGGTAGCCCTGCCCCCTGGTAAACAGTGTATGATCGATTCGTTTTAAGTCTAATACTGCGGGTAATGGAGTTGCCAATGACAGAGTTTTCAATTTGTCAGAGCTAATGGTGGGAAGCTTCGGCGTCTCAGTCCCCGTAACGGGAGGAGTAGAGACAAGAGAAGGCTCGGCCTCTGCCTCCGACTCGTTGCTTAATGGGGAAAACCGGAAAGTTTCTGTCGGCTGAATGAGCGACACCAGTTGAGCATTCCTACAGCATTTCCCTCCAGAAACCGTGAGAAAGTTGTCCAGCTGCGGGGACCGTGCGAGGGGATTTATACTAACGTTACTATCTGTACTTAATGCTGGCACAGACGCTGTTTCATCTTTCCTACACTGAAATTACCCTTGCCTAACGATTGCGTCTAAAGCTGGGCTTGTAGCATAGCTATCCTCGCCGTAAGGCGATCGTTCTCCTGTATATTATGAGTACAGCGACTGCAATTAGAAGGCATCATGTTAATGTTACTACTTAGCTTCGGCTGTTGGAGGTCCTGATGAACCATGTGCAGATAAAGCGTTCGGAGTGAAAAAGTTGAATAAAAAAAATAAAAAATAAAAATAAATATATAAATGGTAATTAAAAAGTAAAAACCGTAAAGTTGTCAGGTAGCAAAGTAAGCAGATAGCAGGGGCTAGAAAGTTAGCCTTTGGGGGACGTCGCGATGGGGGTAAGTCTGTTTTTGCCTCTTCATGCGGTGACGTCGATAGACCAGTCGTGGAATTAGTAGGGTTCCAAGGAGCTCTAGGTAGCTAGCAGGCCTAGCTGGTTAGCATAATGGGCCTTCAGCGGGCGTCGCGCCTGAGGGGCCTGTTGGGAGTCCTCGGGCAGATTATGTAGGTATTCCAGTCGTAGGGGATCTGCGGGGTTCCATGCTTTGTGCTTGCTCTGGGATGGAAATGCTAGCCAGGAGTAGTCATCCGGGATTGCGGTTAGCTAGTTGTGAAGATCCAGATGAAAATGTTCAGTTTGCGGTAGGAATCCGATGATAAAAATAACAGGTCCGTTATGCTCTGGTTAGAGTCACGTTGTTCGAACTGGCGAGAGCTTTCCGAGCTGAAGGTTAGCTGATGACCGCTGGCAATGGTTTGCTGACTGATAGCTGATAGTTAGCTGGCTAGCTTCAGTTGAGGGATTCCAGATCCGATGTAAATATAAATACTTTAGGGAAAAAAAATAGATCCACGCCACATTGGGTGAGGCGGGTTGCAGGAGAGTATTTAGATATTGAGGTTCAGCAAAATATTTTAAAGGATATGCGATGAAAAAGATGTCAAACGATATATACATGGGACACGACAGGACAAAGACGTCTGACTGCTACGCCATCTTGGCATAGCATCATTAAAGATGGTGAATATGAATCTAAAAGCCAGGCAACATCTTTTGCTGCCATGGAGACGAAAAAGCAGGCCAAATAGCTGGTATCAAGGGACAGTGAGTGAAGACATCAGAAGATCACATTAGAATTATAAGGCTCTTGACTAAATGGCAGTCCACAGAAGGTCTGTCATGTAATGAGACATCTATTACTGTGCCTCTGAGGGATTCATTTCTAGTCATCTTCCTAACATCAAATCATCTGTTTTACTGATGATTTGCGTTGTACATTCCAAAGTCTAAAAATGAATAAAAAAGCAAAGCCAAGATTGTAACTGCTGTCCTTCGTTACTTAAAATATGTATTTATTTTGATTTTTCATAGCTGTCAACTTATTTAGACATAGACAATGAGAATAAATCAGGATTTTCATCATAGACAGTCTCTTTTCTCCTGGATGTTATCTCCATCAGCAGCCCACTAATAAAATATTTTGACCATAGGATTTACTCAATATAGTTTCTACATCACCTTTACCCACAAAAGTAATGTGGACATACACTACCATTCAAAAGTTTGAGGTCACTTAGAAATGTCTTTGTTTTTTAAAGAAGAAAAAAAAGTCCATTAAAATAACATAAAATTGATCAGAAATATAGTGTAGGCATTGTTAATGTTGTAAATGACAATTGTAGCTAGAAACAGCTGGGGTCGGCAGGGTAGCCCAGTGGTTAGAGCATGGGACTAGTAACCAGTTGGGTTGCAAGTTCAAATCCCCAAACTGACAAAGTACAAATATGTCATACACAGGCAGCTCATAGGCTGTCATTTAAAATAATAATTTGTTCTTAACTGACTTGCCTAGTTAAATAAAACTTTAAATGGAATATCTACATAGTTGTACAGAGGCCTTTTGTCAGCAACCATCACTCCTGTGTTCCAATGGCATGTTAAAGAAGCAACAAGTTTATAATATTAAAAGGCCAATTGATCATTAGAAAACCATTTTGCAATTATGTTAGCACAGCGGAAAACTGTTGACCTGATTAAAGAAGCAACAAAACATGCCTTCTTTAGACTAGTTGAGTATCTGGAGCATCAGCATTTGTGGGTTCGATTACAGGCTAAAAATGGCCAGAAACAAAGAACTTTCTTCGGAATCTCGTCAGTCTGTTCTTGTTCTGAGAAATGAAGGCTATTCCATTCGAGAAATTGCCAAGAAACTGAAGAAGTCGTGCAACGCTGTGTACTAATCCCTTCACAGAAGAGCTCAAACTGGCTCTAACCAGAATAGAAAGAGGAGTGGGAGACCCTGGTGCACAACTGAGCAAAAGGACAAGTACATTAGATTGTCTAGTTTCAGAAACAGATGCCTCACAAGTCCTCAACTGGCAGCTTCATTAAATAGTACCCACAAAAAAACAGTCTCAAAGTCAGCAGTGAAGAAGCGACTCCGGGATGCTGTCCTTCTAGGCAGAGTTCCTCTGTCCAGTGTCTGTGTTCTTTTGCCCACCTTAAACTTTTCTTTTTATTGGCCAATCTGAGATATGGCTTTTTCTTTGCAACTCTGCCTAGAAGACCAGCATCCCCCGAGTTGCCTCTTTACTGTTGAAGTTGAGACTGGTGTTTTGCGGGTAACTATTTAATGAAGCTGCCAGTTGAGGACTTATGAAGCGTCTGGTTCCTTGCACCTTGTTGTGTGCTGTTAGTAACAGTTAGATCTGAGTTGCTGCCTAATCATAAATAAGAATCCCCGGACACCTAACATGGATATTGTACAGAAGGGCATTATTGGTTTGAAGGTCACTAGTATCCACACTTCTGCACTGAATGTAGAATCCACACCAATACATTTGCTGTTTGGTTTCAGAGTATAAATAAGGGTAACTTTTAGATGGTTAGATGTGTAACTGGAAGGTTCATAGTGAAAGGTCTAATAGGTCCGGCCTCAACATAAAAATGCAATAACTATGGTTCTGTGGGAATCAGGACCCCACAGAGGCGAATGACGGATGCCAACTTGTCCACTGTGACCGGGCAGGCTGCCCAAACTTGTGCCTGTCCGCAGAAGGGCTCCCTTGCCATTTTAATTATGTGGAAATAAGCTCTTTACAGGTAATTACAACAACAATTATGCTGTTGAATGGTTCATTATGCCTCCTACCAGAAGTCTATTAAGAGCAGATTATAGGGAGGTAGAAATAAATCCCAATGAGTTTAGACCCACTATGTAGGCCCGGAACAGGACTGATCATAACAATCACTGGGTGATTCATGTGTACTGTGTAGACGCAAGGTCACCCCCTCCCCTAGATTCAGGTCAATCATTTAGTACATTTAGTTTGGTAAAAAAGTGCCTTCTTAACTCTTTCGGTGTCATTTTAGTAAGCACTCTTATCCAAAGTGACTTACAGTAGTGAGTGCATACATTTTTGTACTGGTCCTCCATGGGAATTAAACCTACAACTGCAGCATTGCAAGTGACTTGCTCTACCTACTGAGCCACACGGGACCCCCAGTGGACACTATATTGGTACCAGTGAAAGGATGAAGCAAGGTTGGCGAAATAGGATCATCTCAATTAAATCCAAGTAATACTAGAAAATATACAGTTGTTCAAGACCACAGGAGGCTGCTGAGGGGATGGATGGTGAATGGAATGTATTTGATACCACTCCACTGATTCTGCTCCTGCCATTACAACAATATGTCCTTACTATAGCAGGTGAACACTGGCAAGCCCTAGAACTTCTAATTTCATGTTCATTAATCAGTTCAGGTAATTGTGTTGTTTTCAATTCAAACTGTGTTAAATTTAACAGAGGTCATGTTTATTGTCAATGTCAAATTCAGGCAATTATATGATGGTAAAACAAGTTGTGAGGAGAGGTTTTCTCAAATGAAGTTCAACAGGTTTGTAGAACAACATACTGGAAAGTCAAAACAACCAGACAGGGGACCTGTAAGAACAAATATGAAAACGATGCCCTCACTACTGTAAGTCACTCTGAAAAAGAGTGTCTGCTAAAATGTAAAAGTAGTATTTTGTTACTTGGAGTGCATTTATTTACACTTGTAGAAGGTTACAGTTCATTCTGCATCTTACTCATATGTATGGATCTGTAATCATGATTCCTGCCAAATAAATGTATGAATAAATCACAAATGTATATTATTTGGTTGAAGTATCATACTCACTCAACGCTGTATACTATTCTTAATACAGGCTATTAATATTGATGCAGCTTACTTCTAAATGAAAATATTACATCTGGCAGGTAGCCTAGTGGTTAGACTATTGTGCCAGTAACTGAAAGGTTGCTGCATCAAATCCCAGAGCTGATAAGGTAAAAATCTGTTGTTCTGCCCCTGAATAAGCCAGATTAGTCCCTGTTTCATGGTAGGCTGTCGTTATTAATACGAAATTGTTATTAATTGACTTGCCTAGTTAAAAAAAGTGGTGTGAAGAGCAGGCTTTTTTAAGCCCTCGGATCCATACAAAATTTTCAGTGAACTACAGTATATGGAAAAGCTACAAATGTACATCTCCAGAATAACTTTGAAATGGTCTTGAGGGCTCGAAGGCCTTTCAATTTGTATCAGGTTCAAACCTTGTGGAAATGCAATGATGGAAAACATGTTTTCTGTAACATTTGTAACATCACGTGATCTTCAAGCAAAGGCTCCTCAGAATATTGACTTAGATTTTATATTATACTTGATGAATAAGTATATATAAATATTTATTGATTCAATATTGGTGGGGTGGCAGGTAGCCTAGCTTTTAGGAGCGTTGGTCCAGTAACTGAAAGGTTGTTGGTTTTAGTCGACTAGGTGGAATATCTGTCTGTGCCCATGATAAAGGCACTTCACCCTAATTGCTCCTGTAAATCGGTCTGGATTAAAGGGTCTACTAAAGGAGTAAAATGTACATTTAATTTGGAGTATATATACTGGACCAACATTATTCATATTCAAGAATGTCACATGCTTTGCTGAAATGACAGTGCATGTAGGGCAAGCCTGTGGATATGCCTTCAGGGGAATCTCAGCAATGTATCAACCAGTGCAGAGTCTATGTGTGGCTGAAATTACAATAGATATACCATGGTAAATATTTGTCCCAGTTTCTCCACCACATCCTCCAAGTTGTGCCAAAGCACACACATTGGTTTTGCTAAGACATTATGACCTTCAGTATAGATAGATCGGATTGTATAAGTGCAATGTACTGTTTTAGTTATCTTGAGATGTTCCAACGGGAGCCAGGCCAAAAGGACAAGCTAGCAGTGTCTTGCACTTTGGCACTGACTTTGATATCTGGAATGAATTTGAATGACCCATTTGTTGCTCCCTCATCGCGAAATATCAGTCATCTTTGCTTAGTGTTTGCTAAATTTGTGGGTCAGGGTGAAGCTAGATTAATCACATTGTTTTAAAGGTGTACTGTAACAATGAGATAATCACATACTTGCAGTAAACAACAGACCAGAGGGCAGGAAATTTAACAGGAATATAGTGACCCAGACATTGCAATATTCAATCGCCCCCTTCTCGTGTCTCCACCTACACTCAGTTCATATTACAAGCACATTTGTATTTGAAGCTTGAGGGCACTCCTAATGGAAGTGATTTCCTTTGAATGGAACAGTCTGGATGGTAAACAGAGTCCAGAGATATTTCTGATATATTTTGTAACTTTTTGGGGGTTATGTGTCTATTGTTATTGTGTTGGTCAGTATTACTGCACTGTTGGGGCTAGAAACATAACATCTGCAAAGCTGCATACGTGACCAATACACTTTTCTTTGATTTGACACTTTTAACATATTTTTTGACATTTATTTAATCTTTATTTAACTAGGAAAGTCCGTGAAGAACTAATCATTTTTTACAATGACAGCAACTTAAAGGCAAAAGGCCTCTAGTGGGGACGGGGGCTGGGATTCATAATCCAAAATAAATCAAATATAAATATAGGACAAAACACACATCATGACAAGAGACGACACAACACTACACTACATAAAGAGAGACCCAAGGCAACAACATAGCCAGGCAGCAACACATGACAGCATGGTAGCTACACAACATAAGAACATGGTACTGTAGGAACACAAAATGGTAGCAGCACAAAACATGGTACAGACATTCTTGGGCACAGACAACAGCACAAAGGGCAAGAAGGTAGAAACAACAATACATCCCACAAAGCAGCCACAACTGTCAGTGAGAGTGTCCATGATTGAGTCTTTGAATGAAGAGATTGTGATAAAACTGTCCAGTTTGAGTGTTTGTTGAAGCTCGTTCCAGTCGCTAGCTGCAGCGAACTGAAAAGAGTAGCGACCCAGGGATGTGTGTGCTTTTGGGACATTTAACAGAATGTGTCTGGCAGAATGGGTGTTGTATGTGGAGGATGTGGGCTGCAGTAGATATCTCAGATAGGGGGGAGTGTGGCCTAAGAGGGTTTTATAAATAAGCATAATCATTGGTGGTAAATCTGATGGCCAAATGGTAAAGAACATCTAGCCGCTTGAGAGCACCCTTACCTGCCAAGCTATAAATTACGTCTCCGCAATCTCGCATGGGTAGGATGGTCATCTGAATCAGGGTTAGTTTAGCAGCTGAGGTGAAAGAGGAGCGATTACGATAGAGGAAACCAAGTCTAGATATAACTTTAGCCTGCAGCTTTGATATGTGCTGAGAGAAGGACAGTCTACCATCTAGCCATACTCCCAAGTACTTGAATGAGGTGACTACCTCAAGCTCTAAACCCTCAGAGGTAGTAATCACACCTGTGGGGAGAGGGGCGTTCTTCTTACCAAACCACATTACCTTTGTTTTGGAGGTGTTCAGAACAAGGTTAAGGGCAGAGAAAGCTTGTTGGACACTAAGCATTGCATCTTCTCAGACCAGAATCCCGAGGGGAACCCAGTACAGCGGTGGGTTCAAGGCAGAAGTTAGACTTGTCACTCTAATCCCAGGCTCATTGCAGCACATGCTCAGACTTATTGGTTATATTAGCCAGTAAGACCGAAAAAGTGTCTGATATCCACTCTCCTGAGCCGAATTAAGACATTTGGAAACAGTGCATTATTAAGATATATTCACAAATAGACACACATTAGAAAGCTGGATGCTTACTTGTTTGGTCCCTTGTATACATTACATAAAGGACAATTGTACTCTGAGGAATATCACAAATCTGATTTTGAAATCTGAGAGAATGATTTATGATTGTACTTATTTGTGATGACATTCCAAGTGGGTCAGAAGTTAACATACACTCAATTAGTATTTGGTAGCATTGCCTTTAAATTGTTTAACTTCAAATGTTTTGGGTAGCCTTCCACAAGCTTCCCACAATAAGTTGGGTGAATTTTGGCCCATTCCTCCTGACAGAGCTGGTGTAACTGAGTCAGGTTTGTAGGCCTCCTTGCTCGCACACACTTTTTCAAATTTGCCCACAAATTTTCTATAGGGTTGAGGTCAGGGCTTTGTGATGACCACTCCAATACCTTGACTTTGTTGTCCTTAAGCCATTTTGCCACAATTTTGGAAGTATGCTTGGGGTCATTGTCCATTTGGAAGACTCATATGCGACCAAGCTTTAACTTCCTGACTGATGTCTTGAGATGTTGCTTCAATATATCCACATCATTTTCCTCCCTCATGAAGCCATCTATTTTCAGAGGTGTACCAGTCCCTCCTGCAGCAAAGCACCCCCACAACATGATGCTGCCACTCCCGTGCTTCACGGTTGGGATGGTGTTCTTCGGCTGGCGAGCATGCCCCTTTTCCCTCTAAACATAAAGATGGTCATTATGGCCAAACAGTTGTTTCATCAGACCAGAGGACATTTCTCCAAAAAGTATGATCTCTGTCCCCATGTGCAGTTGCAAACCGTATTCTGACTTTTTTTGGCAGTTTTGGAGCAGTGGCTTCTTCCTTGCTGAGCAGACCTTCAGGTTATGTTGATATAAGACTTATTTTACTGTGGATATAGATACTTTTGTACCCGTTTCCCCCAGCATCTTAAAAGGGTCCTTTGCTGTTGTTCTGGGATTGATTTGTACTTTTCCCACCAAAGTATGTTCATCTCTAGGAGAGAGAACGCGTCTCCTTCCTGAGCTGTATGATGGCAGCGTGTTCCCATGGTGTTTATACTCTCGTACTATTGTTTGTACAGATGAACGTGGTACGGTCAGGCATTTGGAAATTGCTCCCGAGGATGTACCAGACTGAACCAGGTCTCCAATTTTTTTTCAGAGGTCTTGGCTGATTTCTTTTGATTTTCTCATGATGTCAAGCAAAATAGGCACTGACTTTGAAGGTAGGCCTTGAAATACATCCACAGGTACACCTCCAATTGACTCAAATGATATCAATTGGCCTATCAGAAGCTTCTAAAGCCATGATATAATTTTCTGGAATTTTCCAAGCTGTTTAAAGGTACAATCAACTTAGCGTATGTAAACTTCCGACCCACTGGAATTGTGATACAGTGAATTACAAGTGAAATCATCTGTCTGTAAACAATTGTTGTAAAAAATGACTTGTGTCATGCACAAAGTAGATGTCCTAACCGACTTGGCAAAACTATAGTTTGTTCACGAGAAATTTGTGGAGCGTGTTTTAATGACTTCCATCTAAGTTTATGTAAACTTCAGACTTCAACTGTACATGTACTAGTGTATTTTAATTAAGCTGTAATTACTTTTTCATTTCAAACTTCTTGTAGTTACTTTATGTACTTCAAGCTCATTAGCTGATGTTGGACTCAACCTTTAGTGATTTAGGACAGATCTAACCTTTTTCAAAAGATCAATTGCTTTCCCCCTGAACAGAGGTTAGCCAAACTCCAGATTGACAGTGGTAACAATCAAAAAGTGAAGTGTTCACATCATAGCACATCTTTATTATATGTATTATTTTTGGCGTCAAGCAGGTCTATGATGAGGTTGGAAGCAACAATCCAGATGTAAAAAACTGTATGAACAAAACCCCTCATCTGGAACTGCTCTCCTGCACTGTGTCTGGCTCCCTAGGACCCTGCCATCATCACAATGATGTCACTAGAGTGTTAGAAATTAAACTCAATCAAGTATTTACACATTTAGCACTTACATTTCTGTACTGGTCCCCCATGGGCATCGAACTCACAAGCCTGGTGTCACAAGCAGCTTTTCCAACTGAGCCACACAGGACCGAGGTATTAAATTATACAAAGTTCTGGGTCGGCAGTCAAGGCACAATCTAACTGTTTTTCCTCAACCAGATGAGGTTTGGGACGATCTGGTTTGGCACGATCTTTGAGTAGTAGAAGATGCTGATCCATACGCATGAGGACCTGCTCCACAATGTTGAGTACATGAAAGATCAATGTTGACTTGTGTTTGGTGGCAAAAAGCTGTCCTAAATGGACCAGAAAGTTGCCATTTGAAGGAGGTAATCGAATGCCAAACATTTGTACCCTTGCACAAGCCTATCTCTTGTTTCTGTAGCGTGAGGCAGCTTGATGTACAAGTACACCCCCTGGACAAGCCACTAGTCTATGGCAGGGCCTTACCCCCAATCTACAGTACCAGTAAAAGGTTTGGACACACCTACTCATTCAATGGTTATTCTCAATTTGTACAATTTTCTTGTAGAATAATACTGAACACAAAACCATGAAATAACCCATGGAATCAATGAGTTTATGTAACAAAAAAATATATATATATATTTTATATTTGAAATTCTTCAAAGTAGCCACCTTTTACCTTGATGGCAGCTTTGCACACTGTTGGCATTTTCTCATCCAGCTTCATGATGTTGTCAACTGGAATGCATTTCAGGCGTAACATGTTAAATTTGTGTAATTTCTTTCCATCTTAATGCATTTGGGCCAATCAGTTGTGTTGTGACAAGATAGGGGAGGTATACAGAAGATAGCCCTTTTTTGTAAAAGACCAAGTCCAATTTATGGCTTGAACAGCTCAAATAAGCAAAGAGAAAGTACAGCCCATCTTTATTTTAGGACATGAAGGTCAGTCAATCTGGAAAATTGCAACAACTTTGAAAGTCTCTTCAAGTGCAGTCACAAAAACAATCAAGGGCTATGATGAAACTGGCACTCATGTCCGCCACAGGAAATGAAGACCCAGAGTTGCATTTATTTGAGGTGCAGTTAACTCTAATGAATGTTTCAGGCGTTCATGGTCAAATTGCTGCAAAGAAACCACTACTTCAAGGGCACCAATAAGAAGACTTGCTTGGGCCAAGAAACATGTGCAATGGACATCAGACCGGTGGAAATCAGACCGGCGCTGACCAATCAGCTGCTTGGGGGAATCCAGGAAGCCATTTCCTGAAATACATACACATACATACAAACCAACAACAACACAGAAACTCGGGAACGTAACAGGACAATGACCCAACACAGCTCCTGCTGTGTAAGGGCAATATGACCAAGAAGGAGAGTGATGGAGTGCTGCATCAGATGACCAGGCTTCCATAATCACCCGACCTCAAACCAATTGAAAATGTTTGCGATGAATTGGACTGCAAAGAGAAGGAAAAGCAGCCAACATGTGCTCAGCATATGTGGTAACTCCTTCAAGACTGATGGAAAAGCGTTCACCAAGAGTGTACAAAGCTGTCATCTGGGCCAAAGGTGGCTACTTTGAAGAATCTAAAATATATTTGGATTTGTTTAACACTTTTCTGGTTACTACCTGATTCCATATGTGTTATTTCATAGTTTTGATGCTTTCACTATTTTTCTACAACGTAGAAAATAGTACAAATAAAGAAAAACCCTTGATATCCTTAATACTGAGTGCACATCAGGTACCCTTTTGAGTATTTGGTATGACTCCGCTAGGGATTGAACTCACAACCTTCTAATCTTAGGGATGACGCTCTAGCCCTAAGGCCACTGAGGTGGGAAAAGGGAAAAGATAAGAGTTAAATGTGCTCGTTTATACCTCGTGATCACAATACAGACAAATAGCAAAGAATGTGATCAGAAATATGTGAACAAATAAAAACCAACCCCATTATTATTGTATGTACTAAACCCACCACAAATCTCTCTTGTCTCTGAAAGTTGAGTATTTCACACATTTCTCCCATTTTTTAATTTCAGTATAGTTGGCTTTTGAAGTTTGGTTTCGCTTAGTTAATGCTGGTACCAGAGGATGGGTAAATAACACTCAACAACATGAGGACCAAAACAAACACTGACCTATAGGTATATTTAGACCGGGATTCAATCCCTAACCGCAATGCACCGACAGCACTTTGCGTTTGCGTAAATGTTGCGGTTATTGGCTTCAAGAATAAATTACCTTTAAAAGTCAACTGCATTGCGATGACAGTGCATTGTGATTTGTTTGAATCTCAGCCTTAGCCTCCACCAAAACCAGGTTTCTATAATGTTTGCTAGCTAGTATAGATGTTATGTAAACACACTGTGTTATTTACATTTTGCTTTCCCCAGAAGATGTTGGTTACGTGCTTGTTTGTTCTGTTGATTTGTCTTCAACAGACCATATCTAGCATGCAGGGTCCATGCAAATCATGTGCTGTGGAAACAACAACAACTTTTGCTTTGCCTACTGGATATTATGCATGACAATAGTAGGCGTTGATTGAAGCTCAATGTTAAGTTAAAATCTCTCTACCATCATGTCTAAGCCCATATGACACCAATGTTGTTGAAAAATCGCAAATCATATTGGAGGTACACAACACACTCCTTGCCTCTCATCATGAGCCGCCCCGGACATTACTGAGAACCACAAACCGGATTTTTAACAGGGTCATTAGCATTAGTAAAAAAATACTATTTCTTGACTTAGCTCAATTTCTAGGTGTCGGATAAGAACGAGACTGCAGAGTCCATAAAGTGACCATTAAACTTGCCACCTGTCGGAATGAATAAGTTTGTAGAAGCAACAGTTTTGATTACATTTATAATGTATCGCTCTCACGTGCTCATTTTTGTCCATTAAAATAAGACCCAACGATGTGCTACTTTTTTGTAGCATTTCTGACAATGCTAACATCTTTTTTAGCCGAAGCTCAGAGTTCTAACACCGGGTCCAGCAGCTTACACAGCTGCTTTCACCAGGCTGCCAGTCAAAAGAAGTGTATGGGAACAAACATTGGCTACCGTAGATAGCTAATTATATGGTGGTTTTCAAGCTGAAGTTAACATTCCCTAAGTGATCAATTCCTGTAGTCACTACCTGTTGAACACGGAATGAGGGAGAGCTCAGTTTGTTGTTTAGTACATTTTTCAAAGTCTCTGAAAAAGTGTTCTATTGAAAAAGTATGGTTAATAGCTAGCTACCTTTTGAGTTTGGATCCCGCGATGCAGTTGGCATTGGTTGATGGGACCGCAGTTATCTGTCCAGGGATCCTGCCGACCAATTGTGTGATGAGCTGCTTGGCATAGCAGCTAACCTAGCTGCCACTGTTAGCAGCCTATCAAGCTAGCAGGGGGTCCTTGAGGGTTGGAACGCAGCCCACAACGCGGTTAGCCCTTGTGGCTGGGACCGCAGATTGTCCTGGCCTTGTGACTGCCCAGTCTGGAACTGCGAGTGGTAACAGTGTAGCATACGTTGCTACCATGACAGGCCAAAGTCGGAGGGAGTACCATTGAGGACAGCGGTGTCTAACTGTCATAGGTGAAGGATCTTTTAACTGAAAAAAATAGTTCTACAAGCAGTTGTTACAACAACAAGAAAATAGATTCAAATGTTGTGTCCAAATACTGGTGGAGTCAACTAATAAAATAATGGACAGTTTGCAGTTCTCCCAGGGTCAGCTCAATGAGTTTAACCTCTTCAGTCGACCCTCTACTTTTTGAACATTCTGTTAAAAATCGCGCAACATTTCAGCGCCCTGCTACTCAGGCCAGGAATATAGTATATGCATATGATTAGTATGTGTGGATAGAAAACACTCAGACGTTTATAAAACTGGTTAAATCACGGCTGTGACTATACCAGAGCGTGAGTTTCATCGAATAGCGCAGGAAAACCTGATCACTGAAAATGGAAATAAATATCCTTGCGCTTACTTCCAGGAATTGTTCAAAGTGAACCGAATTACATGAGGCCGAGGTTGCAGTGCCTACAGCTTCCACACGATGTCTAGAGTCTTGTCATTTGATTCGGCTTTGATTCTTGGTCAAACCGAATCAAGGGAACCGACCGGATGTTTTGGTCGAGCTCTCTCCAGACATTTTTTCGAGACGGACAGCTATAGAATTTACATCGCCTCCTGATGAATTTTATCGCTTATTAGTTTAGTTTTTTAGTTTATTTTATTTTATTTTTACAGGGACAGTGCACATTAATCAACGTTTCAGTAAAAGTGCCGGTTTTAGCCAGCCGGCTAATTTTCAACCGCAGTCCCTGGGCAGGTTATTAAAAACAATTACAATATAGACAATAGCACCATAGAACAAGCAAGACATAGCAACATAGGACAAGCAAGACATAGCATACAGACAGAGCAACATAGGACAAAAAGCAGCAAGACAAAATTCATAAAAGCAACAAAGTGTTTCCACACCTCACAAGCTACAGACAACAGACAACATGTAAAGCGGCAACACACAGCTAGGGACCATGTTCACAAATCTGATTGACCTTTAGCCATGTCTTCAAGCATTTTGTGAAAGTGTGATATGTGGTGCAGTTATGTGTGTCTGATGGCAGTGTATTCCAGACATAGGAAGCTCTCACAGAGAATGCAGATTTACTAAAGGTGCTTTTCCTTAGGGGAACTATACAGTCACCTCTCATGGCAGACCTTGTGGATCTGCTGCCATATGTCTGGGTTTTCTGTTTAACAAAAATATTGAGTGGAGGGAGAGCCAGGCCATTAAGGATCTTGAATACAAGACATGCGTCGGTGTATTGCACAAGATTTTCCCAACTCAAGAGCTCATGCTTTCTAAGGATGTGACAATGATGATGGCTATTGGGCTTCCTATCAAGCACTTTGAAAGCCTGTTTGTAGACAGACTGAATAGGTTTTAATGTTGTACAGCAAGCTTGGGCCCAACTAGTCAGGCAGTATGTTAAGTGGGGGAGTATCATAGATTAACGTGTACTAATACCTAAAGTTGCATTACAAAAGTATTTCGAAGTGTTTTGTGAAAGTTTATCGTCGACTTTTTGAATTAAAAAAAATGACGTTACGTTATCAAACGCTATTTTTTTCCGTTTATCACACAGTCTTCATAGATCAATATCTAGGCTATATATGGACCGATTTAATCGAAATAAAAGACCCAATAGTGATTATGGGACACCTAGGAGTGCCAACAAAGAAGATGGTCAAAGGTAATGAATGTTTTGTATTTTATTTGTGCGGTTTGTGTAGCGACGACTATGCTAATTATTTTGTTTACGTCCCCTGCGGGTCTTTTGGGGTGTTACATGCTATCAAATAATAGCTTCTCATGCTTTCGCCGAAAAGCATTTTAAAAATCTGACTTGTTGCCTGGATTCACAACGAGTGTAGCTTTAATTCAATACCCTGCATGTGTATTTTAATGAACGTTTGAGTTTTAACTAATACTATTAGCATTTAGCGTAGCGCATTTGCATTTCCAGAGCTCTAGATGGGACGCCTGCATGCCAGGTAGGAGCAAGAGGTTAACCTTTTATAACTAGGAGGCGCTATTTTAATTTTTGGATGAAAAACATTCCCATTTTAAACAAGATATTTTGTCACGAAAAGATGCTCGACTATGCATATAATTGACAGCTTTGGAAAGAAAACACTCTGACATTTCCAAAACTGCAAAGATATTGTCTGTGAGTACCACAGAACTGATGTTACAGAAAACAAACTGATAAAAATCCAATGAGGAAGTGCCGCATTTTTTAAAACCGCCTCATGGCAATGACTCCTTATATGGCTGTGGAGGAGCTAGGAGTCAGCTTACGTTTTCCACGATTTCCCCAAGGTGTCTGCAGCATTGTAATGTTTTGTTGGCATATCATTGGAAGATTGACCATAGGAGACTACATCTACCAGGTGGTCGCTTGGTGTCCTCCGTCGCAATTATTGCGTAATCTCCAGCTGCAGTATTTTTCCGTTTGCCTCTGATGAGAAACCATCTGCGATGAATGATTTTTCATCGAATAGAATTGTGAAAAACACCATGAGGATTGATTCTAAACAACGTTTGCCATGTTTATGGAGCTAATCTGGAAAAACGTTTGCGTTGTAGTGACTGCATTTTCTTTTCTTTTTTCTTAGCCAAACATGATGAACAAAACGGAGCTATTTCTCTTACACAAATAATATTTTTGGAAAAAATGAACATTTGCTATCTAACTGAGAGTCTCGTCATTGAAAACATCTGACGTTCTTCAAAGGTAAATTATTTTAATTGAATGCTTTTCTTGTTTTTGTGAAAATGTTGCCTGCTGAATGCTAGGCTTAATGCTATGCTAGGCTATCAATACTCTTACACAAATGATTGTGTAGCTTTGGTTGAAAAGCATATTTTGAAAATCTGAGATGACAGTGTTGTTAACAAAAGGCTAAGCTTGTGTTTCAATATATTTATTTGATTTAATTTGCGATTTTCATGAATAGGAAACGTTGCGTTATGGTAATGAGCTTGAGGCTATGATTACGCTCCCGGATACGGGTTTGGAGTCGCAAGAAGTTAAACAGGAAAACGGCAAAATGACAGCAATCTGTCAGTCATTGAGAGAGGACATCAGTTCTGTAAGTGAATCCATGATAACAATGACAGAGAAATCAGATTATCTCGAGGGACAATCAATGCGGAACAACATTGTTGTGGCCGGAAATGCAGAATCTCCACATGATACCTAGACAGAGTCTGAGGACAAAGTTAGGGAAAAGTTCTTGGAGAAACTAAAGATGAACCACAGGACTGGAAAACTCACCACCGGCCCAGGTGACAGGCCCATGTCGATAGTGATCAAGTTCTTGAGGTTCAAGGACATGGTAACTGTTCTAGAAAGAGCCAAGAATTGGAGAGGGACGTACAGTACATCTTCCTCAATAAGGACTATCCTGAAGCTGTGTGCCAGAAGAGAAAATAACTTATCCCGGCCATGAAAGCTGCCGGAGCGTGTGGGGACATTGCTTATATCCGCTATGATGGGCTTATTGTCCACTCCCCCTCCGAAAAAACGGAAGGGATGAGAGAGCCAAGCCTATGGGTTCAACCAATGATGAGCTATACGGAGCCCTCTGCATTATTGTAAAATTTGAGAGGCCCACAGTGATGTGGTTTGGAGCTCAATTTGATGCCTCCCATCACATTTTTGGATTAAGCATGAATTGGATCTAACACACAACAAATTGACTGCTGAATGTGTTTGTTTTTTTCTCTTGCTTTGTTTGTTCTTTTCCATATTATGTCTATCTCTGATAAGCTACCCAGGAAAGTTCTGAAAATAGCCCATGTTAATATATGTAGCTTTAGAAATAAAGTTCATTAAATCAATAACTTGCTAACATCAGACACCATTCATATATTAACCATTACTAACACTCACTTAGATGATTCCTTTGATGACACGGCAGTATAAATACAAGGATATAACATCTATGGAAGTGATCGGAATGCTTATGGGGGAGGTATTGCTATATCCTGTCGAGGACTGGGGTTCCGCTAGCCAGTGAAAGTGCAGGGCACCAAATTTAAAACAACAAATATCATAATTAAAATTCCTCAAGCATACAAGGAATTTACACCATTTTAAAGATAAAATTCTTGTTAACTTCTTGACGCACCCATCCCTTTAGCGGGATTATTTTCATCAACACCCGCTGAATTGCAGCGCGCCAAATTCAAATTAAATTACTAAAAATGAAAAAATGAAATCACAAGTGCAATATAGCAAAACACAGCTTAGCTTGTTGTTAATACACCTGGCGTGTCAGATTTCAATACAGCTTTTCGACGAAAGCATAACAAGCATTTATGTAAGAACATCTCTCTCAGTAGACAAAATATTACAAACACTAGCAGCCAAGTAGATTGGTCACCAAAGTCAGAAAGGCAATAGATTAAAATCGCTTGCCTTTGATGATCTTTGGATGTTTGCACTCACGAGACTCCCAGTTACACAATAAATGTTCCTTTTGTTCGATAAAGTTTATTTTTATATCCAAAATTCCTCCATTTGTTTGGCACGTTATGTTCAGAAATCCACAGGCTCGAGTGGTCACAACATCGCAGACGAAAATTCCAAATAGTATCCGTAATGTCCACAGAAACATGTAAAAATGTTTTTTATAATCAATCCTCAGGTTGTTTTTAAAAATATATAATTGATAATATATCAACCGGGACTGTTGCTTTTTCAATAGGAGAGGGAGAGACAATGGCTGCCCCACTCTGTTGCGCAAGCAAAACTCTGCGAACACCCAGCTATCCACTGACGGATGTTGTCGTTCTCGCTCATTTTTCAAAATAAAAGCCTGAAACTATGTCTAAAGACTGTTGACACCTCGAGGAAGCCATAGGAAAAGGAATCTGGTTGATATCCCTTTAAATGGAGGCAAGGAATCCAATGGAACAGATAGCTTTCAGGAAAAGCAGCCCTTCCTGGTTTGATTTTCCTTAGGTTTTTGCCTGCACTTTCAGTTCTGTTATACTCACAGACAATATTTTGACCGTTTTGTAAACTTTAGAGTCTTTTCTATCCTAATCTGACAATTATATACATATTCTAGTTTCTGGGCCTGAGAAATAGGCAGTTTCAAATGGGTAGGTTTTTCACCCCCCCAAAAAAATCCTGTCCCATAGACTCAAGAAGTTAATCCAGCCACAGTGTCTGATTTCAAAATGGATTGACAGCGAAAGCACCACAAACAATTATGTTTTCACCACCAAGCCACAGAAAAACACAGCCATTTTTTCCAGCCAAAGAGAGGAGTCACAAAAAGCAGAAATAGAGATAAAATGAATCACTAACCTTTGATGATCTTCATGAGATGACACTCATAGGACTTCATGTTACACAATACATGTATCTTTTGTTTGATAAAGTTCATATTTATATAAAAAAATCTGAGGTTACATTGGCGCGTTACCTTCAGTAGTTCTAAAACATACGGTGATTTTGCAGAGAGCCACATCAATTTACAGAAATACTCATAATAAACATTGATAAAGATATGACTATTATACACAGAACTTTTGATAAACTCCTCCTTAATGCAACCGCTGTTTCAGATTTGTTTTTAAACTTTACGGAGAAAGCAAATCATGCAATAATCTGAGAACAGCCTTTAGACAACAAAGTAGACAAAAAGATATTGAATAGTCAACATTACTCAGAAATAGCATCTTAAAAATTCACTTACCTTTTGATGATCTTCATCAGAATGTACTCCCAGGAATCCCAGTTCCACCATAAATGTTTGATTTGTTCGATAATGTCCATCAGTTATGTCCAAATATCTTCTTATGTTAGGGCGTTTGGTAAAAAATCCAAAAGCTTGTTCAGGTTGCGCCGAACATCGAACGAAAACTTCAAAAAATGTCGTTACAGCCCGTAGAAACAAACTTAGTATGGAATCGATCTTTAGGATGTTTTTAACATAAAACTTCATTAACCTCTTAAGCCCACCCGACACGCAGGCGCCCCATCTAGCCATCTGGAAATGCAAATGCGCTATGCTAAATGCTAATAGCACTCGTTAAAACTCAAACGTTCATTAAAACACACATGCAGGGTACTGAATTAAAGCTACACTCATTGTGAATCTAGCAGACAAGTCAGATTTTTAAAATGCTTTTTCGCGAAAGCATGAGAAGCTATTATCTGATAGCATGCAACACCCCGAAATACCTGAAGGGGACGTAAACAAAATAATTAGCATAGCCGGCGCTACACAAAACGCAGAAATAAAATATAAAACATTCATTACCTTTGACGAGCTTCTTTGTTGGCACTCCTAGATGTCCCATAAACATCACTATTGGGTCTTTTTTTCGATTAAATCGGTCCATATATATCCTAAATATCGATCTATGAAAAGTGTGTGATCCAGGAAAAAACACTGTTTTAAAACACAACGTCATTTTTTAAAATAAAAAAAGTTGCTGTAGGACTTGCAATCTCAGCCCCATGTAATTTGGTTTCCCATAGACAATACATGCAACTGGCGCATGGATATTTTTCCCAGTTTTCGGTGATCAGTTTTTCTTGCGCTTTTCGATGAAACACACGCTCTGTTATAGTCACAATGTTGCGCGATTTTTAACAGAATGTTCGAAAAAGTAAGGGGTAACCTTAAGAGGTTTTAATGTTCCAACCGGACAATTCCTGTGTCTATACAAATGAAGTGGAACGTAGCTACCTTTCACGTGATCGCCACCAGACCGAGCCTGTGGCACTCTGCCAGACCACTCACTCAAAGAGCCCTCATGAGCCCCTCCTTTAGAGTAGAATCCTCATAACAGGTTCTAAATACTGTGACATCTAGTGGAAGCCTTGGGAAGTGAAACATAACTAATATCACCCTGTATCTTCAATGGGGGCTGAGTTGAAAAACTACAAACCTCAGATTTCCCATTTCCCTGGTTAGATTTTTTCTCGGGTGTTTGCCCGCCACATGAGTTCTGTTCTACTCACAGACATCATTCAAACAGTTTTAGAAACTTCAGAGTGTTTTCCATCCAAATGTACACATTTTATGCATATTCTAGCTTTTACGGCTGTGTATCCGGCTGAGTAGCAGGCAGCTTAAAACCTCATGGGGATAGGGCTGTCTACTGCCCCCGCTGGAGTAATTGCGTGCCCATAGTAAACATATTTTTTTTTTGTCAAAAGTTTGCTAATATATGCAAATAAAAAATATTATTGAATGGAAAACACTCTAAAGCTTCTAAAACCGTTTAAATTATGTCTGTATGTAAAGCAGAACTCTCAGGGCAGTCATTCTCCCAAACTCTCTCTTGTGATCAGAAAAGTTGGCCCAACTTTGACGTCATCGCCCCCACCCTCCCAAGCAGTTACAGTTCTGGGAACAGTCTCTCTGCCTTCAGAGCGATCTCAGCTTTCAATGGGGCTTCTCATTGTGAGAATCCCGCGCTCACGAGAGTTTTGGCTGGCCGAAACCTTTCGGTCACGCGAAAAAACAGGTCACTTTTATGCGCGCTGTGGTCAAGTCCTGTCTTTTTTCCAAGATCGATTAAACGGTGCCTGTGTTTCTGTTCGTCCTCACGATTGCTGTACACCTTTATAACATGTTAAAGCTTGATTATGAAGTTAGTTTGACAAGTTTAATCAACATATAATATGTAAGTTCGACGTTTTGGTGCGCATCCACTTGACTTTTGGCTACATTTCAACCGAAATGTGTCGTTTTTGAGAACCGAAAGACACAGACTGCAAAACTAAACGCTGTTTTTGGTAAGTATAATTCCTTCCAGGTTTTTTTATGGAAGAACAGCAAAGGTAAGGGAATATTTATGTGGTAAATTTGGGTTTATGTGGACTCCAAGATAGAGGAGCCATAATGCTACTTTTTGAGCGCCGACTCATAGTATAGCCTAGTGAACGAAACCTGTAACGTTAAAAATAAATGTAACACAGCGATTGCATTCAGAAGAAGTGTATCTAACTATATATATGTAGAACATGCATATTTAGTCAAAGTTTATGATGTGTATTCCTTGTTAGCTGACGTTATCTGCCGGAGCTATCGTCATTTCTCAGGACATTTGAATAGCATTTTTTGAACGATGCATCATTGTAAACAGAGATTTATGGATATATATAGTATATTATTGAAACAAAAAACATAAATGTACTGTGTAACATGTTATATTACTGTAATCTGATGAAGATTTCAAAAGGTTAGTGAAATAATTTTTCTTTTAATCCTGCGTTTGTTGATTGCATATTTTTTCCAACTTGGCTATGCAAATGAGCTATGTCTGCGGTGGTGGTTTGACATAAATATGTGCTATGTTTTCGTCGTAAAACATTTTAGAAATCTGACTTGCTGGGTAGATAAACAAGTTGTTTATCTTTCATTTGAGCTATTGGACTTCTTAATGTATGGAGGTTAAATATTTTTAGGAATATTTTTGCGTTCCATGCGCCACCTTCCAGCTGAACGTGGGGGGGGGGTGTTCCAAAATTGGAACCCTAGTCCCCTTCTGGTTAATTTGGACACGTTTTTCATACAAGCTACCAAATACTGCCCCCTACCCCAAAGAAGATTATATAATGCTGTTGTGTCTTTGGCTATGCCGGATTAAGTGATATGACATGCTATTCTATAAAATCCTTTCTCTGTAATTAATATTACCTGATTAAGCTAATCATGTAAATGTAATTAACTAGAAAGAAGGGGCACCACAAAAGAGTGTTTATAGAGCTCTTATCTTCTGAATAAACTCTGAAAGACCTAGTAATATTTTTTACATCAATAGCAGTCAATATTCATCGTCACCTTATTTCAGTCTCATCTGAACATTGTAGAATTCTTGGTTATCTTTACGAACCCTGGCTAAAAAGTTGAATCAGCAATACAAAATTGGGATTAATTATTTATTTACTAAATACCGAACTAATCACACAGAATTACATATACACAGAATGAATCATACCTTGATTACAAGTTATGTCATCAAGGAAAACTTCCCTAGTGGACGGAATAGATATGACAGCTGGTTACACAAAGAAAAGGGGGTTGGGTTTGAGTGAAAGAGCGGGAAGACTGAGGAACAAAGGGAGAAGCTCTGCTATCGTAAATACAGTATATTATGCATTCTAAATTACAGTCCATTTGGAAAAGGAAAATGCAATAAATATTTACTCTGAGCTGCGCTTCGGTAGGATGGTTGTAGATGCTGGCCATGTTGGCCAACAGTGATCTTCCTGTCCCCGGAAGAATGTCACTGGTGGTAAATTGGATACGTAGTAGTATCGTCGTAGTGTGTTCGACTGGCTAAGTCGCCCACGTTTACAGCTGCTGTTGCTAACTCAACTGCTAGGATGTCTCACTTCTTTAGTGAATAAGAGTTCAAAGTTTATACCATTCACAACCAAAGCTCAAGCTGAGGTTGGCTTACTTCTGTAGTTGACATGTTAGTCCCTTTCAACGTATGGACAGTCATCCTATCGTCCTCGGAACAGGAGGTTACATTTTCGTCAAGGGCTTATATAGTGGAGGGAGAGAAGGGTGTGTTTCATAGTTTATAACCCATGTCTCTTCACAGGGGCGGGCCACTGATTGAGCAGAGCTCTAATCTTATGAAACTCAATTCTCTCATTTGGAAGCTAAAATTACATTTAATCTTTTCACAAATAGTTTAATTTAAATTGCATTTAAATTACACAACAATTCCATGTGAGTCTGATAACTATAATGTGTAGACTTTCCCAGATACAGTTTATATTGTCCTGTCACCAGTCATAATGTCTCAGATGACAACCGAACTGACATCATATTCATTAAGTACCAATGCATATTTTGGGGAGGTCGTAAACCTTACCCACAGGCCAACATCATGACAGTGCTCAGAGAATATCTCACTCATGTCAAGCGTTATTGAAGTGCTGTGGTTTCAGGTTCATCTGCCTCATATAAAGCCTATTATTTTGGGCTGTTGCTATAGGCCACCAAATGCTAACAGTCAGTATCTAAATAATGTGTGTAAAATGCTTGATGATCTCTGATGTAAACAGAGATGTCTACTTTTTCGGGGACCTGAATATTGACTGGTTTTCATCAAGCTGTCCGCTCAAGAGGAAGCTTCTTACTCGAACCAGTGCCTGTAATCTGGTTCAGGTAATTAATCAATATACCAGCATGTTTACAAACAGTAAAGGAATAAGATCACCACGTGTATTGATCACATTCTTACTAATACTATATAACTTCTTTCTGAAGCTATATCCATACCCATTGGATGCAGTGATCACAATATAGTGGCTATATCCAGGAAAGCCAAAGTTCCAAAAGCTGGGCCCAAAATAGTGTATACAAAAGATTTTGCTGTGGCTCTTATGTGGATGATGTTAAAAATATTTGTTTATTCTAATGTTATTAATAAGGACCATCCAGACGCTGCACTTAATGAATTTATGAAATTGCTTCTTCCAATTATTGAAAAACATATACTTGTTAAGAAACTGAGTGTTAGAACTGTTAAGGTTACATGGATTGAGGAGGATTTGAAAAACTGTATGGTTGAAAGAGATCGTGTCATGCAGGTGAATGAGGACCCAAAAGCGACTTGGCGAAAACAGAGTATTTAATCCAGAATAAACTTTACAAAACAAAAAGCATAATACTACACGTAAAGACGAGAACAGACTGGAGACTTGATCGAGAACTGCAGGTTGCCTCGGGAAGGCACTTGAACCTAGCAGACTCAGACACCTGCTCACCACGCAGCATCTGAGGGAAACACGACACGACAGGGCAAAACATAGACACAGCACGGTGAATTATAAATGAGGATCCGACAGGGCAGGTACGGGAAACAAGGAGAGAAATAGGGACTCTAATCAGGGAAAAGGATCGGGAACAGGTGTGGGAAGACTAAATGATGATTAGGGGAATAGGAACAGCTGGGAGCAGGAACGGAACGATAGAGAGAAGAGAGAGCGAGAGAGTGAGAGAGGGAGGGGGAGAGAGAGGGATAGAAAGAGGGAAAGAACCTAATAAGACCAGCAGAGGGAAACGAATAGAATGGGAAGCACAGGGACAAGACATGATAATAAATGACAAAACATGACAGTACCCCCCACTCACCGAGCGCCTCCTGGCGCACTCGAGGAGGAATCCTGGCGGCAACGGAGGAAATCATCAATGAGTGAACGGTCCAGCACGTCCCGAGACGGAACCCAACTCCTCTCCTCAGGACCGTAACCCTCCCAATCCACTAAGTATTGGTGACCCCGTCCCCGAGAACGCATGTCCATGATCTTATGTACCTTGTAAATAGGTGCGCTCTCGACAAGGACGGGAGGGGGGAGGGAAGACGAACGGGGTGCGAAGAAAAGGCTTAACACAGGAGACATGGAAGACAGGATGGACGCGACGAAGATGTCGCGGAAGAAGCAGTCGCACAGCGACAGGATTGACGACCTGGGAGACACGGAACGGACCAATGAACCGCGGAGTCAACTTACGAGAAGCTGTCGTAAGAGGAAGGTTGCGAGTGGAAAGCCACACTCTCTGGCCGCAACAATACCTAGGACTCTTAATCCTACGTTTATTGGCGGCTCTCACAGTCTGTGCCCTGTAACGGCAAAGTGCAGACCTCACCCTCCTCCAGGTGCGCTCACAACGTTGGGACAAACGCTTGAGCGGAGGGAACGCTGGAGTCGGCAAGCTGGGATGAGAACAGAGGAGGCTGGTAACCCAGACTACTCTGAAACGGAGATAACCCGGTAGCAGACGAAGGAAGCGAGTTGTGAGCGTATTCTGCCCAGGGGAGCTGTTCTGCCCAAGACGCAGGGTTTCTGAAAGAAAGGCTGCGTAGTATGCGACCAATCGTCTGATTGGCCCTCTCTGCTTGACCGTTAGACTGGGGATGAAACCCGGAAGAGAGACTGACGGACGCACCAATCAAACGACAGAACTCCCTCCAAAACTGTGACGTGAATTGCGGGCCTCTGTCTGAAACGGCGTCTAACGGGAGGCCATGAATTCTGAACACATTCTCGATAATGATTTGTGCCGTCTCCTTAGCGGAAGGAAGTTTAGCGAGGGGAATGAAATGTGCCGCCTTAGAGAACCTATCGACAACCGTAAGAATCACAGTCTTCCCCGCAGACAAAGGCAGACCGGTAATGAAGTCTAGGGCGATGTGAGACCATGGTCGAGAAGGAATGGGGAGCGGTCTGAGACGACCGGCAGGAGGAGAGTTACCCGACTTAGTCTGCGCGCAGTCCGAACAAGCAGCCACGAAACGGCGCGTGTCACGCTCCTGAGTCGGCCACCAAAAGCGCTGGCGAATAGACGCAAGAGTGCCTCGAACACCGGGATGACCAGCTAACTTGGCAGAGAGAGCCCACTGAAGAACAGCCAGACGAGTGGAAACAGGAACGAAAAGGAGGTTACTAGGACAAGCGCGCGGCGACGCAGTGTGCGTGAGTGCTTGCTTAACCTGTCTTTCAATTCCCCAGACTGTCAACCCGACAACACGCCCATAAGGAAGAATCCCCTCGGGATCAGTAGAAGCCACAGAAGAACTAAACAGACGGGATAAGGCATCAGGCTTGGTGTTCTTGCTACCCGGACGGTAAGAAATCACAAACTCGAAACGAGCGAAAAACAACGCCCAACGAGCTTGACGGGCATTAAGTCGTTTGGCAGAACGGATGTACTCAAGGTTCTTATGGTCTGTCCAAACGACAAAAGGAACGGTCGCCCCCTCCAACCACTGTCGCCATTCGCCTAGGGCTAAGCGGATGGCGAGCAGTTCACGGTTACCCACATCATAGTTGCGCTCAGATGGCGACAGGCGATGAGAAAAATAAGCGCAAGGATGAACCTTATCGTCAGACTGGAAGCGCTGGGATAGAATGGCTCCCACGCCTACCTCTGAAGCGTCAACCTCGACAATGAATTGTCTAGTGACGTCAGGAGTAACGAGGATAGGAGCGGACGTAAAACGTTCTTTTAGAAGATCAAAAGCTCCCTGGGCGGAACCGGACCACTTAAAACACGTCTTGACAGAAGTAAGAGCTGTGAGAGGGGCAGCAACTTGACCGAAATTACGAATGAAACGCCGATAGAAATTAGCGAAACCTAAAAAGCGCTGCAACTCGACACGTGACCTTGGAACGGGCCAATCACTGACAGCTTGGACCTTAGCGGAATCCATCTGAATGCCTTCAGCGGAAATAACGGAACCGAGAAAAGTAACGGAGGAGACATGAAAAGAGCACTTCTCAGCCTTTACGTAGAGACAATTCTCTAAAAGGCGCTGTAGAACACGTCGAACGTGCTGAACATGAATCTCGAGTGACGGTGAAAAAATCAGGATATCGTCAAGATAGACAAAAACAAAGATGTTCAGCATGTCTCTCAGAACATCATTAACTAATGCCTGAAAAACAGCTGGCGCATTGGCGAGACCAAACGGCAGAACCCGGTACTCAAAATGCCCTAACGGAGTGTTAAACACCGTTTTCCACTCGTCCCCCTCTCTGATGCGCACGAGATGGTAAGCGTTACGAAGGTCCAACTTAGTAAAGCACCTGGCTCCCTGCAGAATCTCGAAGGCTGATGACATAAGGGGAAGCGGATAACGATTCTTAACCGTTATGTCATTCAGCCCTCGATAATCCACGCAGGGGCGCAGAGTACCGTCCTTCTTCTTAACAAAAAAGAACCCCGCCCCGGCCGGAGAGGAAGAAGGCACTATGGTACCGGCGTCAAGAGACACAGATAAATAATCCTCGAGAGCCTTACGTTCGGGAGCCGACAGAGAGTATAGTCTACCCCGAGGAGGAGTGGTCCCCGGAAGGAGATCAATACTACAATCATACGACCGGTGAGGAGGAAGGGAGTTGGCTCGGGACCGACTGAAGACCGTGCGCAGATCATGATATTCCTCCGGCACTCCTGTCAAATCGCCAGGTTCCTCCTGAGAAGTGGGAACAGAAGAAATGGGAGGGATGGCAGACATTAAGCACTTCACATGACAAGATACGTTCCAGGATAGGATAGAATTACAAGACCAATTAATAGAAGGATTATGACATACTAGCCAGGGATGACCCAAAACAACAGGTGTGAAAGGTGAACGAAAAATCAAAAAGAAATAGTCTCACTGTGGTTACCAGATACTGTGAGAGTTAAAGGTAGTGTCTCAAATCTGATACTGGGAAGATGACTACCATCTAAGGCAAACATGGGCGTAGGCTTGTCTAACTGTCTGAAAGGAATGTTATGTTTCCGAACCCATGCTTCGTCCATGAAACAACCCTCAGCCCCAGAGTCAATCAAGGCACTGCATGTAGCACCCGAACCGGTCCAGCGTAGATGGACCGACATAGTAGTACAAGATCTAGATGAAGAGACCTGAGTAGTAGCGCTCACCAGTAGCCCTCCGCTTACTGATGGGCTCTGGCCTCTTACTGGACATGAATTAACAAAATGTCCATCAAATCCGCAATAGAGGCACAGGCGGTTGGTGATCCTCCGTTCCCTCTCCTTAGTCGAGATGCGAATCCCTCCCAGCTGCATGGGCTCAGTCTCAGAGCCAGAGGAGGGAGATGGTTGCGATGCGGAGCAGGGAAACACCGTTGATGCGAGCTCTCTTCCACGAGCCTGGTGACGAAGATCTACCCGTCGTTCTATGCGGATGGCGAGAGCAATCAAAGAGTCCACACTGGAAGGAACCTCCCGAGAGAGAATCTCATCTTTGACCACTGTGTGGAGTCCCTCCAGAAAACGAGCGAGCAGCGCCGGCTCGTTCCAGTCACTAGAGGCAGCAAGAGTACGAAACTCTATAGAGTAATCCGTTATGGATCGATCACCTTGGCATAGGGAAGCCAGGACCCTAGAAGCCTCCCCACCAAAAACTGAACGGTCAAAAACCCGAATCATCTCCTCTTTAAAGTTCTGGTAATTGTTAGAACAATCAGCCCTTGCCTCCCAGATAGCTGTGCCCCACTCTCGGGCCCGGCCAGTAAGGAGTGAAATGACGTAAGCAACCCGAGCTCTCTCTAGAGTATGTGTTGGGTTGGAGAGAGAACACAATCTCACACTGGGTGAGAAAGGAGCGGCACTCAGTGGGCTGCCCGGAGTAGCAAGGTGGGTTATTAACCCTAGGTTCTGGAGGCTCGGCAGGCCAGGAAGTAACAGGGTGCACGAGACGAAGACTCTGGAACTGTCCAGAGAGGTCGGAAACCTGAGCGGCCAGGCTCTCCACGGCATGGCGAGCAGCAGACAATTCCTGCTCGTGTCTGCCGAGCATGGCTCCTTGGATCTCGACGGCAGTGTTACGAGCGTCTGTAGTCGCTGGGTCCATTCCTTGGTCGGATCCTTCTGTCATGCAGGTGAATGAGGACCCAAAAGCGACTTGGCGAAAACAGAGTATTTAATCCAGAATAAACTTTACAAAACAAAAAGCATAATACTACACGTAAAGACGAGAACAGACTGGAGACTTGATCGAGAACTGCAGGTTGCCTCGGGAAGGCACTTGAACCTAGCAGACTCAGACACCTGCTCACCACGCAGCATCTGAGGGAAACACGACACGACAGGGCAAAACATAGACACAGCACGGTGAATTATAAATGAGGATCCGACAGGGCAGGTATGGGAAACAAGGAGAGAAATAGGGACTCTAATCAGGGAAAAGGATCGGGAACAGGTGTGGGAAGACTAAATGATGATTAGGGGAATAGGAACAGCTGGGAGCAGGAACGGAACGATAGAGAGAAGAGAGAGCGAGAGAGTGAGAGAGGGAGGGGGAGAGAGAGGGATAGAAAGAGGGAAAGAACCTAATAAGACCAGCAGAGGGAAACGAATAGAATGGGAAGCACAGGGACAAGACATGATAATAAATGACAAAACATGACAGATCGGACCAAGGATTGGCTAATAATTCTGACTGCACATCTGACTGGCTGACTTACTACAAATTGAGAAATTTGAGAAATGATGTGACTAAACTGAACAAAACACAGAAGAAACTGTATTATGAAGCCAAGATCAAATATATAAAGAATGATGGATTTTTTAAAAACTCCATCTTTCATTGAATCAGATTATTTATTCATCACAAAACCATTTGATGTTGTCAATTATTTGAGTGATTCATTAATTGGCAAAGTGAGAACTTGAATAGGAGGGTCATCGTATCCGTGCATAAAAAAATAAATAAGAAAATAAAGCATTGTAAGTTTCAATTTAAGTAAAGTTAGTATGGGAGAAATGGAAAAATGATTGCTATTGACCCATTTACATTTACATTTACATTTAAGTCATTTAGCAGACGCTCTTATCCAGAGCGACTTACAAATTGGTGCATTCACCTTATGACATCCAGTGGAACAGTCACTTTACAATAGTGCATCTAAATCTTAAAGGGGGGGGGGGGGGTGTATTCCTTAAAGAGGTGGGGTTTCAGGTGTCTCCGGAAGGTGGTGATTGACTCCGCTGTCCTGGCGTCGTGAGGGAGTTTGTTCCACCATTGGGGGGGCCAGAGCAGCGAACAGTTTTGACTGGGCTGAGCGGGAACTGTACTTCCTCAGTGGTAGGGAGGCGAGCAGGCCAGAGGTGGATGAACGCAGTGCCCTTGTTTGGGTGTAGGGCCTGATCAGAGCCTGGAGGTACTGAGGTGCCGTTCCCCTCACAGCTCCGTAGGCAAGCACCATGGTCTTGTAGCGGATGCGAGTTTCAACTGGAAGCCAGTGGAGAGAGCGGAGGAGCGGGGTGACGTGAGAGAACTTGGGAAGGTTGAACACCAGACGGGCTGCGGCGTTCTGGATGAGTTGTAGGGGTTTAATGGCACAGGCAGGGAGCCCAGCCAACAGCGAGTTGCAGTAATCCAGATGGGAGATGACAAGTGCCTGGATTAGGACCTGCGCCGCTTCCTGTGTGAGGCAGGGTCGTACTCTGCGGATGTTGTAGAGCATGAACCTACAGGAACGGGCCACCGCCTTGATGTTAGTTGAGAACGACAGGGTGTTGTCCAGGATCACGCCAAGGTTGAAAGTGGCAAACCTCCTGGAATTGACAACTTGGAAGGCTACTGTGGATGACTCTATAGCCACTCCTCTCTGTCATATCTATAATCTGAGCCAAGAGCCAAGAGCCAAGAGGAAAGTCTTTGTACTCAGGCCTGGTAAAGTGGTAAAGTGGCCTTTACTGGTTCGAACAGTAGACCTATCAGCTTGTTGCCAGCTGTTAGCAAACTGTTGACAAAAATGGTGTTTGACCAAATATGATGCTATTTCTCTGTAAACAAATTAACTTCTCCAGGGTAGGGGGCAGCATTGAGATTTTTGGATGAAAAGCGTGCCCAAATTAAACCGCCTGCTACTCAGCCATACAACCTGGAATATGTTTCTAAAACTGTTTGAATGATGTCTGTGAGTATAACAGAACTCATGTGGCAGGCAAAAACCAGAGAAAAAAAACAGGAAGTGGGAAATCTAAAATTAGTAGTTTTTCAACTCTTGGCCTATCGAATACACAGTGGCTATGGGATTATATTGCACTTCCTACGGCTTCCACTAGATGTCAACAGTCTTTAGAACCTTGTTTGGTGCTTCTACTGTGAAGTGGGGGCGAATGAGAGGGGAGTGAGTCAGAGGTCTGCCAGAGAGCCATGAGCTCAGTCTTGCGCGTTCACGTGATAGTTATCTTGCATTCCATTGCAATTCGACAGACAAAGGAATTCTCCGGTTGGAACATTATTGAAGATTTAGGTTAAAAACATCCTAAAGATTGATTCTATACTTCGTTTGACATTTTTTATACGGACTGTAACGGAACTTTTGGACTTTTCCTCTGCTCCTAGTGATCGCGCATCATGAATTTGGAATCCTGGGCTGAACGCGCTAAAAAAAGTAGGTATTTGGACATAAATTATGGACATTATCGAACAAAACAAACATTTGTTGTGGAACTGAGATTCCTTGGAGTGCATTCTGATGAAGATCATCAAAGGTAAGTGAATATTTATAATGCTATTTCTGACTTCTGTTGACTACACAACATTGCGGATATCTGTTCGGGTTGTTTTGGTCTCTGAGCACTGTACTCAGATTATAGCATGGTGTGCTTTTTCAGTAAAGTTTAAAAAAAATCTGACACAGTGGTTGCATTAAGGAGAAGTGGATCTAAAATTAAAAGCATAACAGTTGTATCTTTTAGCAATGTTTATTATGAGTATTTCTGTACATTTGTATTTTTCGTGAAGTTATTTTTCGTGGAGAAGAAGGACAAGACCCTGCATCCAAGGCCCTATCACCTTTTTGAGTGTTTCCTGGGATATCAGCCCTCGCTCTTCCCTGAGCAGGAAGAGGAGGTTGGCATACCTTCTACCCAGATGTTTGTCCGCTGCTGTCGTCGTGCCTGGAGGAGAGCCTGCTCGGTCCTCCTCAAGACCTCGGCTTCCGGGATCGTCTCGGGCAGATGGTATGGCTATCCACCCGCAAACTCTCCTCCCGGTTTATCAACCCGTTCCCCATCTCCAAGATCATTAGCCCCTCTGCAGTTTGTCTTCTTTTTCCCAGTGCCCTTTGCATCCCACCGTTTATGTGTCCAGAGTCATACCCATGTCTCACAGCCCTTTGTCTCCTGTTTCTGGTTTTGACCCTTGCCTGTCCTGACTCCAATCCTGCCTGCCTGACCACTCTGCCTGCCCCTGACCCGGAGCCTGCCTGCCAACCTGTACCTTTGCTCCCCACTGGATTTTTGACCTCTGCTAACCCTGACCCTGAGCCTGCTTGGTGTCCAGTACCATTGCCTCACCTCTGGTTTACTGACCCGTTCATGCCTTAACATGTCTATTGCCTGCCACTATTGGATCAATAAACTATTGGTTATTATCTTCATACCTGATACAGACAGTCATTGAGGCATTCAGTTACTGTTCGATTAAACGCTAGAATGGGCAAAATACGTGACCTAAGTGACTTTGAGCAAGACAACAAGATCTAACCTTGACACAGAAGATAGCTAATGTTAGGGTTTTGTCTAGGCTTTACCGAGAACGGTGCGACAAACCAAAAACATCCAGTCAGCGGCAGTCCTGTGGGTGAAAACAGCTCATTGATGAGAGGTCAGAAGAGAATGGCAAAAATGGTGCATGCTAACAGGAAGGCCACAAACAGGCAAACAATGGCGCAGTACAACAGTGGTGTGCAGATAGTCATTTCGGAACGCACAACTCGTCGGTCCTTGTCACAGACGGGCTATTGCAGCCTACAACCACACCTACAACCATAGGGTTCCACTCCTATCAGCTAAAAAGTGGAAAAACAGACATATCCAGATTCCTGTTGCGTCATGGTGATGGCAGAGTCAGGATTTGGTGCAAGCAGCGTAAGTCCATTTTCCCATCCTACCCGGTGTCAATGGTACTGGCTGGTGGCAGGGGTGTAATGGTTTGGGGAATGTTTTCCTGGCACACATTAGGTCCCTTGATAATAATTGGGCAATGTTTCCTTTCACTTAAGAATTCAGGCTGTTCTGGAGGCAAAGGGGGTCTGACTCGGTACCAGATGGGTGTACCTAATAAACTGATTATATAAATGTATTGGATGCATAACTCTGCAATTCTTTAGGCTGAAAACAAGCTGTAAAAGGCACAAGACACAACCTTCAAAAGTTAATGATTTAAAAACGTTTAATTTTATTTTGTTTTCATTGGGATTTGAGTCACAATAAATTGAACTATTCACCTTCTGAAAACTGCAGACAATTACCTTTGACTATGCATGGGAAATTCTACACATAGATTAATAGTTAGTTCAAAACAGATTTTAGCTATGAAAGGGAAACAGCCAACAGACCAGGGTTTAAACCAGCAACCCTTGCAGTTATGCCATCACTCCACCTGTGCCATTAAGGCCCAGACCTTTAGGCAAAAGCCAAATGTAAGGTTACAACAACAATGCCAATGACAGACTTTTGGCTCACTCCGACTGGCATGTGGAAATGTTGTATAATACACATCTAAAGGGTAACAACATAGTGTGGTCAAAAACGTAGTAACTTAATAATAGTCACGATCTGGTTACCTATAAATACAAACATAGTTATCTTTTTGGGTTATTACATATTTATTAACTTATTCAAGTTATATTCCAAACTAACCAAAATGCACGATGTAAATATCTCGCAAGCTTCATAGCAAGCTGCTCTTGGTGAAGTAATTCAATTTTGAGCTAAATTAAAAAATATATAATGATTAGAAGTTGAAAAAGGAACAGAATTGAATGATATAAATGGTTATTTATTTATTTGTTTTCAAAATGGTTCATTTTGCTGGTCGGAACAGTTGAACAGAACACACATATTAGGTCCTGTTCCTAACAATCGGAAAATAAATTCAGTTCCTGATATTGAACAAACTAAAGGCCTTATATTATACATTATATAACATTCTAATTAAACCAAACCAAACTGAATACATTACATCATACATTATAACCAAACCAAACTGAATACATTACATCATACATTATAACCAAACCAAACTGAATACATTACATCATACATTATAACCAAACCAAACTGAAAACCTTACATTATACATAATTTAATATTATAACCAAACCAAACAGAAGACATTACATTATACATTATATAACATTATAACCAAACCAAACTGAAAACCTTACATTATACATTATAATCAAACCAAATTTAAGACGTTACATTATAATCTAACCAAACTGAAGACGTTACATTATAATCTAACCAAACTGAAGACGTTACATTATAATCTAACCAAACTGAAGACGTTACATTATAATCTAACCAAACTGTAGACGTTACATTATAATCTAACCAAACTGAAGACGTTACATTATAATCTAACCAAACTGAAGACGTTACATTATAATCTAACCAAACTGAAGACGTTACATTATAACCAAACCAAACTGAAGACGTTACATTATAATCAAACCAAACTGAAGACGTTACATTATAATCAAACCAAACTGAAGACGTTACATTATAATCTAACCAAACTGAAGACGTTACATTATAATCAAACCAAACTGAAGACGTTACATTATAATCAAACCAAACTGAAGACGTTACATTATAACCAAACCAAACTGAAGACGTTACATTATAATCTAACCAAACTGAAGACGTTACATTATAATCAAACCAAACTGAAGACGTTACATTATAATCTACCCAACTGAAGACGTTACATTATAATCTAACCAAACTGAAGACGTTACATTATAATCTAACCAAACTGAAGACGTTACATTATAATCTAACCAAACTGAAGACGTTACATTATAATCTAACCAAACTGAAGACGTTACATTATAATCTAACCAAACTGAAGACGTTACATTATAATCAAACCAAACTGAAGACATTACATTATAATCTAACCAAACTGAAGACGTTACATTATAATCTAACCAAACTGAAGACGTTACATTATAATCAAACCAAACTGAAGACGTTACATTATAACCAAACCAAACTGAAGACGTTACATTATAATCAAACCAAACTGAAGACGTTACATTATAATCTAACCAAACTGAAGACGTTACATTATAATCAAACCAAACTGAAGACGTTACATTATAATCTAACCAAACTGAAGACGTTACATTATAATCTAACCAAACTGAAGACGTTACATTATAATCAAACCAAACTGAAGACGTTACATTATAATCTAACCAAACTGAAGACGTTACATTATAACCAAACCAAACTGAAGACGTTACATTATAATCAAACCAAACTGAAGACGTTACATTATAATCAAACCAAACTGAAGACGTTACATTATAATCAAACCAAACTGAAGACGTTACATTATAATCTAACCAAACTGAAGACGTTACATTATAATCAAACCAAACTGAAGACGTTACATTATAATCTAACCAAACTGAAGACGTTACATTATAACCAAACCAAACTGAAGACGTTACATTATAATCAAACCAAACTGAAGACGTTACATTATAATCAAACCAAACTGAAGACGTTACATTATAATCAAACCAAACTGAAGACGTTACATTATAACCAAACCAAACTGAAGACGTTACATACCTTACTGATCTCAACAGATTATCATTATTGTTAACAGAAAGTCTACACATGCATACAAGAGCAAAAAAGTACTCATATTAAATTCAACTAATTTAAATGTATTGTTTACACAACAATATGTTCTATATCGTCAATGTATCAAATTGATTATCAAAGGTTTTGCACATTAAATGCAACGTATTGACTTAGGCATCAATATCCGTGATCCATATATTTTTGCAAAAGGTTCACAATTTGATGCCAATGAACTGATACCAGCCTCCACAGAAATATAGTCACCAACTTTTTTGTTGTTGTTGAATAAAAACGAATTGAGACACATAACAGATAACTAATAGCAGTGCATGTAAACACAAGGACTGAATAAAATGTCAAAATAATGCAACAACACATTTCTCATTCACTTAGCTGTAGAAATCCAAGCGCCCGTGAGGCTTTCTCAAAGAGAGCAGTAAACCTTTGTCTGAATACAGATTGAGAGAACCCAAGACACAGAGAGTTACAGAGGCCAACGACAGAGGAAATTGTGCATGCAATTAACCCATCTTTATCTATTTGTTGGTAGAAGTCCAATTCAAATAGGAAGACGACTATTACTGTCCACATACAGCTGAGTAGGCAGAGAGCAGCCTGTAACATGGCTGTTACAGTGACCATCATCTGGCTTTGAAGCTGGGGCTGGGAGAAAGGACTGCTACTCTCCTCCATCCTCTTCATGTGCCTTCGCAGGTAGATGTAGGTGCTGCCGGAGGAAAATATGATTGACGCAAGAAGCCGGGTGAAATATAAACCTTGTGCTATCAAAGACACAATATACAGATCAGTCCATTCACCATCACCTGGGGTTACAGTTGTATTGAGGTGGAGGGAGTTGTTGGTGAACCAGTTGTTAACTACCATCCCATGTTCCATGTAAGTGCTTGACCCACACAGAAGTAAAGTTCCATCTAAGACAAGACCAGAATAAATGACTCTATCAATGTGTTTTTTCATCCAGATGAAAATTGCATGACGCTGTGGGACAATCATGAGGTGGTAAAACATACTAATCCAAGCAGTACAGGAGAAGATGGCGCAGTAGCTAAAGTACCCAATAGAGCTTATGATAAAGAAAACCTCAGTGGTGCGATTATAAACTAAATATAACCAGATCGAAAGGAGATTTTCAATTTGGTGGACTGAGTTGCTTAAAACCATCAAGCCCAGCAGGATCCTCAGAGGCAGAAGACGAGTAACACCACTCTCTCTCCGTGGAACCATCAGGCAAATTATAAAAAATAGATTCAAAATGGTGGCTGCAGTAGCAACAATTCCGCAAAAAATGGCAAACTCTTTGCCGTCCATCGCTAACCCTTTTAATTAGTGACACAGCAGTCCTGATCGTAAGGCACCTGTCTGTACTCTTTTCTTCCACTACAGTGACTCGTGATGACCAATGTCATACCACACTGGACTTTATTGAGAAAAAACGGCTGGCTTGTTGGGTCCTCTGAAATGGACCATACCCAGTGTGCATAATATATCATGCAAACCACAGAGTGAGTCAGAAAGAACGCTGCACTTTGGAGAAAAAAACACACATTGTTCCACTGCTGCCAGAATAGGCTTGTAGGAAATATAAATATTGTTAACATTTACTAGGTGAAAGAGAGTTAGCACCAATTTCACAAAAGGTATTTAGTTCATAATAATGTCATTGCATTTATCTACATAATTTTAAATAAACTGTTTCACTTCATGTTGACTGAAGAGAAGACGGTTTGAGAGAAGGCACAGGGAGAGAGAACAGAGAGATCACAGTGGCCTGTATGTGTCCACAGGGATCCACGTCACCATAGAAGTCCTTTCTCTAGACGCATATTACAGTGATCTGGAGTGTCTGCATCATGCATGTCACGGTAAAATAAATGTGTCACCAAAATATCCGCAAACACACTATAATCCATATTTGAAAACATTCCCTTTAACTGTACATTCACGCTTGAAAACATTCCCTTTATCCCTTTAACTGGACATTCACACTTGAAAACATTCCCTTTAACTGGACATTCACGCTTGAAAACATTCCCTTTATCCCTTTAACTGGACATTCACACTTGAAAACATTCCCTTTAACTGGACATTCACGCTTGAAAACATTCCCTTTATCCCTTTAACTGGACATTCACACTTGAAAACATTCCCTTTAACTGGACATTCACGCTTGAAAACATTCCCGTTAACTGGACATTCACGCTTGAAAACATTCCCTTTAACTGAACATTCACGCTTGAAAACATTCTCTTTAACTGGACATTCAGGCTTAAAAACATTCTCTTTAACTGGACATTCACGCTTGAAAACATTCTCTTTAACTGGACATTCACGCTTGAAAACATTCCCTTTAACTGGACATTCACGCTTGAAAACATTCCCTTTGACTGGACATTGACACTTGAAAACATTCCCTTTAACTGGACACTCACACTTGAAAACATTCCCTTTAACTGGACACTCACACTTGAAAACATTCCCTATATCTGAACACTCACACTTGAAAACATTCCCTTTAACTGAACACTCACACTTGAAAACTTCCCTTTAACTGGACACACACTTGAAAACAAATCTTTCAACCCTATCTTGTGCAACTCAAATGAATCTGGAGCACTCCATTTTGCATGGACATTAAAACGTTGTTTTCTCAGGTGGTTTTCTGCCTCATTTATGTTTTGTGATAAAAAGATAATCTGCTACCTAGCAACATGCAAAGTGGTTAAGGTGAAAGTAAACTTCCTTGACCTTACCTGGTCACGCCACTAAAGCCACTGTGCATTTCATGGAGACGTCATGTTATCTTGATTGATAGAACCAGGTTACAATAGAAACAAGGGAATACAACTGGGTCCTACATTACAGTACAGCTAAGATGCAATTCATTAAATAAAAATATTATGTATTTTTTAATTGGATGAATAAGAATATCTCCCTGTGTTGTAATATTTGACTAACCTGGGCCCCGGTTTCCCAATAGCGATGGTATTTAGTTTTAGGAGTGTTTTAACGCTCACAAGTACATTGTTGAGGCATGTATCCATACTGATAGGATCGAATCTCCATTCAAATTTTAACCCCTTACAGTGGTGGAAATAGGCCTACAGTTGAAAAGAGACGTTTATGTACACTTAGGTTGGAGTCATTAAAATTTGTTTTTCAACCACTCCAAACATTTATTGTGAACAAACTATAGTTTTGGTAAGTCGGATAGGACATCTACTTTGTGCATGAGTAAAACATTTAAACATGTTAACCCTCGCAAGGCTGCAGGCCCAGACGGCACCCCCAGCCGGGTCCTCAGAGCATGCGCAGACCAGCTGGCTGATGTGTTTACGGACATATTCAATCAATCCTTATCCCAGTCTGCTGTTCCCACATGCTTCAAGAGGGCCACCATTGTTCCTGTTCCCAAGAAACCTAAGGTAACTGAGCTAAACGACTACCGCCCCGTAGCACTCACTTCCGACATCATGAAGTGCTTTGAGAGACTAGTCAAGGACCATATCACCTCCACCCTACCTGACACCCTAGACCCACTCCAATTTGCTTACTGCCCCAATAGGTCCACAGACGACGCCATTGCAACCACACTGCAGACTGCCCTAAGCAATCTGGACAAGAGGGTCTATGTGAGAATGCTGTTCATCGACTACAGCTCAGCATTTAACACCATAGTACCCCCAAACTCATCATCAAGCTCGAGACCCTGGGTCTCGACCCCACCCTGTGCAACTGGGTACTGGACTTCCTGATGGGCCGCCCCCAGGTGGTGAGGGTAGGTAACAACATCTCAATCCTACTGATCCTCAACACTGGGGCCCCACAAGGGTGCGTTTTCATCCTTCTCCTGTACTCCCTGTTCATCCACGACTCAGTGGCCATGCACGCCTCCAACTCAATCATCAAGTTTGCAGACGATACTACAGTGGAAGGCTTGATTACCAACAACGACGAGACGGCCTACAGGGAGGAGGTGAGGGCCCTCGGAGTGTGGTGTTAGGAAAATAACCTCACACTCAACGTCAACAAATCAAAGGAGATGATCATGGACTTCAGGAAACAGCAGAGGGAGCACCCCACACCCCACATTTAGCTCTCCTAGCTTTGCCATTGAAGAACTGAAGCAAGCTCACTCGACCTGGCCCGGGTGTCCTGGAAAGATATGGACCTCGTTCCGTCAGTAGAGGATGCTTGGTTATTCTTTAAAAGTGCTTTCCTCACCATCTTAAATAAGCATGCACCATTCAAAAAATGATGAACTAAGAACAGATAAAGCCCTTTGTTCACCCCAGACTTCCCTTTTCTGTGGCTGGCCATGCTTTCCACCTGGCTACCCCTACCCCGGGCATTCAGCTCTGCACCCCCCACAGCAACTTGCCCAAGGCTCCCCCATTAATCCTTCACCCAAATCCAGATAGCTGATGTTCTGAAAGAGCTGCAAAATCTGGACCCCTACAAATCAGCTGGGCTAGACAATCTGGACCGTCTCTGTCTAAAATTATCTGCCTCAATTGTTGAAACCCCTGCAGCCTGTTCAACGTCTCTTTCGTATCATCTGAGATCCCTAAAGATTGGAAAACTGCCGTGGTCATCCCCCTCTTCAAAGGGGGAGACACTCTAGACCCAAACTGTTACAGACCTATATCAATCCTACCCTGCCTCTCTAAGGTCTTCGAAAGCCAAGTTAACAAACAGATCACTGACCATTTCGAATCCCACCGTACCTTCTTGGCTATGCAATCTGGTTCCGAGCTGGTCAAGGACGCACCAAAGCCACTCTTAAGGTCCTAAACAAAATCATAACCGTCCTAGATAAAAAACAATACTGTGCTGCCATCTTCATAAACCTGGCCAAGGCTTTCGACTCTGTCAATCACCACATTCTTATCGGAAGACTCAACAGCCTTGGTTTCTCAAATGACTGCCTCGCCTGGTTTACGAACTACTTCTCAGATAGAGTTCAGTGTGTCAAATCGGAGATCCTGTTGTCCGGACCTCTGGCAGTCTGTGGGGGTGCCACAGGGTTCCATTCTCGGGCCAACTTGTTTTTCTGTATACATCAATGATGTCGCTCTTGCTGCTGGTGATTCTCTGATCCACCTCTGCGCAGACAACACCAACACTGTATACTTCTGGCCCTTGTTTGGACACTGTGTTAACAAACCTCCAGACGAGCTTCAGTTCCATACAACACTCCTTTCGTGGCCTCCAACTGCTCTTAAATGCAAATACAACTAAATGCATGCTCTTCAACCGATCGCTGCCTGCACACGCCCATCTAGCATTACTACTCTGGATGGTTCAGACTTAGAATATGTGGACAACTACAGATACCAAGGTGTCTGGTTTTACTAAACTCTCTATCCAGACTCACATCAAGCATCTCCAATCCAAAATTAAATCTAGAATCAACTTCCTATTTCACAACAAAGCATCCTTCACTCATGCTGCCAAACATACCCTCGTAAAACTGACTATCCTACCTATCCTTGACTTCGGCGATGTTATTTACAAAATAGCCTCCAACACTCTACTCAGCAAATTGGATGCAGTCTATCACTGTGCCATCCGTTTTGTCACCAAAGCCCCATATACCACCCACCACTGCAACCTGTATGCTCTAGTCGGCTGGCCCTCGCTACATATTCGTCGCCAAACCCACTGGCTCCAGGTCATCTACAAGTCCATGCTAGATAAAGCTCCGCCTTATCTCAGTTCACTGGTCACGATAGCAACACCCACCCGTAGCACGCGTTCAAGCAGGTGCATCTCACTGATCATCCCGAAAGCCAACACCTCATTTGGCCGCCTTTCCTTTCAGTTCTCTGCTGTCTGTGACTGGAACGAATTGCAAAATCACTGAAGTTGGAGACTTTAAACATCTGCTATCAAATCAAATCAAATCAAATTTATTTATATAGCCCTTCGTACATCAGCTGATATCTCAAAGTGCTGTACAGAAACCCAGCCTAAAACCCCAAACAGCAAACAATGCAGGTGTAAAAGCACGGTGGGGTTGGGTGGGGTTATCTGAGCAGCTAACCGATCGCTACAGCTGTACATAGTCCATCGGTAAATAGCCCACCCAATTTACCTACCTCATCCCCATACTGTTTTTATTTATTTACTTTTCTGCTCCTTTGCACACCAGTATCTCTACGTGCACATGACCATCTGATCATTTATCACTCCAGTGTTAATCTGCAAAATTGTAATTATTTGCCTACCTCCTCATGCCTTTTGCACACAATGTATATAGACTCTTTTTTTTCATTTTTTCTACTGTGTTATTGACCTGTTTATTGTTTACTCCATGTGTAACTCTGTGTTGTTGTCTGTTCACACTGCTATGCTTTATCTTGGCCAGGTCGCAGTTGTAAATTAGAACTTATTCTCAACTAGCCTACCTGGAGAAGGATATGGAAAAATATTACCTTGGCGTCCCGTAATCCAAATCATCAAGCTATAACTTTTAGGTTTAGTGGGGCGGCAGCTAGCCTAGTGGTTAGAGTGTTGGACTAGTAAACAGAAAGTTGCAAGATCAAATCCCTGAGCTGACAAGGTAAAAATCTGTCGTTCTACCCCTGAACAAGGCAGTTAACCTACTGTTCCTAGGCCGTCATTGAAAATAAGAATTAGTTCTTAACTGACTTCCCTAGCTAAATAAAAGTTAAAACAAATGTTCACAGACTGTATATAACACCAAGGAAACATTTTACGATAAAATTGGCCCCAACTCCTAACTGGCGACTGTGTCCCCTAAATCAAGAAAGCACATTTCTGCCTATGATGTGAGTGTCCTGCAGTTGCATATTTCTATGGCAGAGTTACAACATTTATTTTGAAGTGCATGAATGTAGATATTCACATGTTGGATGGATGGATGGATGGATGGTTGGATGGATGGGTGGGGATGGATGGATGGGTGGGGATGGATGGATGGGTGGGGATGGATGGATGGTTGGATGGGGTTGGATGGATGGATGGGTGGGGTTGGTTGGATGGTGGGGTTGGTTGGATGGATGGATGGGTGGGGATGGATGGATGGGTGAGGTTGGTTGGATGGATAGATGGATGGATGGGTGGGGATGGATGGATGGATGGGTGGGGTTGGATGGATGGATGGGTGGGGTTGGATGGATGGATGGGTGGGGATGGATGGATGGGTGGGGTTGGTTGGATGGATAGATGGATGGGTGGGGATGGATGGCTGGATGGATGGATGGATGGCTGGATGGATGGGTGGGGTTGGATGGATGGATGGGTGGGGTTGGATGGATGGATGGGTGGGGATGGATGGATGGATGGGTGGGGTTGGTTGGATGGATAGATGGATGGATGGGTGGGGATGGATGGATGGATGGATGGGTGGGGTTGGATGGATGGATGGGTGGGGTTGGATGGATGGATGGGGTTGGATGAATGGATGGGTGGGGTTGGATGGATGGATGGACGGGTGGGGTTGGATGGATGGATGGTTGGGTTTGGGAGGTTGGCTCTCTTATTTTAGTTTTTTTCTCTTTACATACTAAATGTAAACTATTTAATACAATCATAATGATCAATACTTATTTTTGTCCTTTTTAAAAAATATATATATTTTATTTTGGGGTGGCAGCCTACAGGTAAATACGATATTAACTGAGTAGCAAATTATGTGTTGCTTGAACCTTTAACCCCCCACACCCCCAACAAAGAAATCACAGAAAAATATATAAATGTGGTCACAAAAAAAAGAGACACAATAAAATGTTCCACAACTACAGTTCTGACATCGAAGCAATTTAATGTTCTGGCTTTGTGATTGAATTAGGTCAGATTCCATTTTGTACCCTATTTACCATAACAACGTTTGGAGGAAGACGGGATGTAGTTTCACACCACGTAATGAATGTTTCTACTTCCTCAGAATACACAGCACCACCCATCCTTGGTCTGTACATGCTTATACACACATGTACCAACAAATGCAAAGACACATACCGTATTCAAAGCCCCAAAAATGTGTGTGAACGGAAGAAAGAGAATGGTTGTGATAGAGGTTATGTAGCACGAAACATCTGGAAAATATTAATTATTTTTCAAAAAGAATGTTTGGTTTTATTAAACATATATTCATTATATACCTGTACAATTATAGCCATACAAAATTGGCCCTCAAAGTAATCACAATATCAACAAGTACAAATAGGAGTCTCAGAGGTTAATTCTAACTTGCTTTCAAGGACACTTTAATTTGAAAGAAAACATTTTTTCAGGCAATACCTCAGCCAATCTTATTATTTTGTGACGGTGTGTATATGAATTGTTGCTCATGAAAGAGTTTTACGTGTGAATTTTCATTCTCTGTTTTTATTCTTTCTAAACTGTCAAACCAGGTTATTTTGCACTGATGATACTTTCCCTCTTCATTTTAGGTGGAAAATAAAACTAAGCTGAACATCCACATCCATCATCCAATACTAGTAAACACTAATCACCTTATAATGTAGATCTAACATAGGGATATTGTTGACAATCAGTACAAAAGCAATGAATTACAAACTTCAAATAAGAAATAAGATATAAAATGGTCACCAACGCATGACCAGGATCAAAGGTGTGCCAGAACAAATGGCTGCTTGAGGAAACAATCCAAACGAAATAATGAAAAGTACAAAGAAAAGACAAAGAGCTTATGAGAAGATGAGGAACAACTAAAGCTTTGTATATGGCAGCTCTTTGAAGACTCTTCTAACCCTTGGCCGGCAGCCACTTGACTGGGATGTGATGGGTTGGTTCTCTTGCTAGGGGACAGCTAGCAGATGTTCCAGTCAGCTGGGTTCTTTTTACATTTTCTTCCTTTCAGCAATACAAAGCAGCCTAGCCTATGGCATAGAAACCTCAAGAACACTGGGCAGAAAGAACAATGATTTTCAATTGAACTTTCCAAAGAAAAATGTCTCTTGTATTGATGTAATTTTTAAATGGCTTTATTTAGGGATTTAATGACATTTAAATATATAACTTTTTGTATTTAATCTTAATTAATCACTGCATTATCAAGATCAGTAAAACAATACTTCTCTTACTCCAATGTGTTATTTAATATTATGTTATCTCAGAAGGCCTTTGCATTGAGCCTTTTCAACCATTCCCAGAGCACTGCACCGCGGTACTGTAATTACCATCAAAATGGTGGCTGAATAGTCTCCCTGCTCTCTGAAGGCAAGCCACTCTGTATTGACCCTCTGTATTACATCAATGGCACAGATGTGAAAGCTGTTGAACTTCTCGTCCTTTTCGTAAGTATTTGAAATGGAGTAAGTGCATCTGTGTGTAGTTTCTGTGCGTCGGGAGATTTCTTCCCCACATGACAGTGGGATAGTTTAATCTTGGCCATCTACACCATTGTGGCTTTTTCCCATAACATTGCCTACTTTTACCATAACATTGCCCACTTTTACCATAACATTGCCTACTTTTACCATAACATTGCCCACTTTTCCCATAACATTGCCCACTTTTCCCATAACATTGCCCACTTTTCCCATAACATTGAATATTCTAATCTTTCCAGACTCTGTATTTCTGTCATTGGATAAATCCATTGCACCATATCCATATGCTTCAATCTCTCATAGCACTGTTTTCCTGTCCCATCACCACCATTTGTGAGCCGGCCGGTCAACATATTTGCAGCTACAAGTCCCGTCCTACGGAGTATCTACACAGAAACGGGAAGAAATTCCCCATCAGGATATTCCCACAGTTCCCTAAAGGAGAAGGAATTCTTAATTTCTACCCCAGAGGAGGGAGGAAAAAGGCTGCCTCCTCCTGTGCAGACAGCTAGACAAAACAGAAGAGAGGTAAGCGGCGATGGCTAGAAGGCTTGGCTGGACACTGTGGTCAGATGTAGTACTCCCTGTTGTCCCTGAGGGTGGAGCTATGACTGTCATGGAGGTGACACTCTGTCCGGTAGGCTGGTTCTGCCTGGTAGGCTGCTTCTCTCCGGCAGGCTATCTCCAGGTTGGTTTGGTGCTCCTTCTCCTTGATGCTTGTGTCTCTCCGGGCCTGCCGGTGCTGGTACAGGAGACGGGTCATCACCACCACTACACACAGAGTGATGAAGATTACTGCTGACACCACACCTGCGGGGGAGCAAGGGCAGCCATTTTAGTTATACATCTGAGGGGGGCTGGGGTCATGACTCATATCATGGTACGTCTCAATTTATTAGAAATAAGTTATCCTGGACTTAAAAATGCACTGTGCAGAAATCGCTGCGCCATTACCTGGTAGCTAAAATTCGAATAGTTCGCTTAATAGTCCCATTGCACTGTTTATTCCCCCCTATTTATTTTACATGTAAATAGCTAGTTGTGTGTCCAGCACTTTTGAACTGTATATGTGACAAAACAAGCAATTATAGTGTATCATCATTGTACCATCTACACTGCTGTGAAACATATTTTCCATAACCAAAAATAATTGTATTTTCAGCTGTTTGAAGCTGGTGTACAAAACTGGAAGTAAAAGATGCAAAAATGTAACGAAAGAATGGGAAGCATAGAAATAGTGCACATAGAACATATCTACCACCTCTTAGACTTGCTTTCAATGAGAATGAGAGATCTATAAACACATATTTCTGTGTGAATTTGGTTGGGTCGCCCAAAAAGTTACATATTGCAGCTTTAACAATGAGGAACCCCATTCACAAAAAACTTCAGAGGGACAGCCATTGTGAGGTAAGAGAGTGAGAGAGAGAGGAAGAGAGAGAGAGGAAGAAAGACAGTGAAACAAAGTGACATCTGGGACTAGTTTCATATTAACACCGAAACAATAAATTAAGATAAAATAGAGAAACAAACCTCCTATGACTGCCGAGTCATGCAGGCTGACATTATCTTTGTTTGTTTTCGCAGCTTGATCTGGCAGGGAAGAAAGGCCCATTCATTATCTTTCAGTAATGAGTGAACGAGCTGTGCAGCAAAATGGATGTTCCTCAACAGGGTGTATGTGGCAGAATATAACTTATTTGTTTAACTGCGTAAACAATGAAAAACAAAAGTTCCATCAGGCTGGCAGGCTTCAGCTCATTGTCGACTCATTCCTGATTCATCTGAAATGTAATAATGATGCTTTAAGCAGGAGGCGAGACTGGGAACATCCACAATCGATTCCACGCAGCTCCAAATGGCTTCCGCTGTGAAAGCTGAACAGCTGTGGCAGAGTAAAGGAACTCATTTACTTGTTTTATCCAGTTAGCTGAGTGGAGACTGTTTTTTACAACAGCAGCACTTACCTGAGAGTGGGTGTGAGGTTGTTGAGTCCGCCGGAGCCCCACAGTTAGACTCCACCAGGTGACCACGTACACTGACCAATGAGCTGCCACGGTTCAGTAGTGCTGCCTTCAGTGGAGCCATGTGATTGAACTGGACGGAGGACAGGCAGCCAATGAAGCCCTTAGATCCTGCCTGCATCACTTCCTCATCAAAATTCTCACCTCCTGTTATACAGAATTAACATTGAAGCATTATAGCAGCAGTCTCTCACTAAAAACTACAAATTACAAAACATACTTCATGATGTACAAATGAGTCATTGGGGAAGATATGTATGCAGAGCATTTTTAATAGATCTTCATTAGAGCGGGAAAGGGAGGGAGAGGAGGTGAGAGAGTTTGATTTCTGTCTAGGTTATTGTTTAAGACATTTCTGTGCTTTCAAACAGCACCATTTTAGGTCACATCAATTAATCTTTATTCGGTCTTTATTAGGTTCACCATTATTTCCATCCAGAATTAAATATACACGTTTCCATGGCAACAGCAGTGAGGGATATAAAAAATAATCATCCTTCAGCAATGATGGTCAAAATCTTTAAATCTGCGATTACAAAAGCTGTTCTGAGACGGGGTATGAACATTTTGGGAAATTGTTATGAGCATTTGAACATTAAGTCAAAAACAGAACATGTGAAAAACCTAAACTTCTTCAGTATCATAGTATGGTCCCACTAAATGGTCCTCCACCTTCCATCATTCAAAATAGCTCCCTGCATGGCAGTAGAATTTCATTGGAAGGCTTACCGACGACTATGCCCAAAGTCAAGGATCTGATTAAGATCAACTCTGCATCAGATGACAGGGTGTACTTCCTGTGGATGTCCTGGTCGATCTGAGGGAAAGTGAAAAATAATCAAATAATAAGGAGGATTACAGAAATTACAAATCCATTTTACATTTCAATACATTATGGATTGAGTATGACATTCTTTCATGTCAACGGCTGCTGTTTACTGTAGTACCAATGCACACTCATAGCGGTATACATTTAAACGGCTGCCGTTTACTATAGTACCAATGCACTCTCATAGCGGTATACATTTAAACGGCTGCCGTTTACTGTAGTACCAATGCACTCTCATAGCGGTATACATTTAAACGGCTGCTGTTTACTGTAGTACCAATGCACTCTCATAGCGGTATACATTTAAACGGCTGCTGTTTACTGTAGTACCAATGCACTCTCATAGCGGTATACATTTAAACGGCTGCTGTTTACTGTAGTACCAATGCACTCTCATAGCGGTATACATTTAAACGGCTGTCGTTTACTGTAGTACCAATGCACTCGCAAAGCGATATACATTTAAACGGCTGCCGTTTACTGTAGTACCAATGCACTCTCATAGCGGTATACATTTGTTAAATGTTTTTATTTAAACTTTATTTATCAGGGAGTCATACTGAGAACAAGTCTATTTTACAGATGAGCCCTAAATGACATAGATGACAGAAAATACACACATCAAAATGTAAATACAAAAATGCAAGCAGAAAGAAAAACACGGTCATAAAGAACAGCAGAACAAACACTTTCATCAGTAATAAGGTCCTCAATCAGCTTTCTGAATGGACCTAGAGGCAGCAGAACAAACACTTTCATCATTAATAAAGTCCTCAATCAGCTTTCTGAATGGACCTAGAGGCAGCAGAACAAACACTTTCATCAGTAATAAAGTCCTCAATCAGCTTTCTGAATGGACCTAGAGGCAGCAGAACAAACACTTTCATCAGTAATAAAGTCCTCAATCAGCTTTCTGAATGGACCTAGAGGCAGCAGAACATCACATTTAAGAACATTTTGAAGATTGTTCCACAAATAAGCTGCAAAAAAACCTAAAAGCTGGATTTACCTGTCTCAGTAGAGACCAAAGGAATATCCAAAGTTAACCATCCCTGAGACCGGGTGTGGTAACTTGTATGTCTAAAGCTTAGTAAATATGTTACAGTAGGTACAGTTTTTGTAAAAGAGATTTATAAATGAAAACATAGCAATGTATCAACCTACGTGACATCAAAGAGGGCCAACCAACTTTCTGGTAGAGAATGCAGTACTAAAACTGTTGCCCATAATATGATAAACGGCTTCTCAATACTTTAATGAAGTGGCAGATGACGTCGCTATAGATGATGTCGCCATGTTGACTGAATAATCGGCTTTCTACTATTTAGCGAGAGGCAGGACCTATTTCCATAGAAGCCCAATTTAATTCTCAGCTTCCTAACTCATCAATATGCATTATAAAATACAATTTGTATCAGTAGATACACAATGAGTTCTATTTGTCAAGTAATATCTAGACAATTTACATTCAGCCTGGTCTAAGCCAATTGAGGAAAGCTTGTGAATTAGTAGTGAGTGATCAACAGTATCGAAAGCATTTGACAGGTCCATGAAGAAGGGCAGCACAATGTTGCATTTTATCCATAAAGTCAACCACATCATTTATAACTAGGGATGCATAGAGATAGTGCTATGACCTGGTCGAAAACCCGACTGATGTACAATTTAAATGCATTTCAAAGATAAGTAAGATCTTAGCTGAGAGTTAATCAAGGACTATAATATTTTAGCTAAGTTTAGAAATAGGGCAAGAATGAATTAGGTCACAAAGGTCACCTTTCTGAAGGGGGAGTACATGGACCGTCTTCTAAACCTTGGATATAGTACTAGATATAATAGTCAGGTAAATCATATGTGTTAATGATTGAGCAATCAGGCATGTCAGCCCCAGTTAATAATTCACAAAAAAGAAATTGTTGAAATGAAAACAAAGATTCACTAGAAGTTGATGGTTTAACCATCGAGTCAGCTGGCAGATGGAAGAGCAGTCAATTGACTGTCCAGGGTCAATTAGACCACAGTGTCTCTCAAATAAAAAGCCTGCCGAGATAAAATTATGACTAAAAACATAATTTATCCCAGAGTCAGACAGAACTTGCTTAGGATCCCCAGCAGAGTCAAAGATAGAGCTAAAAAAGGTGGCTTGATTTAGCTTTCCTCATCAAGATAGTACATATGTTTCTCAATTGCCTGAAAGATTGCGAGTCTACTACAGATTCAGTTTTCCTTGCTTTGGCCCAGGCCTGATTATCTCATTTGAATGAGCTCAGAGAGCACCGAAGAAAACCAAGGGTTGGATCTTTCTTTGACTCGGAATTTTTTTAAAGGGGTGTGTTTATCTGCCAAAGCAATACATAGGGAGGAGACATTTTTCAGGGTCAGGAATACAGGAGATAGTGGCTAAATCAGAGTAGAACATGTAATTTAAAAACCCTTTAGGAGAAAACTTTTTAAAATGTCTCCTCTTAAATAAACGAGGATCAGTATTTTGCTGTTTTGATTCTCTAATACCCTCAAACTCTGGACCTCAAAGCTAGTTTTTTTCATTGTTGCTAATCAGGAACTGTTTTAGACCAGGAACACAAGGTGGGTGCAATTAATTATCTGATAGAACAGAAAACCAGCAGGATACAGACCTCAAATGGTAATAATGGAGTACCCCTGCTCTAACACATACTCTAGGACAAGGATCACTGAGATCATATGCAAATACTCCACTAGACAAATATTTATGGGGGTTATTAATGAGGATTGACATTCCCATATGTAGTGATGGAATTACAATGCACAGGATCTACACCTTTTGTAAATGTATCCATTGCTCACCTGTAGGTAGACGTCTTTTCCCTCACGGTGGATTCTGATACGGTGGAGGTGTCCGTCTGCCAGGCTGGAGGGTCTGGGACTGAACACATCTGGTCTCCTGTCCACATGGAGATGGTACCAGATCTGTAGACTCCCTATAGACCACAACACAAACTGGGTGAAAACTATGCACTGAAAGATCTTAAACCTACATTAAGTTGTTGACTATTGGACTTGTTAAAGTCACACATTGAAGTCAATGTGAGGACTGTTCGAATATCCCCAGTCACCATTTGGGATAAAGAATGTAAGTATATGCACCAACATGAAATCATATTTGGAAATAATTGAAACAATTGCCCTCATGGTTATTTGTAAACAATATTGCCTTGTTCTTTGAATACAGCCATTATCCATGAGCTGTGCCGATGAGATTGTCCCAAGCTGGAGGCTTGAGAATAACATTTAAATAGCTAAACTTATCTCATGAGGTGGCTCACCTCACCTTCACCTACAAACCTTTATTTTAAATTCATATCAATCAATAGAAATGAGTTTGGAATTAAGATAAGCTTATTAACAAAAATAGCATTATGACTGAAATACAATGAAGAGTGTTGGCAGTTTATAGACTTCTCTATTGAAGCCCGCACAGTTACCTCTTTAGACATAAATATGTATCCTGGAGCAGCATAAACTCTTTGCCCTGTGTTGAATATGCCAATATTCACCAAATGTTCCTCCCACACACATACCACACTAGATCAGAGAGGCAGAGAGCTTTGCATTATCAAGTGAAGTTGGGTCAATATTACAATTCCAGCACGGTTGGTGAAGGGATTTATGTTGTGTTTGAGAACCCCCTGACAGTGCCCAGGTGCCTGAGATTACTGTGGACGAAGTGTCCTCCTGATCCTCCCATATTTACAAAGGTGTGATTCATCCACGCGTTCCGATTGAACAAAAGAGCAAAGACTTAAAGAAACACAGGCCGTCACTCAACCCGATGCTGATGGGCTTTCTGTACAACTTGGAAGGCTGTCAGATTAGAGGTTAAGGTGCGTGATCAAGGCTTCGTTATGGATGCGGCAGAATAGGCTTAGACGCGCCATTGAACTTGGATCTGTCAAGGTTAAATTAGTTATTTTTTATTCCTGTCTGTTATGTGATGGATGGAAATATTCTAAACATGACACATTACTTGTTCCATACTTGTCAAGGGATTATAAATCCATCTTTCTATGAAACGAATTGCATTATTTGTGTTGAAAGTTGTGCAAGGCAAAGTGTTTTTTTCAGCTCTTTGTTGTGCGGTACAATGGGAGAGAACACTCCGCTGGAGTAAATAGTACGCAATAGTTAGCACTCTCTTCCATATAATGAGATTACATTCTGATTTTAGAGTTGCCCTCTGCCAGCTAATGGAGTCATTATAACACCCTTCACTAAAGCCTTGGTTGAGTCCCAACTTCTTCCCGTCAGAGTCCAAATACAAATCTGGAAATATGTTTGAAGCATATTGAATTTCACTCATATTACCAAATGCAATGTGGTGTAAATGGACACCTCAGAAATTATTAAATTATTCGTAATACTGACAAATGAGTAGTAGAGGTGTCCCTACCATTGCGTGCCAGGATGACTGCTATGTACTGCTGGCTGAAGGTGCTGACAGTGAGCAGCATGGCAGGGCTCTGTGTGGTCATGAAGATGAAAGCCATGTTCTCTCTGGCCCTGCTGTTCCCTCTGTAGACACTGGAGGCCTGGAAGCTCCTATTCTGCATCACAGAGAAAGGCTCCTGGAAGGTGTAGGTCACCGACGACTCTCTGTTAAACGACACAGACACCTCTGTAGGGACAGGGAGAGAGGATGGATCATTTGGACAGACATACTACAATACACTGAATTCAAAATATAAATTGTTGAGAGCAAATAATATTAATCAAATTGTAGCTGTTTTTAGCTAAACCAAAGCAACAGTCAGAAGAAACATTTTAAAAACATTCTTGATGAATGCACGTTCTGTCAATTTCATTGGACAAAATAGAACAAAATGTACATCCTATAAGAAACAGACCACCCTTTGTCAAAGACGTGTCTGCTCCATGATAATGGAGGCCTAGATTTGATCTCTTTTTCAGATGGAGCACAATCTACACTCTGAAAGCCACTGATCTCAACACCTCCACTTCAAGAGCAAAGTGAATACCCCTCAAAGCATTCTGTTATTTTCTCTTCTCCCGTTCCCCTCAAAATTAATTAATGGGAAATATATATATTGCATAATTATATAGCAGTCTAAGCACATTCTCAGCTAGTTTTATTTTTTTATAACTAGGTTTTATAATAAGTCATCATGACTTAGTGGAAAGAGAATAAAGAATTGAAGGCTCTCTACCCACACAAGAGCAGATGCTGGAAATAAAGGAGCATCTACAGAAAATGGTTAAGATAGGTCAATATTGCTTATTTTTCTTAAGAATGATTGAAGGTAAGAATTTCCTTAACTTGCAAGTGGCTCAGGTACAAGTATATCCAGTAGTTCAGAGAAAAAGAAGCTAAGAACCATATTCTAGAATCCCACACATGCAGTAGTGGATACACAAAGTTTTTTGCTCAAGAGTTGCACTTTATGTTCGAGGGCTCAAAACCTGGCAAGGAAGAAAAAAAAGACCCAACACCTTTCGGCAGGGGAGTGGAGAGCTGTACAGTACCGGTTGCATATGAATGTCATCATTCTACTGTATAATACATGAAGTATGATGAGGACCTGGCGGCGAGTACCAAGTACCAACTGCATTAGATACATGATTCATCTTCATTTGGAAATGTAAGCCTTTTCTTATGTCTTAATCATTGTGTCAATTGTTTTTTCCATTCAATAATTCATCAAACAACAATAACATGAGTGAACCCATTTACATCTAGTTCTTGGGGGACATATCATCACACACCTTCCTTGCAGGAGGGCCCCCCATAGGCAGACTGAGAGCAGTCACAGATGTAGCCGCTGTTCTTCTCAATGCACCTCCCGCTGTTGTGGCAGAGACTGCTGGAGCCACTGCAGTGGCCGGGGCAGCCAGCGCTCACCCCCGGGGTCATCTTAGCCCGCTCCTCCAGGTTAAAGGTCACACCGTTTATAGTCAGAGTTCTGATGCAACCCAAGAAGCCCCTCTGCCTAGCCGCCGTTCCCCCTGGAGGAGAGACGACAGGTTATAACTAGTTCATATGTTTATTACAGTGTTATAACACAATTAGTATATAAAGCATCACATTCTACTGAGTACTAGCTGCTGTTCCCCCTGGAGGAACAACAGGTTATAACTAGTTCATAATGCCTATAACATTGTTATAACACATTTGTAGTCTAGTTGTGATAGATAACTCACCGGGAGGCTAAAGAAGCCCACTGCTTTAATGCAACCCTTGATTTAAGTATGTAAGACAACGCTGGAGCTCATGAAGACTAACTATATGCAAATATGGAAGAATAGCTACGAGGATGAAGTGTTGGGCAGAACTTTGCAAACATTATAAGCAGAAGAAACAGTAAAGCGCTTGAATGACAAATCAAGATTTATGGCCAACCAAAGGTTTAATCTCAGGGAAAGCTTATAGGTAATGTCCTATAGGAAACCCATTCATGTGTGTAATGCCTTGGTATAAGCAGAAAGTGACTGTGAAATAATCATAATGAATATGATCATTCATACTGTGACCTATTGTCTATTTGAGGCTATCATAAATCCTAAAATAGCAAATGTACCGAGACAATAGTATATCTCTGGTGGAACTTGTCAGGGGAAAGGCCACTGTTAAAGTCTGTGTATTGAAATAAATTATTTCCTAAGAGGGGTTATATTATATTACTAAGGCCAGCCATACCCACAAACAGCTGGCTATTGAGACTGAAACTAAGGCTATGAGAAAGGCAGTCCTACCCACAAACAGTTGGCTGTTGAGCGTGAGACCAAGGCTGTGAGACCAGGCCAGTCCTACCCACAAAGCCTGTTTGAAGGGCAGCTTTTTTCCATCTACGTAACATTGCAAAAATCAGAAGCTTTCTGTCCAAAATGATGCAGAAAAATTAATCCATGCTTTTGTCACTTCTAGGTTAGACTACTGCAATGCTCTACTTTCTGGCTACCCGGCTAAAGCACTAAATAAACTTCAGTTAGTGCTAAATATGGCTGCTAGAATCCTGACTAGATCCCAAAAATGTGATCATATTACTCCAGTGCTAGCCTCCCTACACTGGCTTCCTGTTAAGGCAAGGGCTGATTTCAAGGTATTACTGCTAACCTACAAAACATTACATGGGCTTGCTCCTACCTATCTTTCTGATTTGGTCCTGCCGTACATACCTACACGTAGGTCACAAGATGCAGGCCTCCTAATTGTCCCTAGAATTTTTAAGCAAACAGCTGGAGGCAGGGCTTTCCCCTATAGAGCTCCATTTTTATGAAATGGTCTGCCTACCCATGTGAGAGACGCAGACTCGGTCTCAACCTTTAAGTCTTTACTGAAGACTCATCTCTTCAGTGGGTCATATGAGTGTAGTCTGGCCCAGGAGTGTGAAGGTGAACGGAAAGGCTCTGGAGCAACGAACCGCCCTTGCTGTCTCTGCCTGGCCGGTTCCCCTCTGTCTCTGCCTGGCCGGTTCCCCTCTCTCCACTGGGATTCTCTGCCTCTAACCCTATTACAGGGGCTGAGTCACTGGCTTACTGGCGCTCTTTCATGTCGTCCCTAGGAGGGGTGCATCACTTGAGTGGGTTGAGTCACTGACATGATCTTCCTGTCTGGGTTGGGGCCCCCCCTTCAGTTGTGGAGGAGATCTTTGTGGGCTATACTCGGCTTTGTCTCAGGATGGTAAGTTGATGGTTGAAGATATCCCTCTAGTGGTGTGGGGGCTGTGCTTTGGCAAAGTGTGTGGGGTTATATTCTTCCTGTTTGGCCCTGTCCGGGGGTATCATCGGATGAGGCCACAGTGTCTTCTGACGCCTCCTGTCTCATCCTCCAGTATTTATGCTGCAGTAGTTTATGTGTCGGGGGGCTAGGGTCAGTTTGTTATATCTGGAGTACTTCTCCTGTCCTATTCGGTGTCCTGTTTGAATTTAAGTATGCTCTCTCTAATTCTCTTTATTTCTCTCTCTCGGAGGACTTGAGCCCTAGGAACATGCCTCAGGACCACCTGGCATGATGACTCCTTGCTGTCTCCAGTCCACCTGGCCGTGCTGCTGCTCCAGTTTCCAGTTTCACCTGTTCACTGTTCTGTCCAATAACATTTGACTAATGCTGGTCATTTATGAACATTTGAACATCTTGGCCATGTATAATATCCACCTGGCACAACCTGTTCACCGGACGTGCTACCTGTCCAAGACCTGCTGTTTGCAACTTTCTAGAGACAGCAGGAATGGTAGAGATCCTCTCAATGATCGGCTATGAAAAGCCAACTGACATTTACTCCTGAGGTGCTGACTTGCTGCACCCTCGCAAACTACTGTGATTATTATTATTTGAACATGCTGGTCATTTATGAACATTTGAACATCTTGGCCATGTTTTGTTATAATCTCCACCCGGCACAGCCAGAAGAGGACTGGCCACCCCTCATAGCCTGGTTCCTCTCTAGGTTTCTTCCTAGGTTTTGGCCTTCTAAGCAGTTTTTCCTAGCCACCGTGATTCTACACCTGCATTGCATGCTATTTGGGGTTTTAGGCTGGTTTTCTATACAGCACTTTGAGATAACAGCTGATGTACGAAGGGCTATATAAATAAATTTGATTTGATTTGAACAGCTGGCTGTTGAGACTGAGACTAAGGCTGAGACCAGGCCAGTCCTACCCACAAAAAGCTGGTTGTTGAAACTGAAACTACGGCTGTGAGGCCAGGCCTACCCACAAACAGCTGGCTGTTGAGACTGAGACTATGAGGCCAGTCCTACCCACAAACAGCTGGCTGTTGAGACTGAGATATGAGGCCAGTCCTACCCACAAACAGCTGGCTGTTGAGAATGAGACTATGAAGCCAGTCCTACCCACAAACAGCTGGCTGTTGAGCCGGAGGCGGAGGTGGCCCTCAGATGGAGCTTCCAGGAAGCGCAGGGGTAGCTGGTCCACCTGCAGGGAGGCCTCCTTCACGCTGCGCTCCGCCCTCACATAGTGCCACTGCCTGTCATTCAGGGGTACGTGGGACTTGACGGCCAGGTCCACCAGCCCGTTTCCCACGTCAAAGGAGAACGTCACCACGGACGGAGCTGAGGCAACAGAACAGGGACACAAGCTGACAGTCAGGTCGCAGAGAACTCATCCTTCAAACATTCATTCTCGTTCTCCCTCTCTCTCTCATTTCAATTTAAGGTCTTTATTTGCATAGGAAACATATGTTAACATTGCCAAAGCAAGTGAACTAGATAAACAAAAGTGAAATAAACAATACAAATGTACAGTAGACATTACACTCACAAAGGTTGAATAAAGACATTACAAATGACACATTATGTGCAAATAGTACAAAAGGGGAAATAAATAAACATAAATATGGGTTGTATTTACAATGATGTTTGTTCTTCACTGGTTACCCTTTTCTTGTGGCAACAGGTCGCAAATCTTGCTGCTGTGATGGCACACTGTGGTATTTCAACCAATAGAAATGGGACTTGGCTTTGTTTTCAAATTCTTTGTGGATCTGTGTAATCTGAGGGAAATATGGTCATACACGTGGCAGGAGGTTAGGAAGTGCAGCTCCGTTTCCACTTCATTTTGTGGGCAGAGTGCAAATAACCTGTCTTCTCTTGAGAGCCAGGTCTGCCTACCGTGGCCTTTCTCAATAGCAAGGCTATGCTCACGAATCAAAGCTTTGCTTAAGTTTCGGTCAGTAACAGTGGTCAGGTATTCTTCCATGGTGTGCTCTCTGTTTAGGGCCAAATAGCATTTTAGTTTGCTCAGTTTCTTTGTTAATTCTTTCCAATATGTCAAGTAATTATCGTTTTGTTATCTCATGATTTGGTTGGGTCTAATTGTGTTGCTGTCTCTCTCTCTCTTTTTCTCTAGGCACGTGGCTTATTTTCTGATCTCCATTTGATTACCTTGTTGTTAGTGGAATTATACATTTCTTTTCAAAGCTAAGTTGACAGCAAGATGATATAGTGCTGTAAGTAAGTTGACAGCTTGATGATATAGTGCTGTAGCTAAGTTGACAGCTTGATGATATAGTGCTGTAAGTAAGTTGACAGCTTGATGATATAGTGCTGTAAGTAAGTTGACAGCTTGATGATATAGTGCTGTAGCTAAGTTGACAGCTTGATGATATAGTGCTGTAACTAAGTTGACAGCTTGATGATATAGTGCTGTAGCTAAGTTGACAGCTTGATGATATAGTCCTTTAACTAAGTTGACAGCTTGATGATATAGTGCTGTAGCTAAGTTGACAGCTTGATGATATAGTGCTGTAGCTAAGTTGACAGCTTGATGATATAGTGCTGTAACAAAGTTGACAGTTTGATGATATAGTGCTGTAGCTAAGTTGACAGCTTGATGATATAGTGCTGTAGCTAAGTTGACAGCTTGATGATATAGTGCTGTAGCTAAGTTGACAGCTTGATGATATAGTGCTGTAAGTAAGTTGACAGCTTGATGATATAGTGCTGTAAGTAAGTTGACAGCTTGATGATATAGTGCTGTAGCTAAGTTGACAGCTTGATGATATAGTGCTGTAACTAAGTTGACAGCTTGATGATATAGTGCTGTAGCTAAGTTGACAGCTTGATGATATAGTGCTGTAAGTAAGTTGACAGCTTGATGATATAGTGCTGTAGCTAAGTTGACAGCTTGATGATATAGTGCTGTAGCTAAGTTGACAGCTTGATGATATAGTGCTGTAAGTAAGTTGACAGCTTGATGATATAGTGCTGTAGCTAAGTTGACAGCTTGATGATATAGTGCTGTAACTAAGTTGACAGCTTGATGATATAGTGCTGTAGCTAAGTTGACAGCTTGATGATATAGTGCTGTAGCTAAGTTGACAGCTTGATGATATAGTGCTGTAAGTAAGTTGACAGCTTGATGATATAGTGCTGTAGCTAAGTTGACAGCTTGATGATATAGTGCTGTAACTAAGTTGACAGCTTGATGATATAGTGCTGTAGCTAAGTTGACAGCTTGATGATATAGTCCTTTAACTAAGTTGACAGCTTGATGATATAGTAACTAAGTTGACTGTAATTGTACTTTATTATACATCTTATAATTTGGATTATCAAGTGTAAGTCTGCTTGGAATGTGTATGTGTGCATGTATGCGTATGAGTGTGTGTGTGTGTGGGAGTGTGTGTTTTGTGTCTGTGTGTGGCATTCTCATGCTTGTGTGAGTGTGTGTGTGTGGTCCACAGACTCACAGCTGAGCTCCACTCTAATGAAGTCCTTGAGGCCCACGTTCTCCAGGAAGACTCCTGAGGGAGCGCTGGTCTTGAAGTAGAAGGAGATGTCAGCGCTGAGCTCTGCCTGGAGGGTGGGGAAGTGCAGGTAGGATGACTCCTGGTAGAAGGACGCTGCATTCCACACAGACTCTAGAAAACAGGAAATACACGTATTTTCTAAGTTTGAACACAATCAATAGTTACTCAGCATTTTGCATGGAAAAACAAGGATGTTCAAAGGGACCATCTGTAAGATAAAAATGTTACAAAATAAAACAGTTCACCTACTGTCGCCATAACAACGCAGCGGGCCGATTCTGTAGAGCGCCTCAGAGCCAGTTCTGTTGGTGTCTCCAATCACGATCTCACTCACTGGTAAGTGCTCTTTGTAAGAAAGTACTCCTGTGTCATTAGCCCTGCAATAGACAGACAGGAGAGTATGCTCTCTGTGGAAGGAATCAAACAATGATGAACCCCTCCCACCACTGTCATGACCCACTTAAGCTGATACATTTGGTCTCTTCCAGAAAATCTCCATCTGACACAAGGTAATATACTGAATACTGCTAAAATGTAGAAATATAGATGGACAAGCACAAGACAATTTGTAGCTAAATCATATTGATGGACAGTAGACAGAGAGACATATTTGCCTAGTTACCATGAGTCTGTGTCGGCATCACAGTTGCAGAAGTAGTTCATGTCCATGCAGTTCTCCTCCAGGCTGCAGGAGCACTGCTGAACACCTGGCAGGAAGCCTCCCCAGTAGGTCCGTCTCTCTCCACCCTGGTCCACCCACCAGGACAGAGGGCTGCCATCTGGACCAGTCACAGGATTACAATTAGGTCCACATGTAGAGAAACAGAATCTGCACAGTGAATGTGATTAGAGCCCTGGGCATCTTTTGGTATCCCATGGCATTGTGTCAATGAGTCCTCAGTGATGTCAGTTAGACTCACAGGGCTCATTTCCTGGAGCATCTGTAAGTGGCCCTGCTACAGTCTTCTGTCCCACAACATGACTCTGCCTGAGAGACACTACAGGCCTGCAGGAAGTATCCTCTCAGCCCTTAGACTGTACTTTTAACACAGGAGGGTGGTGGGAGGGTGGGGACCATATAATGGGATGTAATGAGTAATGTAATGAGAGTCATTTGAAGTGTGGTCATGGGGGGTTTGTGACAGTGGTGCTATTCAAGTCACACTGCCTGACTCTGACAGTGTATTTTGTGGGATAACCGATTACACAGCGTCAAAGCTTGATATCCAGTATTCTTCTGCCTTTGTTCATCATGTCAAATTTACATTGTTACTCAATTGAAACAAAACTGAATAGAATAAAAATGGTTTAGGGAATAACAAATTATATGGAAATAAGATGAATTGTTTGGGAGGATTGTCGTCGTACATTCACAAATCAACTTGATGCCTTTGCTCATGAGCTGTGCGGCCGTTACCCTGAACCGGATTTTTTACAGGGTCATTAGAAAAAATGATAATTGCCGTGACCTAGCTCAATATCTAGGCGCCAGATAAGAATGAGACTTTCCACCTTTCGGACTGAATAAGTTTGTAGGGGCAACAGTTTTGATTAAATGTACATCTTATCGCTCTCACATGCTAATTTGTGTCCATTAAGAACCAATGATGGGCTACCTTTTTGAAGCACTTCTGACAATGCTATAATCTTTTCAGCTAAATCTCAGAGTTCTAAAACCGGACCAAAGCACTTGGGTTGTACAGCAACAGCGCTAGTAGCTAGCTAACACCAGTCGGATGAGAGGCAAGCTACAAGCAAAGGAAGCTAGCTATATTTTGTTATGGAAGGTTTTTCAAGTCAACTGTGTAAAATGTTGGCCTTGATACTTGTGTGTAATCAGAGTACAAACAAATAAGCAAAAACAAGATAGTGAACATCCGAGCGTTGATAATGTTAGTTATTGCTAGTCCTTGCCTGTTATTGCTCGAACCAGGGACCCTCTGCACACATCGACTGCCTCACAGCATTGCTTCCATCCCTCTCCTCGATGCTTCGAGGGTGACTGTTGTTGATGTATGCAGAGGGTCCCTGGATCGAGCCTAGGTAGGGGTGAGGAGAGGTAAGGAAGCAATGCTGTTACATTCCCAGCCAACACAGCAAATGTAATAGTTCTCCGCCCCTACCTAGGCTTGAACCAGGGACACCCTGCACACATCAACAACTGACACCCTCGAAGCATTGTTACCTATCACGCAACAAAAGCCATGGCCCTGGCAGCGCAAGGGAAACAACTACTTCAAGGTCTCAGAGTAAGTGACATGTCACCTATTGAAAGGATATTAGCGCGCACTAGCTAGCCATTTCACACCAGTTACACAATCTAATCGTAGTCGCTGTACTCATAATATATAGGATAACTATTGCCTTATAGTGAGGACTGCCATGTTGCAAGCACAGCTTCAGATGCAATTGTTAGGCAAGGGCAAGTTAAGCAACGAGTCGGAGTCAGAGGACAAGCCTTCTCAGGTGTCTCCTAAAACCCGTTATGGGGTCTGAGCCGCCGAAGCCTCCCACCAATAGCTCTGACAAATTGAAAACCCTAGTCATTGCCGACTCCATTAGCATTAGACTTTAAAAAATAATCATCCATACACTGTTTACCAGGGGGCAGGGCTACCGACGTAAAGGCTAATCTAAAGATGGTGCTGGCTAAGGCTAAAACTGGTGAGAGTATAGGGATATTGTTTAACCATGTCGGCGGAGGAGATCTTCATGGGCTATACTCAGCCTTGTCTCAGGGTAGTAAGTTGGTGGTCTGTTGATATCCCTCTAGAGGTGTGGGGGCTGTGCTTTGGCAAAGTGGGTGGGGTTATATCCTGCCTGGTTGGCCCTGTCTGGAGGAATTGTTGGACAAGACCATAGTGTCCCCTGACCCACCCCTGTCTCAGTCTCCATTATCTATGTTGCAATAGTCTATGTGGTCAGTCTGTTACATCTGGTGTAAATCTCCTGTCATATCTGGTGTTTTGTTTGAATTTAGGTATGCACCCTCTAATTTTCTCTCTCCCCCTCCTGGCTGTCCCCAGGCCACCTGGTTGTGCTAGTGCTCCAGTTTCAGCTGTTCTGCCTGCGGTTAGGGAACCCTGACATGTTCACCGGATGTGCTACCTTGTGACGGACCTGCTGTTTTTGACTCACTCTATCGCTCTACCACACCTGTTGTCTCGACCTCTGAATGCTCAGCAATGAAAAGCCAACTGACATTTACTCCTGAGATACTGAGCTGCCAACTGACCTGCACCCTCTACAACCACTGTGATATTATCTGACCCTGCTGGTCCCCCTGCTGGTCATCTATGAACGTTATAACAAAGGACTGGCCACCCCTCAGAGCCTGGTTCCTCTCTAGGCTTCTTCCTAGGTTCCTGTCTTTCTAGGGAGTTTTTCCAAGTCACCATGCTTCTACATCTGCATTGCTTGCTGTTTGGGGTTTTAGGCTGGGTTTCTGTATAGCACCTTTTGATTGATTGATGAACAACAAACTTTGGGAAATGCCATGTTGCTAGTGTATAATACATGCAATGGGCATTGATCATTTTCCATTGCCTTTAGCTAACGTTACTCCATATAAATTTGGCTTGTGAAAGTATTCATCCCCCTTGGCATTTTTCCTATTTTGTTGCCTTACAACCTGGAAGTAAAATTGATTTATGTGGGGGTTTGTATCATTTGATTTACACAACATGCCTACCACTTTGAAGACGCAAAATATTTTTTCTTGTGAAACAGACAAGAAATAAGACACAAACTGAAAACTTGAGAGTATACAGTGCCTTGTGAAAGTATTCGGCCCCCTTGAACTCTGCGACCTTTTGCCACATTTCAGGCTTCAAACGCAAATATATAAAACTGTATTTTTTGTGAAGAGTCAACAACAAGTGGGACACAATCATGAAGTGGAACGACATTTATTGGATATTTCAAACTTTTATAACAATTCAAAAACTGAAAAATTGGGCGTGCAAAATTATTCAGCCCCTTTACTTTCAGTGCAGCAAACTCTCTCCAGAAGTTCAGTGAGGATCTCTGAATGATCCAATGTTGACCTAAATGACTAATGATGATAAATACAATCCACCTGTGAGTAATCAAGTCTCCGTATAAATGCACCTGCACTGTGATAGTCTCAGAGGTCCGTTAAAAGCGCAGAGAGCATCATGAAGAACAAGGAACACACCAGGCAGGTCCGAGATACTGTTGTGAAGAAGTTTAAAGCCGGATTTGGATACAAAAAGATTTCCAAAGCTTTAAACATCCCAAGGAGCACTGTGCAAGCTATAATGTTGAAATGGAAGGAGTATCAGACCACTGCAAATCTACCAAGACCTGGCCGTCCCTCTAAACTTTCAGCTCATACAAGGAGAAGACTGATCAGAGATGCAGCCAAGAGGCCCATGATCACTCTGGATGAACTGCAGAGATCTACAGCTGAGGTGGGACACTCTGTCCATAGGACAACAATCAGTCGTATATTGCACAAATCTGGCCTTTATGGAAGAGTGGCAAGAAGAAAGCCATTTCTTAAAGATATCCATAAAAAGTGTCGTTTAAAGTTTGCCACAAGCCACCTGGGAGACACACCAAACATGTGGAAGAAGGTGCTCTGGTCAGATGAAACCAAAATTGAACTTTTTGGCAACAATGCAAAACTTTATGTTTGGTGTAAAAGCAACACAGCTCATCACCCTGAACACACCATTCCCACTGTCAAATATGGTGGTGGCAGCATCATGGTTTGGGCCTGATTTTCTTCAGCAGGGACAGGGAAGATGGTTAAAATGGATGGGAAGATGGATGGAGCCAAATACAGGACCATTCTGGAAGAAAACCTGATGGAGTCTGCAAAAGACCTGAGACTGGGACAGAGATTTGTCTTCCAACAAGACAATGATCCAAAACATAAAGCAAAATCTACAATGGAATGGTTCAAAAATAAACATATCCAGGTGTTAGAATGGCCAAGTCAAAGTCCAGACCTGAATCCAATCGAGAATCTGTGGAAAGAACTGAAAACTGCTGTTCACAAATGCTCTCCATTCAACCTCACTGAGCTCAAGCTGTTTTGCAAGGAGGAATGGGAAAACATTTCAGTCTCTCGAAGTGCAAAACTGATACAGACATACCCCAAGCGACTTACAGCTGTAATCGCAGGAAAAGGTGGCGCTACAAAGTATTAACTTAAGGGGGCTGAATAATTTTGAACGCCCAATTTTTCAGTTTTTGATTTGTTAAAAAGGTTTGATCTATCCAATAAATGTTGTTCCACTTCATGATTGTGTCCCACTTGTTGTTGATTCTTCACAAAAAAAATACCGTTTTATATCTTTGTTTGAAGCCTGAAATGTGGCAAAAGTTTGCAAAGTTCAAGGGGGCCGAATACCTTCGCAAGGCACTGTATAACTATTCACCCCCCCAAAGGCAATACTTTGTAAAGCCACATTTTGCAGCAATTACAGCTGCAAGTGTCTTGGGGTATGTCTCTATAAGCTTGGCACATCTCGCTATTGGGATTGTTGCCCATTCTTCAAAGCAAAACTGCTCCTGCTCCTTCAAGTTGGATGGGTTCCACTGTTTGACTAGGCCCTTCCAATACATGTTAATGTTTTCCCTTAAACCACTCAAGTGTTGATTTAGCAGTATGCTTAGGGTCATTGTCCTGTTGGAAGGTGAACCTCCGTCCCAGTCTCAAATCTCTGGAAGACTGAAACATGTTTCCTTCACGAATTTCCCTGTATTTAGCGCCGTCCATCATTCATTCAATTCTTACCAGTTTCCCAGTCCCTGCTGATGAAAAACACCCCCACAGCATGATGGTGTTCTCGGGGTGATGAGAGGTGTTGGGTTTGCCTCAGATATAGCGTTTTCCTTGATGGCCACAAGCTCAGTTTAGGTCTCATCTGACCAGAGTACCTTCTTCCATATGTTTGGGGAGTCACCCACATGCCTTTTGGCGAACAACAAATGTGTTTGCTTATTATTTTTTTAAAGAAATTGCTTTTTTTCTGGCCTCTCCTCCTTATAGCCCAGCTCTGTGGAGTGTATTGCTTAAAGTGTTCCTATGAACAGATACTCCAATCTCCTCTGTCAAGCTTTGCATCTCCTTCAGGGTTATTTTTGGTCTCTTTGTTGCCTCACTGATGAATGTCCTCCTTGTTTGGTCTGTGAGTTTTGGTGGGCGGCCCTCTCTTGGCAGGTTTTTGTTGTGGTGCCATATTCTTTCCATTCTTTAATAATGGATTTAATGGTGCTCAGTGGGATGTTCAAAGTTTCAGATATTTTTTTATAACCCAACCTTGATCTGTACTTCTCCACAACTTCGTCCCTGACCTGTTTAGAGAGCTCCTTGGTCTTCATAATGCCACTTTCCTGGTGGTGCCCCTTGCTTAGTGATGTTGCAGACTCTGGGGCCTTCCAGAACAGCTGGATATATACTGAGATCATGTGACAGATCATGTGACACTTAAAAAAGTTCACCTGTGTTCAATCGAACTAATTATGTAACTTCTGACGGTAATTGGTTGCACCAGATCTTATTTAGGGGCTTCATAGCAAAGGGGGTGAATACATGAATACATATCTACACACTACTTTCCAGCTAAATTTCTTTTTATAATAATAATTAATTTCACTTCACCAATTTGGACATTCATGTACATTACATGAAATTCAAATAAAAAACAATTTAAATTACAGGTCGTAATGCAACAAAATATGAAAAATGCCAATGGGGGTGAATATTTTCGCAAGTCACTGTACTAGTCAACCTGGCTTGCTTAGCAATATAGCTAGCTAGAGTTACAGCCATTACCTTATGCATTGATTCAGTATGCACCCTCTGTTAATGCAATTTCTCTTCTGACATCAAATCAAAATCAGATCAAATGTTATTTGTCACATGCACTGAATACAACAGGTGTAAGACCTTAAAATGCTTATTGCATTAAATGCTTATTTACTAGCCCTTAATCAACAATGCAGTTCAATAAAGAGTTAAGAAAATATTTACTAAATGAACTAAAGTTATACAATAAAATGAAAAAATTAACAGAATAAACTAAAAATAACAAGGCTATAAATAGGTGCTACCAGTACCGAGTCAATGTGCAGGTGGGTACAGGTTAGTCAAGGTAATAATCCAAATGTGCGCTGACCGATTAATACAGTGTAAAGTTACTATTTCTGAAAACCTGAAGTTGCCATCCAAGTAAAAAGTAGCCAGGGGTGTGCGGGTGAACATTCTTGCATTCAACACCAACATCTTTGCTTGCGTTGACCTTTGCATATTCAAAAGAAAACACCATGCTTTCTAACCTGGTTAGCAATGTTACCGTTTTCAACACAACATTGTTTTTTATACCAAGCTAAATACAGTGGGGCAAAAAAGTATTTAGTCAGCCACCAATTGTGCAAGTTCTCCCACTTAAAAAGATGAGAGAGGCCTGTAATTTTCATCATAGGTACACTTCAACTACGACAGACAAAATTAGAAAAAAAAGAATATCACATTGTAGGATTTTTAAGGAATTTATTTTCAAATTATGGTGGAAAATAAGTATTTGGACAATAACAAAAGTTTATCTCAATCCTTTTTATATACCCTTTGTTGGCAATGACAGAGGTCAAACGTTTTCTGTAATTCTTCACAAGGTTTTCACACACTGTTGCTGGTATTCCTCCATGCAGATCTCCTCTAGAGCAGTGATGTTTTGGGGCTGTTGCTGGGCAACACGGACTTTCAAGTCCCTCCAAAGATTTTCTATGGGGTTGAGATCTGGAGACTGGCTAGGCCACTCCAGGACCTTGAAATGCTTCTTACGAAGCCACTCCTTCGTTGCCCGGGCGGTGTGTTTGGGAACATTGTCATGCTGAAAGACCGAGCCATGTTTCAGCTTCAATGCCCTTGCTGACGGACGGAGGTTTTCACTCAAAATCTCACGATACATGGCCCCATTCATTCTTTCCTTTACACGGATCAGTCGTCCTGGTCCCTTAGCAGAAAAACAGCCCCAAAGCATGATGTTTACACCCCCATGCTTCACAGTAGGTATGGTGTTCTTTGGATGCAACTCAGCATTCTTTGTCCTCCAAACACGACGAGTTGAGTTCTTACCAAAAAGTTCTATTTTGGTTTCATCTGACCATATGACATTCTCCCAATATTTTTCTGGATCATCCAAATGCTCTCTAGCGAACTTCAGACGGGCCTGGACATGTACTGGCTTAAGCAGGGGGACACGTCTGGCACTGCAGGATTTGAGTCCCTGGTGGCGTAGTGTGTTACTGATGGTAGACTTTGTTACTTTGGTCCCAGCTCTCTACAGGTCATTCACTAGGTCCACCCGTGTGGTTCTGGAATTTTTGCTCACTGTTCTTGTGATCATTTTGACCCCACGGGGTGAGATCTTGCGTGGAGCCCCAGATCGAGGGAGATTATCAGTGGTCTTGTATGTCTTCCATTTCCTAATAATTGCTCCCACAGTTGATTTCTTCAAACCAAGCTGCTTACCTATTGTAGATTCTTCCCAGCATGGTGCAGGTCTACAATTTTGTTTCTGGTGTCCTTTGGCAGCTCTTTGGTCTTGGCCATAGTGGAGTTTGGAGTGTGACTGTTTGAGGATGTGGACAGGTGTCTTTTATACTGATAACAAGTTCAAACAGGTGCCATTAATACAGGTAACGAGTGGAGGACAGAGCAGCGTCTTAAATAAGAACTTACAGGTCTGTGAGAGCCAGAAATCTTGCTTGTTTGTAGGTGACCAAATACTTATTTTCCACCATAATTTGGAAATAAATTCATTAAAAATCCTACAAGATTTTTTTATCATTTTGTCTGTCATAGTTGAAGTGTACCTATGATGAAAATGACAGGCCTCTCTCATCTTTTTAATTGGGAGAACTTGCACAATTGGTGGCTGACTAAATACTTTTTGCCCCACTGTAAATGTCATGAATCCTGTTTCCTGAGTCTGTTTTTTGCCTGTGTTCTGTCCTGGAGTGTTTTTTCCGGCGTCCTGGAACGCACCCTGTCTGGTTGCCGGGCAATGTAGCCAGTTGGGAGTTCTGATTACCCGCACCTGTATCCCATCAGCTATCTGCATACCTGGTCCTGATCATCATCTCTCCTCTTCATAAGCCCGGACCTGACATCCATTCCCTGCCGGATCGTTAGCCATGAACAGTATGTTGTGCCATAGTATCAGCCTCAAGTTGGATAGAATTTGTTTTGTTGTTTTTTACGTATTGCTTGCCTTAAAACTTACCTCCGTTTGTTCTGTCTTCAGTTACTCACCCGGATCATTTACCCCATTCCCGCCTGGTTTTCGGAGGATTCTGCTACCCCATTGGATCCACCTATTTACTCCCATCAACTCACCACCGCTGCCCGCTACGCTACCTGGATATATCTACCCATTCACATTCACTTGTAAATAAATACTCACCTTCTTCTTACTCTCCTTGTCCTGGTCTGCTTCTGGGTTCGATTTTGAAAGACCGTGACAGAACGATCCGGCCAAGGATGAATCCAGCGGACCTGGACTCCGTTTGCCATGCCATTACCCAGCAGGGGAAAACATTGGGACAACACAAGACGGCGCTACAGGAGATAGCGGGTTCAATCCAGAACTTATCTCCTAGCTTGACACAAATCCAGGATCAGCTCAGTTTGCCGGCGATTCATTCACCACCTGTTTCACCCATCTCACCTGCCGTGTCTGGTGTGGTTTCCTTCCGTTAACCCAAGGTACCGACGCCTGATAAATATGAAGAGGATTTGGGAAGATGCCGTTCGTTTCTTATGCAGTGTGGGTTAGTGTTTGATCTGCAGCCCCATGCTTACGCCACTGACAAGGCTAGGATAGCCTTTGTTATTGAACTGTTGCGTGGAAGAGCTCTGGAATGGGCTTCAGCCGTTTGGGAACGACAGGAGACCTGCATGGCTTCATACCAGGAGTTCACGGGAGAGATGAGAAAGCTTTTTGACCATCCAGTCCGAGGTAAGGACGCAGCTAAACGTTTGTTCACTCTTCGCCAAGGAGCTCGCAGTGTGGCAGACTTTATGATCGAGTTCAGGACATTGTCTGTGGAGAGTGGTTGGAATGAGGAGTCACTACAAGCGGCTTTTTACCAGGGGTTGTCGGAGCAACTCAAGGACGAGCTGATATCCTATCCAGAGCCTAGTGACCTAGACAGCTTGGTCACTTTATCTATTTGGGTAGATAATAGAGTCCGAGAGAGAAGGAGGGAGAAGCAGTGGGGTCCATCCAATCAATCAGAAACTCGGTTACCATTCGGTTCAGGAAGTGAACCAGAACGTATTGATCGTTATTCCCCACACGGGATTAGTGGAGGGGTCTTGCCACCAGATCCTGAACCAATGCAAGTGGGGCGACACGGGCTAACTAAAGAGGAGCGCCAACGTAGACGTGAGACCAACAGCTGTCTCTACTGTGGTAGCTCGGGACATTACATCTCCGCTTGTCCACAGCGCCCGTTAAACTGCCCGGCTCGCAAGTTTTGGGAGGAATTTTAGCGAGCCAGTTTCAACCTCTCAAAGATCCTGTCAGACCCCGGTTTCCTGCGACCCTTATGAATAAGGATCAGAGCTTAGAGATGAACGCTTTTATCGATTCAGGTGCCGATGGCAGCTTTATTGATGCCGACTTGGTGGAACAGCTGGGGTTTTCCAAGGAGCAATTGCCGGAAGCCATTGAAGCTACCACTCTGAACGGCAGTAGTCTGGCATGGATCACTATGAGGACTGAACCGGTTAAGATGTTGTTGTCGGGGAATCATTCAGAGTTTATATCCTTCATTCTGTCCTCGCCCCATGTTCCTCTGGTTTTTGGTTACCCCTGGCTGAAGGAACACAATCCCTCGTTTGATTGGGTGACTGGTAAGGTAACTAGTTGGAGCATTGATTGTCATGCTAACTGCCTTAGGACTGCCTGTTCTCCTGCCGTTTCCAGTCAGGTCAGTGACTTTGCTCCTCCTGATTTGTCCCTGGTTCCAGAAACATATCACGAGTTGGGTGAAGTATTCAGTAAACAGAAGGCTCTGTCCCTTCCTCCCCACCGACCTTATGACTGTGCGATTAATCTGTTTCCTGGAGCTGCCTTTCCCAAGGGACGGTTATACAGTATCTCTCGACCTGAACGTGAGGCTTTGGAGACCTACATCAAGGAGTCTCTAGCTGCAGGTCTCATTCGGCCCTCGTCATCACCTCTGGGAGCAGGATTTTTTTTGTGAGCAAGAAGGATGGCTCTCTTCGACCGTGTATTGATTATCTGGGTTTGAATGATATTACGGTCAAGAACAAGTATCCCCTGCCCTTGATGAGCTTGGCTTTCGATTCTTTGCAGGGTGCTACAGTTTTTACGAAGTTTGATTTACGTAAGGCTTATCATTTGGTTCGGATCAAAGAGGGGGACGAGTGGTTGACTGGGTTCAATACTCCATGGGACATTTTGAGTACCAGGTGATGCTGTTTGGACTGACCAACGCTCCTGCTGTGTTCCAAAGTATGGTGAATGACGTTCTGAGAGATATTATTGGTATTTTTGTGTTCGTTTACCTGGATGATATCCTCATCTTCTCGAAGGAGCTTTCTAGCCACGTTCAGCATGTCAAGCAGGTCCTGCAGCGGTTATTGGAGAACTGTCTCTTTGTGAAGGCTGAGAAGTGTGATTTTCACGCCCACACACGACGTCCTTCCTCGTGTACATCATCTCCAGGGGAGAGATCAAGATGGACCAAGAGAAGGATCGGGCAGTTCGGGATTGGGTCCAGCCCGGTACGAGATTGCAGCTCCAGAGATTCCTGGGGTTTGCAAATTTTTATCAGAGGTTTATCCGTGATTACAGCCAGGTGGCCGCCCCTTTAACTGTACTGAGGTCTTGCACCAGAAAGTTCTGTTGGTCTCCTGAGGCAGACCGAGCATTTCTAGATTTGAAGAGCCGATTCACCAACGCCCCGATTCTCTCTCAACCTGACACTTCCCGTCAGTTCGTTGTGGAGGTGGATGCGTCTGATGTGGGGGTGGGCGCCATCCTGTCCCAGCGTAGCTCCACTGACGGTAAACTCCATCCCTGCGCCTTCTACTCTTGTCGTCTTTCTCCAGCTGAAAGAAACTACGATGTGTGTAACCGGGAGCTTCTCGCTGTGAAGCTTGCCTTGGAGGAGTGGCGTCACTGGTTGGAGGGAGTGGAGCAACCGTTTGTGGTCTGGACTGACCACAAGAATCTGGCTTACGTGCAATCGGCTAAACGTCTCAACTCCCGTCAGGCCCGGTGGGCTTTGTTTTTTGGACGCTTCAATTCTTCCCTGACGTTCTGACCTGGGTCGAAGAACGGGAAGGCGGACGCCCTGTCCCGGATGTTCTCCAAGACGGAGGAGAGTGGGGCCAAGACTGAGACGATTCTTCCCCAGAACGTGGTCGTGGGAGCCGTTACATGGAGGATGGAGGATGAGGTGATGGCGGCACATTCGGACACAGCCCGGGCCCGGTAACGGTCCACCCGGTCGGTTGTTCGTGCCTGAGTCGGTTCGTTCTGCTGTCCTTCAGTGGTCCCACGCCAGCAAGATAGCTTGTCACCCTGGTGTTGCTCGGACTATGGCGCTACTACGCAGACGATTTTGGTGGCCTGCCATGGGAGAAGATACCCGGAGGTTTGTTGCCGCTAGTCCTGTTTGTGCGCAGAATAAGAGTACCAATCGGGCCAGCTCTGGGCTTCTTCACCCCCTACCTATTCCCCGGCGACCTTGGTCGCATCTGGCCCTGGATTTTGTCACGGGGTTGCCCTCTTCTGTTGGTAACACGGTTATTCTGACCATTGTGGATAGATTCAGCAAGTTTGCCCACTTTGTTCCCCTCTTCAAGCTGCCTTCTGCCACTGAGACGTCCGAGATCCTGGTTAGGGAGGTGTTCAGGGTCCACGGGTTGCCCTGTGACATTGTTTCTGACCGTGGTCCTCAGTTTACCTCTGCTGTCTGGAAATCCTTCTGTTTGGCCATTGGAGTTACAGTCAGTCTCACATCTGGATTTCACCCCCAATTTAATGGTCAGGCGGAGAGAGCCAACCAGAAGATGGAGTCCACACTGCGCTGTCTTGTTTCCTCTGATCCCACCTCTTGGCCTCTCAATTACCCTGGGTCGAGTATGCTCATAATACTCTCCCTTCATCTGCCACTGGGATGTCTCCCTTCCAGTGCCTGTACGGTTACCAACCTCCCTTGTTTCCTTCTCAGGAGCGGGATCTCTCGGTTCCTTCTGTCCAGACCCACATTCGTCGTTACCACCGCACCTGGCATCGGGCCAGGAAGGCCCTCCTTAAGGTTTCTGACCGGTATCAGATCCAGGCGAATCGTCGCCGTATTCCTGCCCCCGCGTATACCGTCGGAGATAGGGTTTGGTTGGCTACACGGGATCTTCCTCTACAGACTGAGTCGAGGAAACTGTCACCGAAGTTCATTGGTCCGTTTGTAGTGGAGAAGATCATTAATCCTGTTGTGGTCCGACTCAAGTTGCCTGCTACACTAAGAGTACATCCAACCTTTCATGTCTCCTGCCTCAAGCCGGTTCTCCTCAGTCCTCTGTTGCCCCCCCTCCTCGGATGATCGGAGGTGGTCCTGTCTACACGGTGCGCCGCATCATGGACTCCAGACGGCGGGGTCGAGGGTTCCAGTATTTAGTGGATTGGGAAGGATATGGTCCTTAGGAGAGGAGTTGGATTCCTCGGCGTCAGATCCTTGACGATGACCTGCTTCGTGACTTTTACCGCCTCCGGGTAGTCCGCCCGGTGGCGTTCGTCGGAGGGGGGGGTACTGTCACGAATCCCGTTTCCTGAGTCTGTTTTTTGCCTGTGTTCTGTCCTGGAGTGTTTTTTCCGGCGTCCTGGAACGCACCCTGTCTGGTTGCCGGGCAATGTAGCCAGTTGGGAGTTCTGATTACCCGCACCTGTATCCCATCAGCTATCTGCACACCTGGTCCTGATCATCTCTCCTCTTCATAAGCCCGGACCTGACATCCATTCCCTGCCGGATCGTTAGCCATGAACAGTATGTTGTGCCATAGTATCAGCCTCAAGTTGGATAGAATTTGTTTTGTTGTTTTTTACGTATTGCTTGCCTTAAAACTTACCTCCGTTTGTTCTGTCTTCAGTTACTCACCCGGATCATTTACCCCATTCCCGCCTGGTCGTCGGAGGATTCCGCTACCCCGTTGGAACCACCTATTTACTCCCATCAACTCACCACCGCTGCCCGCTAAGCCACCTGGATACAACTACCCATTCACATTCACTTGTAAATAAATACTCACCTTCTTCCTACTCTCCTTGTCCTGGTCTGCTTCTGGGTTCGATTTTGAAAGAACGTGACAGTAAATAAACGTTCAATCAGTACTGGGTGAATGAACAACAACACCATCTTCCTGTCATCTCCAGACTGTCCATTAAATACAGTGTCAAGACAAATGTGTTCATGACAGGGTAAAGCATTAAAGTCAAAATCATGGGATCTGAAGGTCCTGGGTTCACCTCTCGGAGGATACATTTCAACCATTCTCTTTGACACTTCCATCCATGTCCTGACACACACACACAGGCCCGCACGTTGTGTGCTTATCTTTTTTCTATTAGGTGTCTCTTAAAAGAGCATTGTTCAGTGGCAATGGACGGGGACTGTGGTGTGTGTTCTATTGTGTGTGTCTTGTTACTACGGAGATGGTGGAGACTGAAGAGACCAACTCTAAATACTCAAGGAATACATCATTGCTCTCATCAGTCAGATGCATTCCAACCCCACGGTACATCCCAGGGACACACTGCTTAATGGTAGGGTGACGGATTATGTGTCCCTGAAATGCATACACCAGCTGATTGAGGGAGTGCAGGGCCCTGTCTATGCACTTGTTTATATTCTGGTCCCAATGGAGAACACCACTGTCCCGGGAAATATTCTGATGACCACGTCAAACCACTTTTAAATCCGCACCTCTGCCACACCAGTGCCATCCCCTTGGTGTATCACACGTTGTTTTCATTGAGGTGGATGACTAGGATGTCAGAGGGAGAAACAGCACAGTCCCTTTTCTGGCGCAAGACACAGAGAAATTTGTGCCACTTCATGCCTTGCTCTCCAAGCTACCTAATGTGACAGTCAATAATATAAGTAAATAGTTAATGGGTAGGCTATATGTTGATTATTTGTGTATTTTCCAGAAGCTTGTAAAAAGGTTTCCTGGAGCAGCAAAGATGGAACGGCATCGTTGCAAGGAACCCCGAGAGTCAGCCTAAAAAAAAATGGGGGGAAGGACACAGGGAGTTTGGCTGAGTCAGGTTAGAAACCTGAGCCAACTACCCGTGCTTACCGTGGTGAGCGTCATACTGGTCAGGCACCGTGTTATGCGGTGGAGCGCAGTGTGTTTCCAGTGCGCGTTCATAGCCCGGTGCGCTACCTTCCAGCTCCCTGAACCGTCCGGACTAGAGTCCAGCCAGGTCGGAGGGTGCCGGCTCAGTGCATCTGGCCGCCAGTATGTCTCTACGGCCCAGGATATCCTACGCCGGCTCTGCGCACTGTGTCTCCGGTGCGTCTGCACAGCCCAGTGTGTCCTGTGCCTGCGCCACGCACATCCCGGGCCAACCAAAGTCACCATCCAGCCAGGACGGGTTGTGCAGGCTTTACGCTCAAGACCTCCAGTGCGCGTCCACGGCTAGTGTATCCTGTGCTCGCCTCCAGAACAATGCCTCCAGTGAGACAGAGCTGAGTACTTGTACACATCGCAATACATATTTGTTTTTTTACACGAAGCCTCCAGTGATGATCCATGGCACGAAGCTTCCAGCGAGGAGTCATGGCACAAAGCCTCCAACGACGGCCTCCAGTCTGGAGCGTCCAGAGACGGTCTCCTGTCCCAGGCAGTGATGCAACCAGTCAGGATGTTGCAGCTGTTGAACCTTTTGAGGATATCAGGACACATGCCAAATCATTAAATTTCCTGAGGGGGAATAGGTTTTGTCGTGCCCTCTTCACCACTGTCTTGGTGCGTTTGGACCATTCTAGTTTGTTGTTGATGTGGACACCAAGGAACTTGAAGCTCTCATCCTGCTCCACTACAGCCCTGTCGATGAGAACGGGGTCGTCCTCTTCCTGTAGTCCACAATAATCTCCTTGGTTGGTTACGTTGAGGGATAGGTTGTTATTCTGGCACCACCCGGCCAGGTCTCTGACCTCCTTCCTATAGGCTGTCTCGTCGTTGTCGGTGATCAAGCCTACCACTGTTGTGTCTGCAAATTTAATGATGGTTTTGGAGTCATGCCTGGCCATGCAGTCGTGGTGGGTGAACAGGGAGTGCAGGAGGGTCTGAGTGTGGAGTACAATAGAGATTGCATCATCTGTGGATCTGTTTGGGCGGTATGCAAATTAAGTGGGTCTAGGTTTTCTGGGATAATGGTGTTGATGTGAGCCATTACCAACCTTTAAAAGCATCATGGCTATGAACGTGCGTGTTACGTGTCTGTAGTCATTTAGGCAGGTTGCCTTTGTGTTCTTGGGCACAGGGACTATGGTGGTCTGCCTGAAACATGTTGGTATTGCAGACTTAATCTGGGACATGTTGAAAATGTCAGTGAAGACACCTGCCAGTTGGTCAGCACATGCCCGAAGCACACGTCCTGGTAATCCGTCTGGCCCCGCAGCCTTGTGTATGTTGACCTGTTTATAAAGGTCTTACTCACGTCGGCTACGGAGAGCGTGATCACACAGTCGTCCAGAAGAGCTAAAATGCTCTCATGCATGACTCAGTGTTGCTTGCCTCGAAACGAGCATAGAAGTGATTTAGCTCATCTGGTAGGCTCGTGTCACTGAGCAGCTCGCGGCTGTGCTTCCCTTTGTAGTCTGTAATAGTTTGCAAGCCCTGCCACAGAAGACGAGCGTCAGAGCCGGGGTAGCATGATTCAATCTTAGCCCTGTATTTACGCTTCGACTGTTTGATGGTTTGTTGCAGGGCATAGCAGAATTTCTTGTAAGCTTCAGGGTTAGAGATTCCCGCACATTGAAAGTGGCAGCTCTACCCTTTAGCACAGTGCGAATGTTGCCTGTAATCCAGTTAGAGCATTGATTATGCTTCTGGGTCCTACTGTGTCTCTGACAATGAATGGGCGACATAAACCTAAATAGAAACTGACAATTGTGCACGAATACAGTATTACTTACTAAAACTGTTGTTACACAAATGTTTTTTTATTTTGCTCTTACTGTAGTATGGTAGCCCACTTCTGACCAGTCCCGTTGTACACTGAGTGGTGCAATGGGCTAAGACACTGCATCAGCAGTGTAGGCTGTCTTGCTACATATGCTGGTTCAATACCTGGGCCGGCCTCAACTGGGAGACCCATGAGATGACTAGGGTTTTTCTTTCTCTCCCACTAAAAACAGAAATAATTCTAAATAACTAAATGGTTTTATTTACAAATTAGTAACAATGACTCACCCCATGTTCAAGAATGTCCTCCCCCCTCTCGCTCATTTTACGTTATTTGAAAAACTAAATCTCCAAAATATTTGTATTTTTTAAACAAAGCGATTATTATTATTATTATATAAAATCCCCTTGGATATTCACAGATATATTAATAACCCTGTTATTAGCAGGACAATATATATTGGTCAATGCTCCTGAGTGGCACTCAATGGGATTGCCTTGCAGTTCTCCTGCTGTATCCACTGAAAGCGAGCGAGGTTCAAGGCACAAGGGCAGGGGGCATGGGATAGGCCGCAGAGCCACTCACAGAAGACGGACCTAGCCCATGGGAAAGGAGAGTAACAGAGTAACACTTTAAAGGGCATTGCACTAATAATGGCACTGACTAGGGAAACGTTCCTGCTGTTCTTAGTGCCAGTCTTCACGTTCATACCAAAACAAAGTAACTAATGGCATATTTATGCTTTTGTTAATAAAATAATTATAAAAATACTCTTTCAAAATGCCGATGTGTATTTAGTTATGGATCCATAACAAATTACTATGGGAATAAATATCACTGAATTAAAGAAATATCCTCCAATGTAATTATTATCTATCTAATTATTGGCGGAAAGACACGTCATATTTTTCGAAATACTGTAGGCAACATGAGTCTCACTAGTGTTGAGTAATGTGGTGAAAAGCGTAGGTCTTTTAAATGTATAGAGCATATTGCAGTTTGAAGCAATAGCCTACAACTAACTATTTTAGCACAGTTTCACGTTACTCTTTGACAAGCATGGTGACTGGTCTTGATAAATAAATGCGATTTTTGTTTTGACCGAATCTCTGTTTGGGTATTGGTTTGACAACAATTATAGTGTAGAAATGTTATGATCTTTGTGTAACCTTTATTTAACTAGGCAAGTCAGTTAAGAACAAATTCTTTGGACAGCCTACTCCTTCCTCCCCGTCAGGGAAATGAACCCCGGTCTCCCACGTGCCTGCACAACATAGGGATTCTTTAGCTAAATAGCCAAGTACTATAGCCTACTCCCGACTGTCACGTGGTACAGCGCTGTATTTTCCATTCCATCTTAAAGGAAACTCAGAGGGTTTTTCATTTTTCTTGGAATAGAAACACCATAATATTAAGCAAATTAATCTCAAACTGTAAAAGTAATTGGAAAGGTAGATACAAATGAATTGTGACATTGTGGTTACAATAAAGGATGTAAACAAGATGCTGTGTTTTTATTTATAGTACTGATGGACAGCTGGTGGCATTTTGAAAACAGGTTTTCAAACATTTTTTACCCCACGATAAGCAGGACAATAGACTATTTATAGTCCGGCTACTGTAGGTGTGAACATCCCCCTACTTGCAAAAAAATGATATTGCGACCAAAGAAAAAAGACTAAATGGACATAGTTGTCATCTAACCAGCTTCTTTTAATGGTGCTACCCATTCCAGGGTTAGGACCCCAACCACGGGAGGACTTTAAATGAGTCGGAGCTGAGAGGATCACAAAAACTAAAGATATTTTTTGGTTTCAGTGTATTTCTTTATTTAAAAAAAAATGTATCTAGCCCATCAATGTGTAGGCATACTGTGCAACAAAATCGATGATAAATAAAAGTTCAATAAAAATAGATTGTGTACTAGAATCGTGAATATATTTTTGCAGAGCATACAAACATACCGACAACCATTCGTGGAGATCAGTGGACAAAGAGCTGGACAACGGGCTGCACCAAAAAAAATGCATGGTTGCCAAGAAAGTGGTTAGTTTTGCAAGATTCTTAAAATGTGTACGCAGCATTTGTGTGTTGGAGTCACTTTTCATTCTTAATTGATCTACTGTTTCTATCATAGGTCACTGTAATCGATGGGGGTTCAGGGCGGTACCATTCTACTCATCTGATGAAGGTGCTCATGGATCAGATTCAAAATTTGAAGACCGAGATCGAGTCATTGAAGGCAGACCAGCAGAAAGAGAAACATTATCGGAGGGCAGAGATACAGGTGACAGCTGATGCATTGGCCCAGAGCCAGGCGGCATTGGCGGAGAATAACGTGTTGAAGAGGGCGATGAACGATCCATGCCAGGCACACCCGTGAGCTCTGGAACTCCACCCCCAACAGCCAGAGTCAACCTACCTGATGGGTTCATCATGTCGTTGGTTCACCCTGACATTTCCATTCCTCTTCTGACAACAGAACTTGACCAACTGCTCACCAGGCACATCAAGGGCCGTCCGGACCGTTATGCTGTTCTGCTATAGCCTAATAACAGTTGGCTTATATCTTCAGAATGCTCTATTATCCAAATGTAAAAGCATAAACAGTACAGTACTGTATTTCTTCATCAGCATCTTTATGCTTTTGTTCATAAAATAATGATAAAAATACTCGTTCAAAATGCCAATGTTTATTTAGTTATGGATCCATAAAGAATTACTATGGGAATAAATATCACTGAATTACAGAAATATTGGAACAAAGTTGTCTAATGAAGGTAAACAAATGGTTGCTTACTGGAAAATACTTTTTTCACACAGACATGGTCATGTTGTTCAGCGCCATTATGGCTATTGGCAGGAAGCTGGACAATAGACTTGCCTAGAAGGAGAGTAGGGGGATAATTCTATATTCAAATTAATTTCTTAGGTTGGCTGTGATTGGTTGCAAGGCAGCCCTTGCTGTCTCTGCCTGGCCGGTTCCCCTCGTTCCACTGGGTTTATCTGCCTCTAACCCTATTACAGTGGCTGAGTCACTGGTTTACTGGTGCTCTTTCATGCCGTCCCTAGGAGGGGTGCATTACTTGAGTGGGTTGAGTCACTGATGTGATCTTCCTGTCTGGGTTGCCCCCCTTTGGGTTGTGCCATGGCGGAGATCTTTGTGAGCTATACTCGGTCTTGTCTCAGGATGGTAAGTTGGTGGTTGAAGATATCCCTCTAGTGGTGTGGGGGCTGTGCTGTGGTAAAGTGGTTGGGGTTATATTGTTCCTGTTTGGCTCTGTCCGGGGGTATCATCGGATGGGGCCTTAGTGTCTCCTGACCCCTCCTGTCTCAGCCTTCAGTATTTATGCTGCAGTAGTTTATGTGTCGGGGGGCTAGGTCAATTTGTTATATCTGGAGTACTTCTCCTGTCTTATCCGGTGTCCTGTTTGAATTTAAGTATGCTCTCTCTAATTCTCTCTTTCTTTCTCTCTCTCGGAGGACCTGAGCCCTAGGACCATGCCTCAGGACTACCTGGCATGATGACTCCTTGCTGTCCCCAGTCCACCTGGCCGTGCTGCTGCTCCAGTTTCCACTGTTCTGCCTGCGGCGATGGAATCCTGACCTGTTCACTGAACATGCTACCTGTCCAATAACTATTATTTGACCATGCTGGTCATTTATGAACATTTGAACATCTTGGCCATGTATAATCTCCACCTGGCACAGCCAGAAGAGGACTGGCCACCCCTCATAGCCTGGTTCCTCTCTAGGTTTCTTCCTAGGTTTTGGCCTTTCTATGGAGTTTTTCTTAGCCAACGTGCACCAACACCTGCATTGCTTGCTGTTTGGGGTTTTAGGCTGGGTTTCTGTACAGCACTTTGAGATATCAGCTGATGTACGAAGGGCTATATAAATGCATTTGATTAGATTTGAATTTCAGTTTAATCCACCAGAGAAGACAAAACAAGTAATACAACAAAAAGTTTTATTACTATTATGTATCACATCCGACCATGATTGGGAGTCCCTTATGGCAGCGCACAATTGGCCCAGCGTTTCTCTCCCTCTAAAAACAGAAATAAAGTTTTGGCCTTTACAAAATTTTACTTGGGCCTTTATTCAGATTACAATCGCTCACTTTAGCTTTTTTGAAAACGAAATAACCTCCAAAATATCTTTATTATCAGGTTGATGGCACAGCCATATAGCCCGGCACCTACATAAACCTGAGTGACTGTTCTTGTCTATTAATGTTCCGTATTATGTCATGTTTCATGTCTTGTGACCCCAGAAGGAGTAGTTGCTGATTTCGGCACAGCTAATGGGGATTCTAATAAAATACCTCTCCCTCAACATCAACAAAACGAAGGAGCTGATTGTGGACTTCAGGAAACAGCAGAGGGTGCACACCCCCTTCCCCAAGATCCTCGGCGCACACATCACTCACAACCTGCAATGGTCCTCCCACACAGACAGTGTAGTGAAGAAGGCGCAATCGTGCCTCTTCAATCTCAGGAGGATGAGGAAATTTTGCTTGGCCCCTAAGACCCTCACAAACGCACCATTGAGAGCATCCTGTCAGGCTGTATCACCGCCTGGTACGGCAACTATACCGCCCACAACCGCAAGGTTCAATTTGATGTTGCATAAGAAAGACATATTTCATACAGCAGGAAAAAAGAGCATCACCGTGACAATGTAAGGGGCATATTTTGTTTGCAAGTCCAATTATAGTGATCTGTGTTTTTCTTTCGACAGCTGTGGTTTCGGAAGCATTCAAGTAAACAATGAAAGCAATTATGTTTTCTTCATATCTACTGTGCCTGAAAATAGCTAACTTTTATTTTTAATGATCTTGTTCGGGCATAAAACACTTGTTTATTGTCTGCGGTGACACTGCACCTCAGAGAAATCTGACTACATACATATTTAAAAAATGATGAACCTATAGTTGGGTCTCCCAAAGCGATGAGAGAACTAACTAGATGGAGTCTTCAGGTCCCCATGCGATGGCACACAATGTTCAATAGAACCCATACAGCAGGGAATATACAAACGCTATATAGACAAACAATTAGTATTCAATTGGTTGTGCTTGAGATGACTACTTTGTAAAATGTGCAAAATATCTGTCACTGAAAGTTTCCAACATGTTGCAAGTCAATACTGGAAAGGCTCACCCCACGTGTTGAAGAGGCGGGACTTCCTGCAGCTGTATACTACTTCCTGTTGACACTGCTCTGACCTGGCCACGAGGGCCATCAGTTGTTCAGGTGAGGCGCTGTAGTTAAACTTCATAATGTAGGGCTTCTGTAGTGTAGAACCTTGGACCCTGACTGGATCTGTGCTGTTGTGGATCACTACTGTCCACACCTTGTTCTCTACAACACGGAGCAGATAAAAAACAGGTTTTAGTTTCGTTTTTTTGGACACTTGGCTGTAAAAAGGCACATAGTCAGAATCTGAAAGCACAGCACTGATTATACACTGCATTTCATAAAATTAAGACATTGAGGAGTGATTTGAATATGATTATGCATGATCCTGTACCAAGCTGGAAGCTAGTTACATATTTGACAGTCCCCTTAATTACCAGTCAGTCTCGGTGAACCTCACTAGTGTGCATTGTGATTTTACAGATATGAAGTGGTCTAATGTGGCTGCTTCCCAAATAAAGGCATAAAGTGAAAAGGAAAATGCATGTAATCCAGAATGTTCTGACCTTAAATAAACCCCCTGAATACTATAGGATGAAGATCTACGAGATATACTGAGATTAATTATCACAATACTGTTGGATTATCATCAAGGGCAATCCAATTAAATACATAATTCTGTCTGTAAACCTAGATTAGTCTGACAACAAGATCCTAAAGGCCATCAGTATAAAAATGTATGTAGGGTATAGGGCCAGGGTGGCAGCTCACCTGTCATGTTGCAGTAGACCTGTGTGGGCCCCAGTGGACCACTGCCATCTGGATCAATGGAGAAGAGGCCTGAGGAGCTGCCAGTCAGCCGGTAGGCCTCACATGATGCCTCATAGACGGCTACAGAGGAACACAGGAAACATCATGCCTCATAAATGGCTACAGAGGAACACAAGGAAACATCATATTGATTACAGGGTGGTGTATATTGATTACGGGGTGGTGCATATTGATTACAGGGTGGTATATATTGATTACGGGGTGGTGCACATTGATAACAGGGTGGTGCATATTGATTACAGGGTGGTGCATATTGATTACAGGGTGGTGCATATTGATTACAGAGTGGTGCATATTGATTACGGGGTGGTGCATATTGATTATGGGGTGGTGCATATTGATTACGGGGTGGTACATATCGATTACAGGGTGGTGCATATTGATTACAGGGTGGTGCACATGGATGATGGGGTGGTGAATATTGATTACAGGATGGTGCATATTGATTACAGGGTGGGGCATATTGATTACGGGGTGGTGCACATGGATTACGGGGTGGTGAATATTGATTACAGGGCGGTGCAAATTGATTACAGGGTGGTGCATATTGATTACGGGGTGGTGAATATTGATTACGGGGTGGTGCATATTGATTACGGGGTGGTGCATATTGACTATGGGGTGGTGAATATTGATTACAGGGTGGTGCATATTGATTACGGGATGGTGCATATTGATTACGGGGTGGTGAATATTGATTACAGGGTGGTGCATATTGATTACGGGGTGGTGCATATTGATTACAGGGTGGTGCATATTGATTACAGGGTGGTGCATATTGATTACAGGGGGGTGCATATTGATTACAGGGTGGTGCATATTGATTACAGGGTAGTGCATATTGATTACAGGGTGGTGCATATTGATTACAGGGTGGTGCATATTGATTACAGAGTGGTGCATATTGATTACAGAGTGGTGCATATAGGTGTCAAAGAGAGAGGTTATTACCATTTCAAATGTGATGGTGGCCTAGCAATAACTACAGAGTCACATATCTCACCAAACAATCAATGGCTAAGCACTACAACAACACATTAGATATGGAAATAGTGAGAATAAATTGTTTATTTAAATTAAACTGTGTATATTGCAGGGTCAGGGTCAATTCCATTTAAATTCAAGTCAGAAAGTATACCAAAACTTGACAAGCATTGAAGAGAATTGGAATGGGAATTTCACTTCCTGAATTGACTGAAGAGCAGGTGGGGACTCACAGTTGTGGCAGGTGGCTCCAGTGTATCCTGTTCCAGAGCAGTCGCAGTAGAAATGGCTCCAGGACTGTGAACACTGCCCTCCATGTTCACAGAAGTTGGGCAGACATCTGGAGAGACAGGGAAGATCAGACAGTGGGAAGGAGTACAAGTAACCTAGTACCGGAGAGGTAAAGCCATGGAGACAGTGATGCTAAAACAATGTGGTTGCTCCCACTCTGACCGAACTGAACTAGCTGGAGTCAATGGTTTGATGACACTACAACATACACACTAGGGCTGCAGGTAGTCTATTGGTTAGAGTGTTGGGCCAGTAACCCGAGCTGACAAGTTAAAAATCTGTCATCTGCCACTGAGCAAGGCAGTTAACCCACTGTTCCCGGGTTCCCGAATAAGTGGATGTTGATTATGGCAGCCTTCCACACCTCTCTGATTCAGCGGGATTGGGTTAAATGTGGAAGAAACATTTCAGTTGAAGGCATTCAGTTGTACAATTGACTAGGTATCCCCCTTCCCCACTTGACTGACAATGACAGGTGTTGTGATATCTACTTAACAACAAAACAGCTGTAATTATTCGTGACAGACTAATCTCATAGGGAGCTGTTTAAAGATCAGAGCATCTGCATACAAAACTCCTTAAGTGTCTGAAGATTTTACCAAACAGAATATTGAGTTTACTGTTCGGATTTTCATAACATGTTGGTTATTTTCCTTTTTTGGTTGCGTCTCAAATTCAATTGAACCAGCCAAACTGATTTCAGTGTAAGGCAGGTGTTTGTGCAGGCATTAGTTTGTAAACAAAATCACTGCCTAAACATGCATGGCTAAGGTAGGTGTCAGCAACCCAACCCCCTCTCCCTGTTAAAAATATGCAGAAGCATTCCCAGTGAAATGTCTGATTGGCTAATGAAAGACACTTCGATTAATAGTGCCTTCCTCATACCTCTCGAACTTCCAAAATTACTATAATTTTTTAAATAGTATTATTTAATTCAGCTTTAATTGTGAATGCTGTCCCAGGAGGAGCTCTGATTTAGTGGGGGTTGTGCATACAACACAGCCTTTTCAAATTCCATTTACCTATTTAGCCCTACAAAGGGAGTCAACTGTTCTCCGGATAATGTTCAGGTGATGGTTTAATTATTGCTTTGATATTTTTATTCATGCACATTGAAGAGGCTTTCGTGGACCATATAATGATGCTGCTCAACTTGCAGAACTGTTTATCCGCGATACATCGGTCAGTGAAGTATGTGGTAAGAGTGAATGGCGAGGAACGCTCTTGTTCAACAAAATTATCAATATTCTGAGAGCTTTTTGTTTTATGTAATTAGTTTAGTCGATGACAAAGAAATGAATTGCTTTTGTGTAATATATGTCACAAGCCAAAGTGATGGGTTCGGCATGTCTCCTAATGGCTATATTGAACAGTCAGAGGGAACCTTGGCCTCCTCTCCGAGGTGGCACATGAAAGCTGTGGTCTGCCAGTCAACCTGCACTGGCTGTTAGGGGACAATCAACCTAAACCTGGCACGATCCTGGAGGATGACAGCTGCTCATGAATGTTTTAAAGCTGGAGAATTGGTGATGGAGAGAGATGGAGGCCTAGATCTGCTATGTTTTACTATTAATAAACAGGAAGAGTGTTGAGCAACAGGAAGGATCAATCACTGTTTTGAAACATTCTGAAAGGGTAAAAGGATAGAGAGAGAACAAGTGCCAGGATGATGGAGTAATCTTGTTTGATTGTAGTGATTAGTCCATTACTGTGGAGGTTGCGCAATTATGAGTAGGTAAGCATTATTGAAAAGGTTGAAGACGGAAATGGAAGAATGTATTTGATTGTGTTGATTACTGGAACTTCACAAGCATAAACAGTGCTTAATCCTCACCACAGGAAGAGAATACAAAGTCCTTCAGAAATGGGCTCTTTAACTCTGTTTAAATCTCCAGCCTCCCCAAAACACTCCATGTGGCAGATCCTAAAATAGTGACTAAACTATTTACAGTATTGTTTTGCAAGTAGACATCAGATTATTCATGTGGTGCTTGCTGTAACTAACGTATTGGGTCCTCGTTGCCACATACTGTATTTGACAGATACAGTTGAAGTCGGAAGTTTACAGACACCTTAGCCAAATACATTTAAATTCAGTTTCCAAAAACCTGACATTTAAACCAACTAAAAATACCCTGTCTCAGGTCAGTTATTTTAAGAATGTGAAATGTCAGAATAATAGTAGAGAGAATTATTTATTTCAGCTTTTATTTCATTCCCCACATTCCCAGTGGGTCAGAAGTTTACATACACTCAATTAGTCTTTGGTAGCGTTGCCTTTAAACTGTTTAACTTGGGTCAAACATTTTGGGTAGCCTTCCACAAGCTTCCCACAATAAATTGGGTGAATTTTGGCCCATTCCTCCTGACAGAGCTGGTGTAACTGAGTCAGGATTGAAGGCCTAGTTGCTGGCACACGCTTTTTCAGTTCTGCCCAAACATTTTCTATAGGATTGAGGTCATGGCTTTATGATGGCCACTCCAATACCTTGACTTTGTTGTCAAGGTATTGCAACATTGTCACATCACTTCAAAATTCAAATACTGTATGCAGTAATTCACTGGTCATCCTAAAAGCCAACACTTACTTTGGCCGCCTTTCCTTCCAGTTCTCTGCTGCCAATAACTGGAACGAATTGCAAAAATCACTGAAGCTGGAGTCTTATATCTCCCTCTCTAACTTCAAGCATCAGCTGTCAGAGCAGCTTACCGATCACTGTACCTGTACACAGCCAATCTGTAAATAGCACACCCGACTACCTCATCCCCATATTGTTATTCATCTTCTTGCTCTTTTGCACCCCAGTATCTCTACTTGCACATCCTCATCTGCACACTATCACTCCAGTGTTAATGCTAAATTGTAATTATTTTGCCTCTATGGCCTGTTTATTGCCTTAGCTCCCTACATTTGCACACATGGTGCATAGATTTTTTTCTATTGTGTTATTGACTGTACGTTTGTTTGTGTGTAACTCTGTTGTGGTTTTTGTCGCACTGCTTTGCTTTATCTTGGCCAGGTCGCAGTTGTAAATAAGAACTTGTTCTCATCTGGCCTACCAGGTTAAATAAAGTTGGACTTGTATTTTTATTTAAAAAGGTGATACCTATCATGGATGCCACATGTGTCAAACTGCAGCTCCTTGTAGTCTCCTACTCGTCCTTGGTGCACCAGGTTCAGGTCCATGGGCTGGCTGTTGATGGAGAAGAGACGCATGCACCCCTGGAACGCCAATGTGGGGTTCTCACAGTACGAGTCACTGGAGGACGAGGAGGGGCAGCCTAATGGAACACACAGCAGAGGGATGTTTACGTAACCAAACATCTGCCAAATCAGCTTCTACTGTAATAATGCAACAAAAGAGGCTTACACAAATATGTTAAGATGCTAAGAGGGTGGTGTGCTGACTGATTTACTGACTGGAGGCATACAAGTAGAAATTACGAAAATGGAAATGATTTAAACAGTACATGCACATTAATATAGTTTTTTTCATTTTCAGTGTGACAATCCTGTACAGTTTTTTAATCTCCGTTATGGCTGAGAGAGAAGTTGCCCCCCCCCCAAGAAAAGAGAGCAACTTTAAACCTGTCAAGACATGCCACTATGCAAGTTGAAGCTTTTTAAAAGCAGCTTAATAAAACACCAGCTATCAGAAGATTTTAGATTCACATGTTCTGGGAAGCTAAAGTTTGTACAGGGATGTATTACGTAAATCTCTGCCTACAAGGCCATGTCAACTCCACTAAGGGACTGAAGTGATGATGACAAAGAGTGAGACTTCGTAGGTATCACAGTCCACAGATGTATCAAGTCATACCCAAGCATATTTTAAAATGTAACTTTTAGTCATACTACCTGTCCTCTTACCTCCGAAGTAGAGGCTGTCTCCTGCCTCCATGTGGTCTCCCAGCTCCATAGTTGAGGGCGGCTCATTGTCCAGAGTCATGGTGACCTGGAGTCCTCGGGAGCTGAGACTCGCAGAGTGCCACAGTCCATCATTCACTCTGTGACCTGTTGACACATGGGGTCAGTTATGACATAAACAGTTCATAAAGACATGATCAATCTCTGCATATGACTGAGGTTTTACAATAGTAACTACACTGTTGCAAAAGCATTTTAAGAAAACAATTTTAGAGTACATTTTTATATTTAGATTTCTAATCTTGTTTGTCTGCAACAAAGCTCTGCATTCAATCTGTTGCTGGTGTTGACTTTATGGCTCTCCCTACACGCTACACACACATTTCATATCGTTTCCCCCCACACTATCAAATAAACAAAGGATCACCCACAACCCCCGGTCTGTTGTGTTTGTGGTTCCACTTTGAGAAGGAACCAATGGAAAAACCTCAGAGGTATAATCTTTGCTTTTTGATTTAATTAAACTCAGGCTTTTACAGTGAAGGGCATCCAAGCTGTGTGTCTACAATCCCCTCTGTGCTTGCCATCTGCCTGCAGTGTTAGAGTGAAGTTGCAGGCTAAGATAATTACCATGGAACGCGATTAAATGAGCAATATTTCAAGCAGTAAATAGTTTGAAACAAACAAACAAAAAGCACACCTGGTGCAAACGTTGACTGACATGCAATAGATTGGAGGATGACCTCAGCGTGTTCTTTCTGATCACATCTGGATTACGTTGCAGTGATTGAGATCAGTCCAAAATGACACAAACCTAACTATGTCTGTCTGCATGGAGGGATTCTGTGTTTTTGGATTTAGTTATTTCTACAGGATTAGCGAGACAGAGCATATTTCATTTCCCCATGGTGGGAAATGGACAAAACCAAATGCTTCTCATTGTGTGTGAACTCAGAAGAGATAAGCACAGAGCCAGCTGAATGGATTCTCTCTTATAATCTTTTCTCATAATCTTTACTATCACTATCAGACTATTTATGTGGAAAACCACAAACATTCAGAGTCACAAATGCCTTCTCTGCAATAATAAAATGGGTTTCTCATTGTCTGCCTGCTTCACTGGAACAAAAAGCCTTTTATACTCTGAGTCCCCATAGACAGAACCACTGATTCCAGCATAGAGTGGGTCTGGGTCAGCTAGACTGGAGGCTGTTGGCCCTCACCGGTGGAGACCTCTTCTTTCTGCTGGGCTGACATGTGGTGGGTCAGGCGCAGCCGACTGTTGCTGATCTGCAGCTCCAGTCGCTGGGGCTCCAGGGCCAGCCGGGTGGAGAGCAGTAGCCCATCTGGGTTCCACGTTCTGAACTGGAAACGCACAGCGAAGCCCCCCGAAGCAGACAGCGTGGCCGGGAGCGACAGGAAGCTGCTGCTGGAGCTCAGGAAGGTAGTGGACACCAGCTGAGGCTCAGAGCACGAGAAGGTCACATTGCCCTGGTGACACAAATGGAACACAAGTCTTACAGTCACCTTGCCCTGATTCACATCAACTCTCAACATTTCAGGGTTATTAAACAATTATGCCAACTCTGTAAGTGTAGTGCTGCTATTAATTACTACAAACACTCCCTCCCTTTCTATAAAGGAGAGAGAGATGGAGAAAGAGACAAAAACAAGTAAAGTATTGAGAGAGATAAATAGATGGAGAGAAAGAGTATGAGGGGAATAATACAGAAAGAGATAGAGTGGGAGAGAGGGAGAACGAGGGAACGAGAGAGACAAAGTTAACTCTACAGGGAGCAGGGTTAAATGTCACTACCAGCCCCACTGTGACTCCTAGGGACAGGAAGAGCCAGTACAGAGGACATGAGTTCCTGTACATAGGAAAAGGTCAGAGCAGTGTGGGGATGAACACATCATTGATCGCGGTGACATGGAATGGCAGCAACTACACCTTTCACAGGGACTCTTCCATCAACTTCACCAAACTTGATTTCAGAGTGATTATGTTTCAATAGGCTAACACTGAGTCAGTCACAGGATTATTGTGTTCAGGAATCATTGATAACTTTAGTTCTATTTCAGTGTTAGTGGATTTATTGTCAGAGGAAAGGTGAGATGTATTTGTGTTTGGGGCTCTAACAGCACTGAGCCAGAAGGTTACTTAAAGTGAATATCCATTGAAGATGTCATTTAGGGTCTGCACTAGACCCTGACATATACCTTAAATAATGAAATCTACCTCTATCCTACTAATAATACTTCTATGCTGAATGGATCACTGGGTACAGCTCCTGCTCCCCCTCATCACTGAGCCCGGATCTCTTTTCCAAAACAAGAACATAGAACACTGTTTTCTCAGCTAAGAGCGGTTCTCGCCACGCACTCTGTAAATCCCTGCTTCCCTATCTGCAATCTGATGGTTTATTACTCAACAAATGTTATGGTCCTTTGGCTCTCTAAGGTTATGTGTTGTTAACCTCCACTTCTAACAAAATGGAGCATTATCACATACATAAGTGAATATATTGGTAATGCAGTGTAAAATAAACTTGGGCCTTGGCCTATTCATTAAAAATGTACAGTTGAAATGCTCTTACCACGCTGTAGATCTGAGGCTTGCGTCGCTTGGCTAGGTCAATGATGTTGATCCCATTGTAGTAGAGGTTCTCAATGCAGCCATGGAAGTTCTTCCTCAGGAAGGTACCAGGCTTACCTGGCAGTGGGATGCCCCCAAAGCTGAGCTATGATGAGGACAGAGGGTGACGTATAGACATGTTAGAACGAAAAATAAGAAAAGTCCTTTGAGTGTTCGGTGTCACGTTGAAAAGAGATTCTAAAGAGATATACCAAGAGCTGTATTTTCATTAAAGGGGTGCTAGCGTCAAGCGCACGCTAGTTTGTAATTTCGTCATGTAAAAACTGCCACGCTGGCATTTTCCAGCCCTAACGCCAGGTTCGGCAATTTACATGTCTTATATCATCTCGCTTGCGCTCAGATGACGGGGTGGAAATATTTGAAGTGTTCCCTTAAAAACAAGATCCAAAGTGCAAATTTCAGGCAGTACTGAGAGGGATATTTAAGAGCGGTAATGCAGTTGAGCTGGTTGAAGCATGGCGTGGGAGCCTGCCGAGCCAACCGAGGCTTGTGAGCCTCTCGAGCCAGCTGAGGATTGCTTCGGCAGTGGCACCCGGACCCAACATCACCAAAAAAACAAAACAATTGTAGTGTCTGCATTCTATAACGGTTCCATAACCACAGATGCTGGGGGACAGGAAACAAGTTCAGGGTGAGGATTTAATATTAAATAAACATGAAACTAAACAAGACCAGCGTCTGGACAAGAGAAACAAAACAACATCAATGCAGACACTGGGATGAAACTGAGGAAGTGACAGATATAGGGGAGGCAATCAATGACCTGATGGAGTCCAGATGAGTCCGATGAAGCGCTGGTGCGCGTAACGATGGTGACAGGTGTGCGTAATGATGAGCAGCCTGGCGACCTTGAGCGCCAGAGAGGGGGAGCGGGAACAGACGTGACAAGCACAGCCTTCCCTCCTCTCAATTAAGGCTTTTTTTGTCTGCCCAATGCAATCGTGAAGTAGTCAATAAAGGGTTTGGCTCCTGAGGCCGCTTGGAAATAAATCTTAATCACCAAAGCAGGCCCACATTATTTCAAACATGCAGGTCCCGTTTTGGATGAGTGTCGTCTGCGTTGTTTTAATAGTATATGCCAACGGGGAGAAATGATGATGCGTGTGCGTGTGATCAAGCCTATATAAAACAAGATATTGTTTCATTTTGTTTAGAATTTGATTAGAATTATTCGTTGTCTTTTTAGGCCTTATCAAAAATGAATTGAAGCTTGCTTATTGACAATCTTTGGTATGCCCATGCTCAGCCATAATGCAATTTACACTAAGCCTAGCCCCTATATCAGCATGAACGCTATTGAAGCCTTGCAAATACTTAGAATAATGTGGACTGCAAATAGGTTCAAGTTAACCTATTTAGCAAAGATGGGATAGGTCTACATTTTGTAATTTCATTTCTGTAAACCATTTAACAAACTATAACCGATTAACATTGGAATTGGAGTTGACTCCAAGATAATACATAAAAGACCGTAAATAAAAAAACAGAAGAAACCACATATTTTGCCATCTAGCACATTCTGATTGGCCAGTAAGGGGCCAAGTCTCGACACATGCACAACTTGCTTATTCATCAAAACCCAGCACTTTCACGTCAACGCCAGAAAGAAAGCCGATAATTGTGATAGTGAAAATAAATAAAAATCTGACACACTTCCGAAGCTATAGTGCTACTGTCAAGCGTTTGGATTTACCATTGCGTTAGGTTTGTTAAAACAGAACCCCAAGTATTATTCTTAATCTTACCATGGCATAAGTTTAAAGTGTTTTTCTGACTGGGTGCTGGTGGTGTAATCTTTTCAGACCTACTGTAAAGGAATATTCTGGATGTTTGGATAGACACACCTCATAGTCCACCTCCAGGGAGTCTCCTTCCCCCTTGGTCCTGAAGTGCTGTGTGTGGGTGTCCACGGTGAGGTTGACCTGCTTGTTGAAGCGCTCGATGAGGACAGAGTGCCAGTGCTGGTCGTCCAGAAGACTGCTGAGAGTGACCGCAACACGCCCACTGCTGAACCGCAGCCTTGTGTCATCTGAAGACAGAGAACAGACAGAGAGCAAGATAATATGGATGCTTTGATATAGATCATAAAACAATCCAGTATATTGAGGAAAGAAGAGGTCTGAAAGAATGTGTTCACAAGACATTCCCAAAACGGAGTACTAGAACAGTCTTCCCCAGACTCAGCTGTTCACAAGACATTCCCAAAACGGAGTACTAGAACAGTCTTCCCCAGACTCAGCTGTTCACAAGACATTCCCAAAACGGAGTACTAGAACAGTCTTCCCCAGACTCAGCTGTTCACAAGACATTCCCAAAACGGAGTACTAGAACAGTCTTCCCCAGACTCAGCTGTTCACAAGACATTCCCAAAACGGAGTACTAGAACAGTCTTCCCCAGACTCAGCTGTTCACAAGACATTCCCAAAACGGAGTACTAGAACAGTCTTCCCCAGACTCAGCTGTTCACAAGACAATCCCAAAACGGAGTACTAGAACAGTCTTCCCCAGACTCAGCTGTTCACAAGACATTCCCAAAACGGAGTACTAGAACAGTCTTCCCCAGACTCAGCTGTTCACAAGACATTCCCAAAACGGAGTACTAGAACAGTCTTCCCCAGACTCAGCTGTTCACAAGACATTCCCAAAACGGAGTACTAGAACAGTCTTCCCCAGACTCAGCTGTTCACAAGACATTCCCAAAACGGAGTACTAGAACAGTCTTCCCCAGACTCAGCTGTTCACAATGTGGATCTTTATGGTTGTTAACATCGATCATTATACAGTTGCCATAGGGACCATTTGATTTGATTTGTATTGAAAGAAGAGGTTCTCTCATAGGAAGTGCAGACAAGACAGTCATTTAAGAATCCTCTTTCCCAGCTCCGCTGCTCCCAATGTGGATCCTTAACAGTCTGAGTCTATCTTGTAAATGGAGCTCAGCAGCAGTGGTAACTGGAAGGGTATCAGAACACAAACATCCAGTTACCCTCCCAGACTGCTTTTAAATGGTTCAAATTACTATTTTATCTGCAGTCCAAGTCCCCATTACCAATGATCTCTAACCTCTAAACCCTGAGTTATGTGAGCCAAGTTGAGGTAGAGGGCCAACCTGCCCCGGTGTGACTAGCTCACCCAGGTTCAAATCAAATCAAATCTAATGTATTTATATAGCCGTTCGTACATCAGCTGATATCTCAAAGTGCTGTACAGAAACACAGCCTAAAACCCCAAACAGCAAGCAATGCAGATGTAGAAGCATGGTGGCTAGGAAAAACTCCCTAGAAAGGCCAAAACCTAGGAAGAAACCAAGAGAGGAACCAGGCTATGTGGGGTGGCCAGTCCTCTTCTGACTGTGCCGGGTGGAGATTATAACAGAACATGGCCAAGATGTTCAAATGTTCATAAATGACCAGCATGGTCCAATAATAATAAGGCAGAACAGTTGAAACTGGAGCAGCAGCACGGCCAGGTGGACTGGTTGACAGCAAGGAGTCATCATGTCAGGTAGTCTTGAGGTTGAGGGCCAGCTTGCCCTGGTGTGGTGACTAACTCACCCAGGTTTAGGTAGAGGGCCAGTCTGCCCCGGTGCAGCTCCAGTGTGATGTAGTCGCCCCTCTGACCCTCTCCATGGAGCAGCACCCCCTCAGCCTGGCGGCTCTTGAAGCTCAGCGAGATCACATCCTTCACCGTGCTCATGGACTTCTGGTTAAACCGGTAGAGCAGCGAGCTTCTGCCATCAAAGTCTGCCACATACGATTCTAGGGGATTGAGAGAAGATCAAAGAATCATCGTGTTTTCGAAAATTGCCCCAACGATAGCTCTCTCTGTCACATCTGAGCTGTGAGTTTTCTGTTGCCACTAATTTTGAGGGGAATTCAAGTGGCAAATCCCATTTCTTTCAACAGTATTACATTTTCACCGCAACTTTTGATTGGAAGTACATGTCAAACTTGCAATTTTTTTGACATACTTTTTATCACAATTCTCTAGCTCTGTCTAATAGATTCTCTAACACTGTGTCTCTGCTCAGTGCTCAGTTCATGTGGATGGGCCTGAACCGAAGACATAATGTAGTAAGTTACAACAGCAGGGGAAACGTTGAATTCCTGTTTTTTAAAGCCTGGGTACATTATATTTTCTGATGGGATTCAGTTTGTGTAAGTAAAGCTGTCTGAGTAAATAATGCAATCTCTAACATGCACCTGCAATTCCAATGCAGAACAGAAGAAGGGTGATGTGCCTAGAGAAACAAGGGAAGCTATGAGTAGAAGACATGTTTGGGCAAGCTGTTCAAAAAAGGTTTGCTTTGCATTGTATCATATACATGACTATTGAAATAGCTTTTGGAACTATCACTTATTTAAATAATGTCTAACACATTCATGAACACACAAACAACATGCTAGAATTCCCCTAGCTTTTTCAAATGGTTTACTCAATCTAATGAGACAGTATTGTGTTTCAGTGGAAGTCACCGTGGGATAAAGAAGGTTAAGATTAATTTAAACTCCAAGGTGTTTACCCATATGTATATACCCAAATATGAAAAGTTAATAACTTAGCTGGTATGAGATGATTATACAGGTGAAGTCAGAAGTTTACATACACATAGGTTGGAGTCATAAATACTTGTTTTTCAACCACTCCACAAATGTCTTGTTGACTTCCGAAGGTAATTGGTTGCACCAGATCTTATTGAGGGCCTTCATATCAAAGGTGATGAATACTAATGCACGCACCACATTTCAGTTTCATATTTTTTTTTCAGTTATTTTTTTTCTCATTTCACTTCACCAATGTTTACTATTTTGTGTATGTCCATTACATCTAATCCAAATAAAAATCTATTTAAATTACAGGTTGTAATGCAACAAAATAGGAAAAATGCCAAGGGGGTGAATACTTTTGCAAGGCACTGTATGTATGTATGTATGTATGTATGTATGTATGTATGTATGTATGTATGTATGTATGTATGTATGTATGTATGTATGTATGTATGTATGTATGTATGTATGTATGTATGTATGTATGTATGTATGTATGTATGTATGTATGTATGTATGTATGTATGTATGTATGTATGTATGTATGTATGTATGTATGTATGTATGTATGTATGTATGTATGTATGTATGTATGTATGTATGTATGTATCAATGTGACATTTAGATAGTTATCGCTATTAGTTATTTATTGTGTAGGGTGCTATCCTACTTGAAATAAAAGTATGTGAGAGAAAAAAATGGCCACGTTAGCTACCGCAGACGACACGGCCGTGATACAAAAATAGGAAGAACCCTCAGGTTGGCAGCCACGTCGATACAACACTGACCTATCGACTCGTCGTGCAACCCAATCAGCCATGCCAAACTGTCTTGAGAGGCAACAAATCTCCCCAATTAGCTGATTCGCTTTTCATACATCCACTCCTTTCGACACACCTACTCGCCCATACTCCGCCATCTATATTGGGCTGCAGTGACCCATACTCCTCCATCTATATTTGGCTGCAGTGACCCATACTCCACCATCTACATTGGGCTGCAGTGACCCATATTCCTCCATCTATATTTGGCTGCAGTGACCCATACTCCACCATCTACATTGGGCTGTAGTGACCCATACTCCGCCATCTATATTGGGCTGCAGTGACCCATACTCCACCATCTACATTGGGCTGTAGTGACCCATACTCCGCCATCTATATTGGGCTGCAGTGACCCATACTCCTCCATCTATATTTGGCTGCAGTGACCCATACTCCACCATCTACATTGGGCTGCAGTGACCCATATTCCTCCATCTATATTTGATTGCAGTGACTCATACTCCACCATCTACATTGGACTGTAGTGACCCATACTCCTCCATCTATATTTGGCTGCAGTGACCCATACTCCACCATCTATATTGGGCTGCAGTGACCCATACTCCGCCATCTATATTGGGCTGCAGTGACCCATACTCCACCATCCATATTGGGTGGCAGTGACCCATACTCCGCCATCTATATTGGGCTGCAGTGACCCATACTCCGCCATCTATATTGGGCTGCGGTGGCCAATACTCCGCCATATTTTTTGGGCTGCAGTGACCCATACTCCTCCATCTATATTGGGCTGCAGTGACCCATACTCTGCCATCTATATTGGGCTGCAGTGACCCATACTCCGCCATCTATATTGGGCTGCGGTGGCCAATACTCCGCCATATTTTTGGGCTGCAGTGACCCATACTCCTCCATCTATATTGGGCTGCAGTGACCCATACTCCGCCATCTATATTGGGCTGCAGTGACCCATACTCCGCCATCTATATTGGGCTGCAGTGACCCATACTCCTCCATCTATATTGCGCTGCGGTGACCCATACTCCTCCATCTATATTGGGCTGCAGTGACCCATACTCCGCCAACTATATTGGGCTACAGTGACCCATACTCCTTCATCTACATTGGGCTGCAGTGACCCATACTCCACCATCTATATTGGGTGGCAGTGACCCATACTCCTCCATCTATATTGCGCTGCAGTGACCCATACTCCTCCATCTATATTGGGCTGCAGTGACCCATACTCCGCCAACTATATTGGGCTACAGTGACCCATACTCCTTCATCTACATTGGGCTGCAGTGACCCATACTCCACCATCTATATTGGGTGGCAGTGACCCATACTCCACCATCTATATTGGGTGGCAGTGACCCATACTACGCCATCTATATTGGGCTGCAGTGACCAATACTCCGACATCTATATTGGGCTGCAGTGACCCGTACTCCTCCATCTACATTGGGCTGCAGTGACCCATACTCCTCCATATATATTGGGCTGCAGTGACCCATACTCCAACATCTATATTGGGCTGCAGTGACCCATACTCCACCATATATTTTGGGCTGCAGTGACCCATACTCCGACATCTATATTGGGCTAGAGTGACCCATACCCCGCTATCTATATTTGGCTGCAGTGACCTATACTCCGCCATCTATATTGGGCTATAGTGACCCATACTCCTCCATCTATATTGGGCTGCAGTGATGATTAGGGCCAGCCCACCGAAACAACTATGAAAAAGTTACCACTCCACAAATGTCTTGTTAACAAACTATAGTTTTGGCAAGTCGATTAGGACATCTACTTTGTGCACTTTGTGTCATTTTTCCAACAATTGTTTACTGATAGATTATTTCACTTATAATTCACTGTATCACAATTCCAGTGGGTCAGACGTTTACATACACTAAGTTGACTGTGCCTTTAAACAGCTTAAAAATTCCAGAAAATGATGTCATGGATTTAGAATCTTCTGATAGGGTAATTGACATAATTTGAGTCAATTGGAGGTGTACCTCTGGATGTATTTCAAGGCCTACATTCAAACTCAGTGCCTCTTTGCTTGACATCATGGGAAAATCAAAAAGTGCAAATATATCCCAGAATAACAGCAAAGGACCTTGTGAAGATGCTGGAGGAAACAGGTACAAAAGTATCTATATCCACAGTAAAACAAGTCCTATATCGACATAACCTGAAAGGCCACTCGGCAAGGAAGAAGCCACTGCTCCAAAACCTCCATAAAAAAGACTACGGTTTGCAACTGCAGATGGGGACAAAGATCATACTTTTTTTCAGTCAGGAAGTTAAAGCTCGGTCGCAAATGGGTCCTCCACATGGACAATGACCCCAAGCATACTTCCAAAATTGTGGCAAAATGGCTTCAGGACAACAAAGTCAAGGTATTGGAGTGGCCTTCACAAAGCCCTGACCTCAATCCCATAGAACATTTCTGGGCAGAACTGAAAAAGCGTGTGCGAGCAAGGAGGCCTACAAACCTAACTCAGTTACACCAGCTCTGTCAGGTGGAATGGGCCAAAATTCACACAACTTATTGTGGGAAGCTTGTGGAAGGCTACCCGAAACATTTGACCCAAGTTTAACAATTTAAAGGCAATGCTACCAAATACTAATTTAGTGTATGTAAACTTCTGACCCACTGGGAATGTGATGAAAGAAATAAAAGCTGAAATAGATAATCCTCTCTTCTATTATTCTGACATTTCACATTCTTAAAATAAAGTGGTGATCCTAACTGACCTAAGTCAGTGCATTTTTACTAGCATTACATGTCAGGAATTGTGAAAAACTGAGTTTAAATGTATTTGGCTAAGGTGTATGTCAACTTACGACTTCAACTGTACATAACCATGCTATCAATTACAACAGGGCACTGTCAATGATGGGGAATGCTCAGTAGTGACAACAGTTCAAGTGATTATTATTGAAAATAACTCCGATTTGTGGACCCTTTATCAATCAGAAGTGTGAGGGTGCAGATGAACGAAAACCAAAATGAGATAAACATGGGATAGACATGGACTTGTGTCTACAGATTTGTTTTTCTCCAGATGTTTTATACGAATAAAGACTTGCTAAATTGTGGAAATTCTTCATTTTTACATGTTCCTCTGTGCATCCTCTGTGACTTTGAGGAAGATCCCAACATTTATTAACATTTTCACCGTCATTGTAAAGGCCTTGTTATTTTGTTGCTTTGATAAAGTCATTGCTGTCGATTATTATTCATTTAAAGGTTAAAAAAACTACAAAAAAATCACTTGCTAATTTAAATGCATTTGTATTTGTTATGGATCCCGATTAGCTGCAGCATCTACTCTTCCTGGGGTCCAGCAAAATTAAGCCAGTTTGCAAAATTAAGGCAGTTTGCAAAATTAAGGCAGCATTCCAGGTGACTATCTCATGAAGCTGAGTGAAAGAATGCCACGAGTGTGCAAAGTTGTCATCAAGGCAGACAATGGCTATTTGAAGAATCTCAAATATAAAATATATTTAGATTTGTTGAACCCTTTTTTGATTACTACATGATTCCATATGTGTTATTTCATAGTATTGATGTCTTCACTATTATTCTACAATTTAGGAAATAGTAAAATAAAGAAAAACCCTTGAATGAGTAGATGTGTCCAAACATTTGACCGGTAGTGTGTAGATATATATATTTTTACAGTACTTAAACGGTGGAACGGCCCATTAAGTGCAAGTTTGCCATCTATGACATGTTCAATGGTAACGTATGGCTCTTCATTCGCTTGCTATTAGAGCACCCTGGAGTTACATTTTTTTACAGTTTAAGTGCAATGAGGTGCTGGTGAAGCTGCATGTATTAGCAGAGCACACATTCATCCAACATGAATACAGGGATCATGCTGTGGTACCATTCGGCATTATTTGAAAGTGCTCGCTCGGGAATAATTATAACTGTCATAGTGCAGTATTTCACTGGCTGATCCAGTTAGTGCTACTTCAGAATGTGTGTGAAAGGCATCCCAGTGAATCCCCTTTATTTATTTAGCATTACCCAGGCAGGAACCGGCTCTTAACTGGCACGCCTGCCTGGCTGTCGCTGTCTACCTCTATTAGCTGGTAGGATTGTGTTTCGGTCAGCATTTGCTTTGATCTTGTTTGAAGCAAAAATGTCTCTTCACCTTGCAGACACTAAACAGTATCTCTTTAAACAGGATGGTTACACAATGATTACAGGATGGTTACACAAGGATTACAGGATGGTTACACAATGATTACAGGATGGTTACACAAGGATTACAGGATGGTTACACAATGATTACAGAATGGTTACACAATGATTACAGAATGGTTACACAATGATTACAGGATGGTTACACAATGATTACAGGATGGTTACACAATGATTACAGGATGGTTACACAATGATTACAGGATGGTTACACAATGATTACAGAATGGTTACACAATGATTACAGGATGGTTACACAATGATTACAGAATGATTACACAATGATTACAGGATGGTTACACAATTATTACAGAATGGTTACACAATGGTTACAATGACATAATGGTATTTTCTAATGGAAACCACTGTCAACAAGGGGATACAATCAGCCCCATGATAGATGACATGCTTAAACACGCCTCAATGTCATCCGTAATAGATGTTAGAGTCTGCACAGGTCTGACCACACTCTTGTTAGAACATGTTTCCTTGCAGTCCAGGTGTCCCCCAAATTACCACATGGGTTGGAATCACAGATGGCAGAATATGATGATATTAGCTGAACGTGTTTGTGTTCTGTAAGAGCTGGGGGTCACTTTAATGTAGTCACAGCCTATATGGTCTGAATGTAAGGGCTGGTGGTCTGATCACTCACTGTAGGCACAGCCGTAGACCTCCACTCTGAGTCCCACCCAGCCACTGGGGTTCCAGTCCAGGGGGACGAAGCGCAGGAAGCGGCTTCTGAAAGAGTGGGACAACTTGTGGTGGACGACACCATCAGCGTTCACGTTCCCCACAAACCTCTGCAGACAAACAGAGGAGGAAAACAGGAGGGAGAGCAGGGGGAGAGAAGAGGGAGAGAACAGGTTTAATAAGATGTAACACGTTTCTCAGCGTTCATGCAGTGTCACTACATTTAACCTGTTGGTTGAGGTTTATGACCCCCACATAAATACCTTTCCCCCTTTTCTCTCCACTAGACATAATGGACTCTTGGAATGCCCTTTGTTAACGTAGAGAGAGAATGGTAACATTAAGAGTTTTGGGAAAGGTACAATATTTCAGTAATCCAACCAGTTGAAAGTGTCCATTGGTACATAACGAATATGATGTCAGATCAGTTGGTGTCTGGGACATTATATCTGATGATAGGACTACATAAATTGTATCTTGGAAAGTCTACACATTATAGTTATCAGATTCACATGGAATTGTTGTGCCGCAGCTCTATAGACAAACCCTGTGGTGCACCAGGTTATTAACGAGTTAATTGTTGCATGGTTTAATTCAATCACGTAATCAATCAAACGTTAGGTAATCAATTTGATAAAATGCCTGTCACATAATTGAATCAGTCAGAGACACGACAATGGGGATTGTACTTATTTTCCAGTATTTTACTGTAATTACAAGGGCTTGGTGCAAGCAGATTGGCCTACTGGGTAGTGATAGCCTTATTGGAGGTGATTTGGACAGTGCACTGTAAAAGGGTTACTGTCAATTCAACAGTAGCTTACAGAGAGCTCAGTGGTACAAGTACAATTCTGTATTTAATATTAGAGACCACCTGCTGTAATATGAATACGGTATCAAAGCAAGTACTGTATAATGACACACAGTACAATATTGTAAAATGTACTGTGTTATGCTGTAAAAAATGAAATGCTGCCATAATCAGAATAAATGAAAACATTAAATTCATTGGCGGGAAGTGGTTTGTATTTCACAGTATTTTACTGTAATTACAAGGGCTTGGTGCAAGCAGATTGGCTGCTGGGTAAAGTGTTTACACATTACAGCATATTAATTCATATTTGGTGTATTATATCACTTGCACGTCTAGAGGCCTTAACAAAGGCTTCCAAACTGGCAGTGACAATAGGGCAAAACAAATTTCCAAAAGGAAATGGCAAAATGTTGAACCATTTCAGGTTTAAGACTTGCTGCCACTCCAAACCATCCGCTATACATTTTAAATTAGTGGGGCACTATAACCACATAGGAGTTCAATTGGTACAACCTTCTCACTCATGGGTGCAACAAATATAGCCTCTTACAAGGCATGCCTCCAAATCTGTTAATGACTCAGAAACAACAATATCATGATCCCACTAGTGATCAAAAGTGTTTTGGAACTCCAAAGATACGGTACGATAATGTATTCTGTGGGATGGAATTAAGGTAGCATTCGATCATTTGCAGGATGTTGCAGTAAAAAGTGTCAGAGTATTTTACTGTTGATAATAACCCAAATGACCTTATAATTAGTTTATATTAGTTTATATTAGTTTAGCTTATATTAGTTTCATTAATCCTTTATTGATATCATCCCAAAATGTTTTGCATGTCAGCTATCAAGTTTTTAATATATATATAACTTAGAAATACAGCCAGTATGATGCATTTTGAATCATATGATGCTGCGTTTTGTTGTTTTGGGATGGAATGTTACTTTAAATAGTGAGCCAACATATTTTCAGCACTTTTATTTCCTTGATTGACCAAAACTAATTTTCTCACACTCTCTCTTCTCTCTCTGCAGAAGACACAGAGTGAGCAATATGTTTGGAACATCAAATCGCAATAAAATAAGTATCGTGATAATATTGTATGGTGAGGTCCCTGGCAATTTGATGTCCTTAAGGACACCCCATACAGTGAATTGATAATCACACAGATTCTGTCCTGCACATTGTGATGTACTGTGGCTTCTGTTGTACACTGTTGTTTACTTCATTAAAACACTTTGACAAAACAATATGAATAACATGGCCAAAGCTATTTAAATGTTTCATTTGCATGAAGTCATTAGCATTCTGTTTGAATTAGAATGCCCTGGAAACATATACTGTACCCTGCATGGTGCAATTTAACAATTGTTTTCCCATTTCTGTTTTCCACAGCAGGTGTCAGCTTTCATAGTATTGGATTTTCTTCCCCCTTTTATTAGGATTTATATAGCAGGGTTTATTTATGAATGTATCATTTTGAAGGCTTTTCCCTGACTAATATAAAACTGCAAAACAATATTTTTTTTGCTAGCTAATTTATTGATATTAAAAGTCCCCCTCATGGCCAATAGCCGTTCATTATCTTCTCATCAACAGTATATACGCTAATGCCTCACTAGAAAGAAGATGATTTAAAATGCAGGTAATAATCAAATGAAAACAATTTATCAGTGTTATCTGCAGTCATTACATTCTTACATCAATAGGATGGGTGTGCCACACTGATCTGTAATTTTCTCCCTCTAACATTTCTCTCTCTTTTCAAAATGACTTATATTGATTCAACCCAACTGTCAAGCCCAAATATACGTGTTGAACTGGGTAAGACCTAGAGTCAGCATCTGAAGACTGCAAGAATCATTGTTCAACTCTATTCAGTGAGAGAAAGTGAGTAGAGATGGAAGAAGTACTGTATTTATTCTATATAATATATTAACAGTTCAAACACATGAAGAGACCTTAGGAGGTCATATAAATCGGCATGATAAATGACATCTCTTTCTCTCAAATGAGTCATATACAGCAAACCTAAGACCAATTTTTTTGTGTGTTTGGGCCTAAATTGATGAGTGCATAGTGTATCCTTGGAAACACATGTATAACAAGTGATTTAGCAGGGACAGTGACCTCAAGCTTTGCAGCATGCTTTTCAAAAGCCCCAGCAGTCATCTTGCATCATGTCAGGAAGATTGTTCTCCCATATGAGTGATCTATTTTAAAGCACAATGGAAACCAAACCCTGTCTCAGAACAGCCATTGTTATTCCAGATCGGAAAAAATGGCGACAGCGCATCCATCCAATTACTGTGCAGATGTGAACCAGAGTGTCTGGAACCCTGAAGGGAGCCGAAGACCTCCCATTGGACGACAGAGCTTCATGTTAGTCACTGTCTACATAAACAGCTCAACCCCACAGTGACTTCATTCATTCTGTTTCTGTATCCATCCTGAACCGACGGTCTCCCTCCCTGTTCATTAGGACTCGTTACACTTCCTCTCTCATGACGAGGTCCCTAATGTCACATACATCAGCTGAACACACACAAGCCCCTGGGTACACCGATTCACGCCGCTGCTCTATGCTATGCTGCTACTGCTAAGATATATTCTCAGTATATGAGAATTCAAGATAACAAAATTCTTAGACTATACACTGAGTATACAAAACATGAAGAACACCTGTTGTCCTGTCGTCCAATAGGAGGTCTTCTCCTCCCTTCAGGGTTCCAGATACTCTGGTTCACATGACATAGACTGAACAGGTGAATCGAGGTGAAAGCTATGATCCCTTGTTGATGTCACTTGTTAAATCCACTTAAATCAGTGTAGATGAAGTGGAGAGACATGTTAAAGAAGGATGTTTAAGCCTTGAGAGAATTGAGATGGATTGTGTATGTGTGCCATCCAGAGGGTGAATGGGCAAGATGAAATATTTAAGTGCCTTTGTTGAACGGGGTATGGTTGTAGGTGTCAGGCGTACCAGTTTGAGTGTATCAAGAACTACACTTCTGGGTTTTTCACACTTTACAGTTTCCTGTGTGTATTAAGAATGGTCCACCACCCAAAGGAATTCCAGACAACTTGACACAACTGTGGGAAGTATTGGAGTCAACATGGGCCATCATCCATGTAAAACACTTTAAACACCCTTGCAAAAAGATGACTTAGCTACATGTCAAGCACAAAGAGCACCTGAGAGCCATGGTTGCTGGGCTTACAGGGGAGGCTAAGACAGCTAAGCTCTCCAAGGGGGCCTACGCCAATCACGTTGTTATCCCACTGCACTGGATGCTCCTCTACACATCCACATTGGTAAACATCACAGACAATCTATTATTTACTCTGTTCAATGAGGAAGAAAACACAGAATAGCATCTGGGATGGAAAACTTTGACAAAATATGATTTCCATCATTCATCACAATACAATACATTGTCCATCCTGAAGATACGAATATGACAAAGGCAGACTTGTATATACTGTATATTCTCTGATATGGGAGAAATACGAGCTAATAATCACAGACGCTGTGATCTTATGAGATCTTTGTATACTTTATTTACATACTGTAAATCAATATTTTCTGTTTGATTTACTTGAAAGGATGCTGGTATGTCTCCCATATTGATGTGTACAGAATTAAGCTCTGGCTCTTCTCAGAACTGCCTTTGACACAATATTGATACAACAATGGAGACAATAAATTAAACACATTGATGCAGTAACCAAATATATGCACTACTACTACATCTTTCTTAGGATTACAAGAAGAACCTGATGAAGCCCATGTCTGGAACAAGAGGAACGGATGAAGCCCATATCTGGAGCAAGAGGAGCAGATTAATCCCATGTCTGGAACAAGAGGAGAGGTTGAAGCCCATGTCTGGAGCAAGAGGAATGGATGAAGCCCATGTCTGGAACAAGAGGAGAGGTTGAAGCCCATATCTGGAACAAGACTAACGGATGAAGCCCATGTCTGGAGCAAGAGGAACGGATGAAGCCCATGTCTGGAACAAGAGGAGAGGTTGAAGCCCATGTCTGGAACAAGAGGAACAGATGAAGCCCATATCTGGAACAAGAGGAGAGGTTGAAGCCCATGTCTGGAACAAGAGGAGAGGTTGAAGCCCATGTCTGGAACAAGAGGAACGGATGAAGCCCATATCTGGAACAAGAGTAACGGATGAAGCCCATGTCTGGAGCAAGAGGAACGGATGAAGCCCATGTCTGGAACAAGAGGAGAGGTTGAAGCCCATGTCTGGAACAAGAGGAACGGATGAAGCCCATATCTGGAACAAGAGGAGAGGTTGAAGCCCATGTCTGGAACAAGAGTAACGGATGAAGCCCGTGTCTGGAACAAGAGGAACGGATGAAGCCCATATCTGGAACAAGAGGAACGGATGAAGCCCATGTCTGGAGCAAGAGGAGCGGATTAATCCCATGTCTGGAACAAGAGGAGAGGTTGAAGCCCATGTCTGGAACAAGTGAAACAGATGAAGCCCATATCTGGAACAAGAGTAACGGATGAAGCCCATGTCTGGAACAAGAGGAATGGATGAAGCCCATGTCTGGAACAAGAGGAACGGATGAAGCCCATATCTGGAACAAGAGTAACGGATGAAGCCCATATCTGGAACAAGAGGAACGGATGAAGCCCATGAATGGAACAAGAGGAGAGGTTGAAGCCCATGTCTGGAACAAGAGTAACGGATGAAGCCCATGTCTGGAGCAAGAGGAGCAGATGAAGCCCATGTCTGGAACAAGTGAAACAGATGAAGCCCATATCTCGAACAAGAGGAATGGATGAAGCCCATGTCTGGAGCAAGAGGAACGGATGAAGCCAATGTCTGGAACAAGAGGAACGGATGAAGCCCATTTCTGGAACAAGAGGACGGGTGAAGCCCATATCTGGAACAAGAGGAGAGGTTGAAGCCCATGTCTGGAACAAGAGGAGAGGTTGAAGCCCATGTCTGGAACAAGAGGAACGGATGAAGCCCATATCTGGAACAAGAGGAACGGATGAAGCCCATGAATGGAACAAGAGGAGAGGTTGAAGCCCATGTCTGGAACAAGAGTAACGGATGAAGCCCATGTCTGGAGCAAGAGGAGCAGATGAAGCCCATGTCTGGAACAAGTGAAACAGATGAAGCCCATATCTGGAACAAGAGGAATGGATGAAGCCCATATCTGGAAAAAGAGGAACGGATGAAGCCCATGTCTGGAACAAGAGGAACGGATGAAGCCCATGTCTGGAACAAGAGTAATGGATGAAGCCCATGTCTGGAACAAGAGGAACGGATGAAGCCCATGTCTGGAACAAGAGGACTGGATGAAGCCCATATCTGGAACAAGAGTAACGGATGAAGCCCATGTCTGGAGCAAGAGGAGCAGATGAAGCCCGTGTCTGGAACAAGAGGAACGGATGAAGCCCATATCTGGACCAAGAGTAATGGATGAAGCCCATGTCTGGAGCAAGAGGAGCAGATTAATCCCATGTCTGGAGCAAGAGGAGCAGATGAAGCCCGTGTCTGGAACAAGAGGAACGGATGAAGCCCATATCTGGACCAAGAGTAATGGATGAAGCCCATGTCTGGAGCAAGAGGAGCAGATTATTCCCATGTCTGGAACAAGAGGAGAGGTTGAAGCCCATGTCTGGAACAAGAGTAACGGATGAAGCCCATGTCTGGAGCAAGAGGAATGGATGAAGCCCATGTCTGGAACAAGAGGAACGGATGAAGCCCATGTCTGGAACAAGAGGAACGGATGAAGCCCATATCTGGAACAAGTGGAGAGGTTGAAGCCCATGTCTGGAACAAGAGGAACGGATGAAGCCCATATCTGGAACAAGAGTAACGGATGAAGCCCATGTCTGGAACAAGAGTAACGGATGAAGCCCATGCCTGGAGCAAGAGGAGCGGCTGAAGCCCATGTCTGGAACAAGAGGAACGGATGAAGCACATGTCTGTTAAAAAGAGGGATAGATGAAGCCTGTGTCTGGAACAAGACATGGAATACCTTATGAAGATATAACATTTCCTGTTGTCATAATTTGAAAACTAATAAGGTTACAAATATATATAATTCGGGGGAGTTACTTGCTCAGGCAGTAGGAAGCTCTCTCATCCATTCATATGCAGATGATACAGTCTTGTACTCAACTGGGCCCACCCCAGTTGTGTGTTAAACGCTCTACAACAAGCTTTCTCTGCCCTTAACCTTGTTCTGAACACCTCCAAATCAAAGCTCATATGGTTGGGTAAGAAGAATGCCCCTCTCCCCACAGGTGTGATTACTACCTCTGAGGGTTTGTAGCTTGAGGTAGTCATGTCGTACAAGTACTTGGGAGTATGGGTAGACTGTACACTGTCCTTCTCACAGCACATATCTAAGCTAGGCTAAAGTTAAATCTAGACTTGGTTTCCTCTATTGTAATCGCTCCTCTTTCACCCCAGCTGCCAAACTAACCCTGACTCAGATGACCATCCTACCCCTACTAAATTATGGAGATGTAATATATTGATCACAGGTAAGGGTACTTTCGAGCAGCTCGAGGTTCTTTTCCATTCAGCCATCAGATTTACCACCAATGCTCCTTATAGGACACATCACTGCACTCTATACTCCTTTGTCAACAGGTCATCTCTGTATACCCGTTGCAAGACCCACTGGTTGTTGTTATTTACAAAACCTTCTTAGGCCTCACTCCCCCCTATCTGAGATATCTACAGCAGCCCTCATCCTCCACATACAACACCTGTTCTGCCAAGCACATTCTGTTTAAGGTTCCCAAAGCATACACCCTGGATCCCTTGTCTTTACAGTTCACTGCAGCTAGCGACTGGAACGATCTGAAACAAACATTCAAACTGGACAGTTTTATCTAAATCTCTTCATTCAAAGACTCAATCATGGACACTCTCACTGACAGTTGTGGCTGCTTGCGTCATGTATTGTTGGCTCTACCTTCTTGCCCTTTATGCTGTTGTCTGTGAATTACATGGGCTTGCTCCTACCTATCTTTCTAATTTGGTCCTGCCGTACATACCTACATGTACGCTACAGTCACAAGACACAGGCCTCCTAATTGTCCCTAGAATTTCTAAGCAAACAGCTGGAGGCAGGGCTTTCTCCAATAGAGCTCCATTTTTATGGAATCGTCTGCCTACCCATGTGAGAGATGCAGACTCGGTCTCAACCTTTAAGTCTTTACTGACTCCTCACTTCAGTGGGTCATATAATTGAGTGTAGTCTGGCCCAGGAGTGTGAAGGTGAACGGAAAGTCTCTGGAGCAACGAACCACACTTGCTGTCTCTGCCTGGCCACTTCCGTTCTCTCCACTGGGATTCTCTGCCTCTAACCCTATTACAAGGGCTGAGTCACTGGCTTACTGGTGCTCTTTCATGCTGTCCCTCGGAGGGGTGCGTCACTTGAGTGGGTTGAGTCACTGATGTGATCTTCCTGTCTGGGTTGGCGCTCTCCCCTTGGGTTGTGCCGTAGCTTTATTTAACCAGGCAAGTCAGTTAAGAACATTTTTATTTTCAATGACGGCCTGGGAACAGTGGGTTAACTGCCTGTTCAGGGGCAGAACGACAGATCTGTACCTTGTCAGCTCGGGGGTTTGAACTCGCAACCTTCCGGTTACTAGTCCAACGCTCTAACCACTAAGCTACGCTGCCGCCCCGCCAACTTACCAGCCTTGTCTCAGGATGGTAAGTTGGTGGTTGAAGATGTCCCTCTAGTGGTGTGGGGGCTATGCTTTGGCAAAGTGGGTTATATACTTCCTGTTTGGCCCTGTCCGGGAGTATCATCGGATGGGGCCACAGTGTCTCCTGACTCCTCCTGTCTCAGCCTCCAGTACTTATGCTGCAGTAGTTTACGTGTTGGGGGCTAGGGTCAGTTTGTTATATCTGGAGTACTTCTCCTGTCTTATCTGGTGTCCTGTGTGAATTTAACCAGAAGGGGACTAGGGTTCCAATTTGGGAACACCCCCCACCACGTTCAGCTGGAAGGTGGCGCATGGAACGCAAAGATATTCCTAAAAATATTTAACCTCCACACATTAACAAGCCCGATGGCTCAAATGAAAGATAAACACCTTGTTTATCTACCCAGCAAGTCAGATTTCTAAAATGTGTTTAAAAGATAGCAATGTGCTCATAGCACATATTTATGTCAAACCACCACCGAAGACACAGCTAATTTGCATAGCCAAGTTGAAAAAAATATGCAATCAACAAACGCAGGATTAAAAGAAAAATAATGCACTAACCTTTTGAAATCTTCATCAGATGACAGTAATATAACATGTTACACAGTACATTTATGTTTTTTTCAATAATATGCTATATATATCCATAAATCTCTGTTTACAATGATGCATCGTTCAAAAAATGCTACTCAAATGTCCTGAGAAATGGCGATAGCTCCGGCAGATAACGTCAGCTAACAAGGAATACACATCATAAACTTTGACTAAATATGCATGTTCTACATATATATAGTTAGATACACTTCTTCTGAATGCAATCGCTGTGTTACATTTATTTTTAACGTTACAGGTTTCGTTCACTAGGCTATACTATGAGTCGGCGCTCAAAAAGTAGCATTATGGCTCCTCTATCTTGGAGTCCACAAAACCCAAATTTACCACATAAATATTCCCTTACCTATGCTGTTCTTCCATCAGAAGACCTGGAAGGAATTATACTTACCAAAAACAGCGTTTAGTTTTGCAGTCTGTGTCTTTCGGTTCTCAAACACGACACATTTCGGTTGAAATGTAGCCAAAAGTCAAGTGGATGCGCACCAAAACGTCAAACTTACATATTATATGTCGACTAAACTTATCAAACTAAGTTCATAATCAAGCTTTAACATGTTATAAAGGTGTACAGCAATCGTGAGGACGAACAGAAACGCATGCATTGTATAATCGATCTTGGAAAAAAGACAGGACCGGAGCAGAGCGCGCATAAAAGTGACCTGTTTTTTCGCGTGACCGAAAGGTTTCGGCCTGCCAAAACTCTCGTGAGCGCGCGATTCACACAATGAGAAGCCCCATTGAAAGCTGAGATCGCGCTGAAGACAGAGAGACTGTTCCCAGACCTGTAAGTGCTTGGGGAGGGTGGGGGTGATGACGTCAAAGTTGGGACAACTTTTCTGATGACAAGAGAGAGTTTGGGAGAATGACTGCCCTGAGAGTTCTGCTTTACATACAGACATAATTTAAACGGTTTTAGAAGCTTTAGAGTGTTTTCTATTCAATAATAATTTTTATTTGCATATATTAGCAACTTTTGACAAAAAAAAATTATGTTTACTATGGGCACGCAATTACTCCAACGGGGGCAGTAGACAGCCCTATCCCCAACATTAAGTATGCTCTCTCTAATTCTCGCTTTCTTTCTCTCTCTCTGAGGACCTGAGTCCTAGGACCATGCCTCAGGACTACCTGGCATGATGACTCCTTGCTGTCCCCAGTCCACCTGGCCGTGCTGCTGCATCAGTTTCAACTGTTCTGCCTGCGGCTATGGAATCCTGACCTGTTTACTGGACGTGCTACCTACCTGTCCCGGACCTGCCATTTTGAACTCTCTAGAGACAGCAGGATTGGTAGAGGCACGCTTAATGATCGGCGATGAAAAGCCAACTGACATTTACTCCTGAGGTGCTGACTTGCTGCACCCTCGACAACTACTGTGATTATTATTATTTGACCATGCTGGTAATTTATGAACATTTGAACATTTTGGCCGTGTTCTGTTATAATCTCCACCCGGCACAGCCAGAAGAGGACTGGCCACCCCTCATAGCCTGGTTCCTCTCTAGGTTTCTTCCCAGGTTTTGGCCTTCTAGGCAGTTTTTCCTAGCCACCGTGCTTCTACACCTGCACTGCTTGCTGTTTGGGGTTTATGGCTGGGTTTCTGTTGAACACTTTGAGATATCAGCTGATGTACGAAGGGCTATATAAATACATTTGATTTGATTTGATTTGTGTCCAACAAAATTTGTACCCTATTTTGTGGTGCTGCCATGTTGTGTTGCTAACATGTTGATGTTATGTTGTGTTGCTACCATGCTTTGTTGTTATGTGTTGCTGCCATGCTATGTTGTCATCTTAGGTCTCTCTTTATGTACTTGTTGTATTGCCCATCTTTTCTTGATGTGTGTTTTGTCCTATATTTGTATTTAATGTATTTTTATTTTTAATCCCAGCCCCCCATCCCTGCAGGAGGCCTTTTGCCTTTTGCCTTAGGCTAACCAACGTAGCCAGGTGCACGGTGTTTCCTCCAACACATTGGTGCGGCTGGCTTCCCGGGTTGGAGGGGCGCTGTGTTAAGAAGCAGTGCGGCTTGGTTGGGTTGTGTTTCGGAGGACGCATGGCTTTCGACCTTCGTCTCTCCCGAGCCCGCACGGGAGTTGTAGCGATGAGACAAGATAGTAATTACTAAAAATTGGATACCACGAAATTGGGGAGATTGGAGGGTAAAATAATAAAATGTTGACCTTGTCATAATTTGAAAACTAGTAGGTTACAAATACATACTATTCCAGGGAGTTACCTCTACCATAGTCATTTCAAGTCACTATCTGCAGGCTGAAAGAAACATTCCATCATGTACGTTGCATAGAAACCCAAATACAACCATGTAGTTAGATAGGTGTGTGTGTCATGTATGCTAGAATGGAGGTTTTAAAACAACAGCTGCATGTGCATTTTAGCCAACACATATGGCATAGCATACTTTGCAATACAACATTCTTTAAAAGCAGTTGTACAATGTGCTCTGCAATAAGAGTTGGATTTCTAAACCAGACGGGTATATAGTGCATATGTTATTGTGTGTGTGTGTGTGTGTTTGTCTGTGCCAATGTTTGTGTTGCTTCATTCCCCGCTGTTCCATAAGGTGTTTTTATATCAAATTTTACTGCTTGCGTCAAGTTACTTGATGTGGAATAGAATTCCATGTAGTAAAGGGTCTATGTAGTAATGCATGCCTACCATAGTCTGTTCTGGACTTGGGGACTGTGAAGAGACCTCTTGTGGCATGTCTTGTGGAGTATGCATGGGTGACCGAGCTGTGTGACAGTAGTTTAGACAGACAGCTTGGTGGATTCAACATACCTCTCATAAATAAAAATAGTGATGAAGTTAATCTCTACTCCACTTTCAGACAGGAGAGATTGACATGCATATTATTAATATTAGCTCTCTGTGTACATCCAAGAGCCAGCCGTGCTGCCCTGTTCTGATCCAATTGCAATACAGAAATACTCATTATAAAAATTCAGAAAAAATACAACTATTTTACATTGGTTTAAAGATGAACTTCTTATGAATCCAACCACGGTGTCAGATTTCAAAAATGCTTTACGGCGAAAGCATACCTTGCGATTATTTTTTTCGAACATAGCCAAGCAGATAAATCATTACAAACAGTAACCAGCCAAGTAGAAGAGTTACACAAGTCAGAAATAGAGATCAAATTAATCCCTTACCTTTGATGATCTTCATATGGTGGCACTCAGAAGACTTTAATTTATTCAATAAATGTTCCTTTTTTTTTCGATAAAGTCTCACTTTATATCCGAAAAACTCAGTTTTCTTCACACATTTTCTTCGGTAATCAACAGGCTCAAACGAAGTCAAAACAGGCAGACAAAAAAAATACAAATTGTATCTGTAAAGTTCATAGAAACATGTCAAACGATGTTTATATTCAATTCTCAGGTTGTTTTTAGCATAAATAACCTATAATATTTCAACCGGACAATAACGTTGTCAATATAAAAGGTAAACAAGAAAGGCACTCTCTCTGGTCGCGCGCATGAAAAAGCTATGTGATACGGCAGGGTCTACTCATTCAGACTGCTCTTACTCCCTAATTTTTCAGATTACAAGCCTAAAACAATTTCTAAAAAGACATCTAGTGGAAGGCATGGGAACTGCAATTTGAGTCCAAAGTCAATGGATACCGTAATGGCATTGAATAGAAAACTACAACAAAAACAAAAAATCCTACTTCCTGAATGGATCTTTCTCAGGTTTTCGCCTGCCAAATCAGTTATGTTATACTCACAGACATTATTTTAACTATTTTGGAAACTTTAGAGTGGTTTCTATCCAAACCTACTAATTATATGCAAATCCTATCTTCTGGGCCTTAGTAGAAAGCTGTTTAATTTGGGCATGCTTTTCATCCAAAATTCCAAATGCTGCTCACTACCCTAGAGAAGTTAAGAAAGCAGAACATTGCTTTATTATAGACAGACTTCTCCCCATCTTAGCTACTACTGCATCAATATGTTTTGACCATGACAGTTTACAATCTAGTGTTACTCCAAGCAGTTCAGTCATCTCAAATTTCTACATTATTTATTACAAGATTTAGTTGAGGTACCGGGTTTAGTGAGTGTTTTGTTACAAATACAATGTTTTTAGCTTTAGAAATAGATAGGGCTAACGTATTCCTGCCACCCACTCTCAAACTATTTGTTGAGTGTTGCAGTCATTTCACTCACTGAAGTAGCTGACATGTATAGTGTTGAGTCATCTGCATACATATAAACTCTGATTTACTCAAAGTCAGTGGCATGTCGTTAGTAAAAAAAAATAAAAGCAAGGGGCCTAAACAGCTACCCTGAGGAATTCCTGATTCTAACTGGATTATATTTGATAGGGTTCCTTTAAAGAACACCCTCTGTGTTCAGTTAGACAAGTAACTCTTTATCCACATTATAGCAGGTGGTGTAAAGCCATAACACATAAGTTCTTCCAGCAGCAGATTATGATCAATAATGTCAAAAGCTGCACTGAAGTCTAACAAGACAGCCCCCACAATCATTTTATCATCCATTTCTCTCAGCCAATCATCAGTCATTTGTGTAAGTACTGTGCTTGTTGAGTGTCCTTCCCTATAAGCTTGCTGAAATTCTGTCAAAATGTTTACCTTAAAATAGCATTGTATCTGGTCAAACACAATTTTTTCCAGAAGTTTACTAAGGGTTGATACGTATCCTCAGTAATTTTCCATCTAGATTGTCAGACTCTGGCGGCTTGTCATTTTTGATAGACAACAATGATTTTTTCACCTCTTCCACACTGACTTTACGGAATTCAAAAGTACAATTCTTGTCTTTCATAATTTGATCCGATATATTTGGATGTGTAGTGTCAGCATTTGATGCTGGCATGTCATCCCTAAGTTTGCTTATCTGAAAAAGTTAAAGTAGTTTGCAATATCAGTGGGCTTTGTGATGAATGAGCCATCTGATTCACTTCAATGGAGGAGTTGTCTTTTTTCCCCAGAATTTGAGCCAGTAAAGGGGGCTTTACTATTCTTGGGTAGTGGAATGACTTTAGCTTTCCTCCAGGCCTGAAGGCACACGCTCTCTCGTAGGCTTAAATTGAAGATTGTATTTTATTTGTCCTTTATTTAACTAGGCAAGTCAGTTAAGAACAAATTCTTATTTTCAATGATGGCCTAGGAACAGTGGGTAAACTGCCTGTTCAGGGGCAGAACGACAGATTTGTACCTTGTCAGCTTGGGGATTTGAACTTGCAACCTTCCAGTTACTAGCCCAACGCTCTAACCACTAGGCTACTCTGCCACCCCAGATGTGGCAAATAGGAGTGGCAATATCGTCTGCTTTTATCCTCAGTAATTTTCCATCTAGATTGTCAGACTCTGGCGGCTTGTCATTTTTGATAGACAACAATGATTTTTTCACCTCTTCCACACTGACTTTACGGAATTCAAAAGTACAATTCTTGTCTTTCATAATTTGATCCGATATATTTGGATGTGTAGTGTCAGCATTTGATGCTGGCATGTCATCCCTAAGTTTGCTTATCTGAAAAAGTTAAAGTAGTTTGCAATATCAGTGGGCTTTGTGATGAATGAGCCATCTGATTCACTTCAATGGAGGAGTTGTCTTTTTTCCCCAGAATTTCATTTAAGGCCCCCCAAAGCTTTGTACTATCATTCTTAATGTAATTGATCTTTGTTTCAAAGTGTAGTTACTTTTTATTTTTATTTAGTTTAGTCATATGATTTCTTAATTTGCAGCACATTTGCCATACCGTTTGCCTAATCCCTCTCAACCATACTATTTTTCAATTCCTCATCAATCCAAGGGGATTTAACAGTTTGTACAGTCATTTTCTTAATGGTTGCGTGCGTATTAGTTACTGGAATAAGTAGTTTCATAAATGTGTCAAGTGCAATGTCTGGTTTCTCATCATTACACACCACAGAACAGCAAATGTCCTTTACATCATCAACATATGAATCACGACACTTCTTGTACCTCTTGTACACTATATTAGGCCCAGACTTTGGAACTTTGGTTTTCCTAGATATGGATACTATATCGTGATCACTACATCCTATGGATTTGGACACTGCATTAGTATTCCCCACATATTATCCAGATACTGACTGTTAGCACTTGGTGGTCTATAGCAGCTTCCCATAGGAATGGTCTTTAGGTGAGGCAGATGAATCTGTAGCCATATTATTTCAACAGTATTTAACATTAGATCATCTCTGTTACGGTTTTCGTCGTCGGAAGAAGAGGAATTCTGGACCAAAGTGCAGCGTGGTAAGTCTTCATGCTGAACACTACTGAACACTATAACAAAAATAAACTAGAGAATAACCGAAACAGTCCTGTAAAGTGAAAACACTAAACAGAAATTAACTATCCACAAAAACCATGTGGGGAAAAGATACCTAAGTATGGTTCCCAATCAGAGACAACGATAGACAGCTGTCCCTGATTGAGAAACATACCCGGCCAAAACAAAGAAATACAAAAACATAGAAAAAGGAACATAGAATGCCCACCCAAATCACACCCTGACCAAACCAAAATAGAGACATAAAAAGCTCTAAGGTCAGGGCGTGACAATCTCTAAGCTTTACAGTAATGTGGTTCTGAAAATAGGCCGCAACACCTCCACCGTTGGCATTTCTGTGTGGTAGCTGGTCCCCTGCAGGAAAGTAAGGTGCCGGAGGTCCTTCCTTCCCCTCTGGACATCGAAGGGTCCCCGGGGTACACGATATGGGCCATTCTGGACTCGAGACGTAGGGTGAGGGGCCTGCAGTACCTCGTGGACTGGGAGGGGTACGGTCCGGAGGAGAGGTGCTGGGTACCGGTGGGGGACATTTTGGATCCGTCAATGTTGAGGGTTTTCCATCGCCTCCATCCGGATCGCCCTGCGCCTCGTGCTCCAGGTCGACCTCAAGGCCGGTGTCGGCGCGCTGCTGGTGGCTCCCCTTCGGGTGGCGCTTGGCGGTCGTCGCCGCCGGCCTACTAGCTGCCACTGATTCTTTCCTCTACCTCCTTATGTGTTTATTGGTTAAACCTGTTTTGAGTTTGTTGTAATTAGTTGGGCTTTATTAGTCAGCCGGCCCGCCCGTTTCTTTGTGTGGGATTAATTATTGTAATCTTTGTGTTTGGTTAAGACGAACCTGTTGGTTTATGTTCGTGGAGTTCGCTGGACAGTTTTGTTTTGAGCACCCAGTGTTTCGTGGGGTGGCCGTTGTTCACCGTGTGTGCATTAAAAGAGCACTATATTGAACTATCTGTTTCCTGCGCCTGACTTCCCACTCAAGACACCCAGAATGTTACAATTGTTGTCATTTTATAACAGGTGATGATCAGCAGAAATAAGGGAGTACTAACTAACTCTCATAGTTGTAGATGTGAGTTTCTCTTTTAAACAATCCCCTGGCTTTGTACAGAGCGAATAGGTAACATTCGCCAGAGCAAGCGCGCTACAATCAAAAAGCCTGTGTGTGTTCTGTTATTCATCTGGGTGATGTGATCAATCCATTTATTACAGGAGGAGAAAGATCATACATCATTTTTGGAGAAATGTCCTCTGGTCTGATGAAACAAAAATATAACTGCTTGGCCATAATGACCATCGTTATGTTTGGAGGGAAAAGGGGGAAGCCGAAGAAGCCGAAGAACACCATCCCATCCGTGAAGCATGGGGGTGGCAGCATCATGTTGTGGGGGTGCTTTGCTGCAGGAGGGACTGGTACACTTCACAAAATAGATGGCATCATGAGGCAAGAAAATTATGTGGATACAAGCAACATTTCAGGACATCTGTCAGGAAGTTAAAGCTTGGTCGCAAATGGGTCTTCCAAATTGACAATGACCCCAAGCGTACTTTCAATGTTGTGGCAAAATGGCTTTAGGACAACAAAGTCAAGGTATTCGCTTGGCTATCACAAAGCCCTTACCTCAATCCTATCATAAATTTGTGGGCAGAACTGAAGAAGCGTGTGCGAGCAAGGAGGTCTACAAACCAGACTCAGTTACACAAGTTCTGTCAGGAGTGTGTTTGACCCAAGTTAATGGGAATGCTACCAAATACTAATTGAGCGTATGTAAACTTCTGACCCACTGGGAATGTGATGAAATAAACAATTCCCTCTACTATTATTCTGATTGTTCACATTCTTAAAATAAAGTGGTGATCCTAACTGACCTAAAACAGGGGATTTTTTTACTTGGATTAAATGTCAGGAATTGTGAAAAACTGAGTTTAAATGTATTTGGCTAAGGTGTATGTAAACTTCCTACTTCAACTGTAGGCTTTGTATATCATAGTGGAGACGCAAGACTTGCAACCTTGGTTATCCTCAGTAGATACTATTATGGGCCTATAACATTCACATAATAATGAAGTCAGATAGTGAATCATATTGGGGTCATAGACATTCTACTTTGACCATTAGACCATGCTCTTAAGCTAACCAATTTCCACATTGTAATAGACTACATATTGAATGGCCCGTGGGCTGCTCAAGCCTGCATGTAATGGAAGACTAGAAAGCTGGAAATAAGGGATGAACAGAAGTAGAGGGAGCTTGTGTTCTGATGTATATGGTCATGTGTTCAATCAGAAGTAATGAGAGCCTGCGAGCAGCACTCGGCACTAATAGGTTTGTTAGTCTGTTTATCGTCGCACTTTAAACCAAGTATAACTTATGAATGCTTAATGAAGCCTTTCATAAGGCGTAAATGAATGCTCAACAGATCTCCTATTACATAATATGTTACCTGTTAATAAAGGTTCAAAACAAATGTGTGACCTAAACTGTGAGATAAAATATTACTTTTAAGAAGCGTAGGTTTTAACTAAGCACAACCTGTTTACATCTTTATTTCCTTCACATTTGTATGCAACAACGACAATGTTGCAGCTGTTCTGGCCTCTCAGCGTCTTTGATCCTGGATACCTGGTGACAATTACCAGCAGCATGTCAATGAATACCATTCTCAGAAAGAAATGTGCCCTGTCTGATTCACAGGAGGGAATAAAAGTTTCTGAAAAGTGCCGAGATCAAAAGAATCAGTGACACCTTTCATGGAGAATAAAGAGCGGGTTGAACCTCGGAAACCTTTACAGCACCATGGTTTGAATGAGAGTGACATTCACCTCTTCTTTATTAAGGACAAAGTCTCTCGGAGAACGGAAGAAGAAACCTCATGAGATTTACTGGTGGAATAAAGGTTCAATGAAAAATAAATGTTAAATGTTACGGTTATCAGCACTTTTAGAACTTTATAGTACATAATATAATTGATGTCGCATTAACCCTTTCAAACATGCCCAGTAGGCAGAATTAGCCTGTGACCTATGCTTCAAGGTTAGCATTTAGAAACAAAGTGAATCATTTCTAATCTCAATGTCAAATAGATTAACACAGTGCCTCCTTCTCTGTGGCTGACATGAGTAAGACATTTAAGCGTGTTGACCCTCGCAAGGCTGTCGGCCCTGACGGCATCCCTAACTGAGTTCTCAGAGCATGCGCAGACCAGTTGCCAGGAGTGTTTAACAACATATTCCATCGCTCCCTATCCCAGACCGCTGTCCTAACATGCTTCAAGATGTCCACCATTGTTCCTTTACCCAAAAGCAAAGGTAACTGAACTAAATGACTATTGCCACAGAGCACTCACTTCTGTCATCATGAAGTGCTTTGAGAAACTAGTCAAGGATCATATCACCTCTGCCTTACCTGACACCATAGACACACTTAAATTTGCTTACCGCCCCAATAGATACACAGACACTGCACACTGCCCTATCCCATCTGGACAAGAGGAATACCTATGTAAGTCTCTCGATGTGCAAAACTGATAGAGACATACCCCAAGCGACTTACAGCTGTAATCGCAGCAAAAGGTGGCGCTACAAAGTATTAACTTAAGGAGGCTGAATAATTTTGCAAGCCCAATTATTCAGTTTTTGATTTGTTAAAAAAGTTTGAAATATCAAATAAATGTCGTTCCACTTCATGATTGTGTCCCACTTGTTGTTGATTCTTCACAAAAAAATACAGTTTTATATCTTTATGTTTGAAGCCTGAAATGTGGCAAAAGGTCGCAAAGTTCAAGGGGGCTGAATACTTTCGCAAGGCACTGTAGCTCAGCATTCAACACCATAGTACCCTCCAAGCTCATCATCAAGCTCGAGGTCCTGGGTCTAAACCCCACCTTGTGCAACTGGGTCCTGGACTTCCTGATAGGCTACCCCCAGGTGGTGAAGGTAGGAAACAACACCTCCACTTCTCTGATCCTCAACACTGAGGTCCCACAAGGATGCGTTCTCAGCCCCCTCCTGTACTCACTGTTCACCCATGACTGTGTGGCCACGCATGCCTCCAACTCAATAATCAAGTTTGCAGATGAAACAACAGTTGTAGGCCTGATTTCCAACAATGATGAGACAGCCTACAGGGAGGAGGTAAGGGCTGGGAGTGTGGTGTCAGGAAAAAAACACTCACCTAATGTCAACAAAACAAAGAAGCTGATCGTGGACATCAGGAAACAGCAGAGGGAGCATCACCCTATCCACGACGGGTCCGCAGTGGAGAAAGTGGAAAACTTTCTCGACTGCGGTTCCTCAGCATACACATCACTGACAAACTGAAATGGTCCACCCACACAGACAGTGTGGTGAAGAAGATGCAACAGCGCATCTTCAACCTCAGGAGACTGAAGAAATTTGGCTTGGCACCTAAAACCCTCAAAAACTTTTATAGATGCACAATTGAGAGCATCCTGTCAGGCTGTATCACTGCCTGGTACGGCAAATTTTACAGATTTGATAACCGTCAAACAATTACGATGGAACTTTTTTTGCAGAAATGTAGTTTGTTTTGTTAGAACAATTTCATTTTCAGCTGCTTTGTATGTAATGGCTGACCAAAAATATCAATCATTACCTTGATCTATTTGTTTAATAAGAGTTAGAAACATATGATGCACTCTCCAAGTTAAAGATTTTCATTTTATTAACAAGGCTACTATTGTGAAATTATTGTGGCAATTTTCTTGGCCAAAGCAAGTTTAACATTCTATCCCTGTCTTTGAATGTCAATACTTTTATGAGACACAAAGTACACACATTCCCTCCAAGCAAAGTACATCTGAGAATCGACTATGGCACTATGCTCTCGAAAACTATCATTGAGATGACAACTTATGAGGCATTAAAGTGTCTAAAATACATTTCTTTGGGGAGAAGATATGCAGCGACAGTAATAATTGTGTACTGATGAACACCCTACTATGATTCCTCATATCTTTCTACGATGAGGAATCAAGGATCACCTGCCATTAAGTGACAAAAGCAAGGAGATGAAGATAGATTATCCACTGGACACAGAGGTCAGTTCAACATCTAGTTTTGATTTACATTTGGTTGAGTTGTGAACTCAAGGTGAAATCAACAAAAATTCTCACCATGTCATTGGATTTAGGTTCAAGTTTGGGTGAATTTTTAAAAAACAATACATTAATTACTTTTTGCAAATCGAATCAGTTTTCCACGTTGATTCAACATAATCACAGATGTTTTTTGGTTGAAATGACAGGGAAACAATGACATTGATTCAACAATTTTGTGCCCAGTGGGATGGGTGTGGAGTGATATGTGTCCATGTCAGCACCATAAGAGCCCCAAGCTGGCTTGTCAGCACAGTTATGTCCACTACTCTGAATCTAATGGCTCCTACACCTCTCACACAAACAACAATAGTGCAAGGTTTATGTCTGCTTGGTTACAAGTGACAGCACCTAATAGAAAGGTCACTGGAATTGCTGCGGCATCCCCTGCAACACCTCAATGACCAGAAACAGAAGTGTTGTTGGCCTATGGTTGGGCCTAGCCTACTTAACTACTACATGAGCATCAGGTAGGCTCAGAATGACTGTACCGGGAAAAATAAAAGGAGTAGTCGGGCTAAACTCTTTCACCCATCTGTTTCTGAGAGTGTGAGTAATGAAAAGTTCACACCTCCAGGGTGAGATATGGCATCCATTTTGATGAGGCAATAAAAGGGACTTGATAAGTAAATCAATCTTTCCTCCTCCAGAGTGTGACTTTTCAATGACACTGCATCTGTGGGGGGAAATGGACAGGGAGCCAACTGCACCATATCTGAATTGTGTGTGGACATGAATAACATTATTATTCCACAACCTGGAATGGTGTGATAGAGGAACATGTGTTTAGGCCTGTCCAGGGGGTTGTAGTTGCCTGAAGAGTTGCAACATGCAGTATGTTTGTCCAGGGGGTTGTAGTTGCCTGAAGATTTGTATGTGCATCTGCAAAAGCCATCCTTTGTTTTGATTTTAAACCACAGGAACAAAAACAAGTCTAGAAACCTTGATAACCGTTTGTCTGTCCCTCATGGCAATACTAAACAGAAGTAAAGACTTGAAAGAGTGGATTAAAACTCCCTTTTATCCGGCAGAAGGAAGATATAGAGCTCAGATGCTGAGTCACACGTTTCTTATCCAGAAGTGGTATTTAGAAGTGCCATACATTCTTCCATACATTCAGTCTTATTCAAATCTACTTCAGCAAACCAAAAACATTTCTGTCAGCATGTGCCTCTGAGTTGACAGGTAGAAGGCAAACTAGCTAGCTATGTATATCCCCAAGGATGTCTGTCGTTACCGTCAGATATAACGCCTCTTCGGAGCGTTGTCATGAGGAATGCCAGTTATAGAATTGAAGCTCTCGCATATAAATGAACAAGCTTGGCAAAGTTAACAGCCTGAATTTTTTTTAAGGATTAAAATAAAGAACAGAGTCTTGTACGGTAAATAAATAATCAACGTGGAGACTCACCCCCACCCCGTCCTCCTGTCGGTACTGCTTCCAGGCTCGGCCTGTGTCACTGAACAGGAGCAGGTAGCCGCTGACCCAGTCTGAGCCTCCGTAGCGCCCCTGTGTGGCGACGGCCGTGACCTCCATCCTGTCCCTGAGGTCCAGCTGCAGCCAAGGCTGTCTGTCTGTCACCTGGGGAGACCAGCCTCCCGCTCCTCGGGAGACCAGAGAGAGAAAACAGCTCAGAACAGGAAGGTGTAGAAAGTGACCTAGCATGTGACACAGCAGGAGTAGAACACACACACACACACACACACACACACACACACACACACACACACACACACACACACACACACACACACACACACACACACACACACACACACACACACACACACACACACACACACACAGATGCGGAGTCCAGACAGCTAGCTCCAGTGCGAAATATTATTTTCCTTAAAACTCCAGCCGATTCAGAGAATATGGAATGTGTGCGAGAGAGTGGGACAGGTCACTGTGGCAGTGATAATGACTACAGAGGTGTGAGTCTGCTTTGTCAGACAGGAATAATAAGGCATTATTCAGCTGGGCATTTGGATGAATTAATTCAGACTCCCTGGCTGTACTCTACTATAGGTTAGAATGATCTAAACCCTGTCTAAAAGCAAATACAATTTCATTTGATTTGATTTAATGTAGCCTTATTGGAGGTGATTTGGACAGTGCACTGTAAAAGGGTTACTGTCAATTCAACAGTAGTTTACAGAGAGCTCAGTGGTACAAGTACAATTCTGTATTTAATATTAGAGACCACCTGCTGTAATATGAATACGGTATCAAAGCAAGTACTCACAGTACAATATTGTAAAATGTACTGTGTTATGCTGTAAAAAATGAAATGCTGCCATAATCAGAATAAATTAATACATTAAATTCATTGGCGGGAAGTGGTTTGTATTTCACAGTATTTTACTGTAATTACAAGGGCTTGGTGCAAGCAGATTGGCTGCTGGGTAAAGTGTTTACACATTACAGCATATTAATTAATATTTGGTGTATTATATCACTTGCACGTCTAGAGGCCTTAACAAAGGCTTCCAAACTGGCAGTGACAATAGGGCAAAACAGACCAAAAGGAAATGGCAAAATGTTGAACCATTTCAGGTTTAAGACTTGCCGCCACTCCAATCTGTCCCCTATACAATTTAAATTGAAATAACCACATTGACTGGACTTTGCTAAACACCCGCAGATCTCTACATTACTCCCTTTTTTGTTGACAAAGCCCTTCTTCATAAACATCCATCTTATCTAACTTTGCTGTTGAAATATTTGTTATTTTTTACCTTTGTTTAACTAGGCATGTCAGTTAAGAACAAATTCTTATTTACAATGACAGCCTAGGAACGGCGGGTTAACTGCCTTGTTCAGGGGCAGAACCACAGATTTTTAGCTTGTCAGCCAAGGGATTTGATCTTGCAAACGTTTAGTTACTGACCCAACGCTCTATCCGCTAGGCTACCTGCTGCCCCACTATGTCACGGCCTAGCCATAGAGAGGCTTTTTATTCTCTATTTTGGTTAGGCCAGGGTGTGGTTCTCAATCAGGGACAGCTGTCTGTCGTTGTCTCTGATTGAGAACCATACTTAGGCCGCCTGTTTTCCCCACTATGGGTTGTGGGTAGTTGTTTTCCATTTCAGTGTTTGCACCATACGGGACTGCTTTGGTTTTCATTTAGTCTCTTGTTCTTTTGTATATAGTGTTCAGTTAATTAAAGGCAATATGGACGTGTACCACGCTGCGCTTTAGTCTACCTCTTCTTCCTCAGATGAAGAGGATCGTTACACACTATATAGACATCTGAGTTGTCTAACCCGTTCACAGCTTTGAACTCTTGAGGTCCCTAGGGTCTCCACAAAGCTAAAGGTCAATCTGCTTTTTGGCACCGTATTGCTGGAACACAATTCAAAATACATTTAATCTTGATTTTCTTGTGCCGTTCCGGCAATTTTAAAGTATTGTTTTGAGGACTTATTTGTGGAGGAACGTAACCGTTTTTCAGGATGATTTGTGATGTTTTATTTATGCTTCCCATGACTGTGTTTTTGTATTTTAATGTGTGTGTATGCATGCAGTAGTGTCTGTATAATGTGTCTACATTGTATTATAGAGGGTGAATTTGGAAAAGAGACCTAGGTCTCATGTCTTTCCTGTTTAAAAAAAGAAAAAGAAAAAGATGAAATAAATATTAGGCACTTCTGCAAAATCACTTCTAAATTGGAAATCTAGTAACTATAAGACTCCCAAGACTGGTTGGTTCTAGAGGTTTCGCGTGTCTCCTCTGAGTTAGGGAAGACTGCCTTAAGTTACTGTTCCCCTCATTCCTGGAATGACCTACAGGTCACTCTAAAACTTGTTTCTTAAGTCTCATAAGGTAAATTTAGCACTCTGTTTACAAATGTGACCAATGGAAACTGCGCGTTTTGGTTTATTGTATTTGTTTTTACTGCCCTTTTGAATTTAACAATTTATATGAAATTCTAACTGTAATTTTGTAAGGATCATTGTTGTTCACATTAGATATGTTGTTTTCAGAGAACCTTTGGAAACTAAACCCTGGTCTCAATGCTTTCCGCTGGTTAAATAAAGGTTCATTAAAAAAAACGTGTTAACTTAAATGTACAATATGCTGCAGTAAATTGTTTTACTGTTGATAATACCAAAAATGTGTGTATGAATGACAGTTTTCCGTTACAGTGTGGTATAAGGCTATGCCTTACGTATCAGTCTTGGTAGTGCGCTAGACTGATCCTTCCAGCCGGATCTGAACTAATTCGAGTTTGTCTTTCTGGCCGTGAACCATTAATGGCTTCAATACTGTAGGTCTTCCTTGGAAATCAGAGGTAAACATGAAACCAAAACAACTAACAATAGGCTTTGAACCTAGCCTGATATTGGTATTCAGCATTCTGTTACACGCCTTGTCGTTACTCTAAAATATGAACAGTCTTGATAACCATTAGCTTGCAAACCTCCCAGATAAACTAACAGAGAAACAGACACGCTAGCAGAGAATGATTAAGAAAAAAAACTCTCCATTTAAGCTATGCATTTCCAGTATATGGGAAGCTTGTCGAAGCGTTAGGTGAGAAGTAGATCTAATGTATTTTGGTGATAGAAACCCCCCACTATTTTGTTTGTGTGTCTGTCCATTGAATTTCTAATTTAATTTCAAGATTTACTGAGGGAAACACATTGCCCAGTCCATCTCCATCATATATAGCACTGTTATGAGTTCAGTGCCTAAGATTCCACAGGGGGTGGAAATATTGTAAAGTATGGTGTGTTTTTTTAAAGATGAGTTTAATCCCCACAGCTACTCAGTCGTTGAGCGGAAGAAGACAGGTTAGCTCGGGCAGAAAGGTTCATTACTCAGCTGCTGAAGGCTGGTACACACCACCATGGGAGCAGATGAGTGCAGCATATCAAACCAGAGTCTGAGCAACAGAGGAAGCATCGTTTATGGTTGTTACAGACACACGTAGGGGGGTTGGCCGTGGCTAAAAATAACCCAGGGTACAGTCAGCGTTTGATGGACAGGGTGTGAAAAATATGTGTGCATATCTGCTATCCTGGAAGGTCTGTGGTTGTTATATTTTTATAAGTATGTTAAAGGCCATACAGTGAAGAGCAGTTTAGAAGGCAGGCATGAATGTACAATTCCAGCAACTCTACGTTGTTGCCACATTGACTACGAACCAGACTGAGGAGTATGGATTACATGGGACAATTAGGTTGGCCTTTGAGTTGATCAATACTTTGACACGTTTTAATTTACACGAGTGAGAGCCACTGATGTTTAGTGATCAGACGCAGGTAGCTGACTCTAAATGAAACAGCTGGCAATTAATCTAACTGCTCACAACCATAGAATTAGATGACAAGAAATTGTTGTTTACAATCCATTGATCAAATAATTTATAGCTATACTCTGATAATTTATGTTTATTAATTAAGCTACATGTGGAAATGAAATGTTAAACAAACATACTCGGCACGTGATGTTCATGGGAAGTAGGCATCATCAGGATCATTATTACTGATATGTCTACTCAGTGTTGAGCATGGTCTTAGTCTTTACTCACCATCTCGTCTGTTGAGCATGGTCTTAAGTCTTTACTCACCATCTCGTCTGTTGAGCATGGTCTTAGTCTTTACTCACCATCTCGTCTGTTGAGCATGGTCTTAGTCTTTACTCACCATCTCGTCTGTTGAGCATGGTCTTAGTCTTTACTCACCATCTCGTCTGTTGAGCATGGTCTTAGTCTTTACTCACCATCTCGTCTGTTGAGCATGGTCTTAGTCTTTACTCACCATCTCGTCTGTTGAGCTTGGTCTTAGTCTATACTCACCATCTTGTCTGTTGAGCTTGGTCTTACTCTTTACTCACCATCTCGTCTGTTGAGCATGGTCTTAGTCTTTACTCACCATCTCGTCTGTTGAGCTTGGCGAAGTGTGGAGCGTTACTGATGGAGGACTGCGAGGACCTCTCAAAGGAGGCCTGAAGAAGATTTGATACCAAAGGGCCATCACAGTTATCTAAAAAGACCAAATCCAGAACACTCAGGTCAGTAAGATCATAAAGTAGTCTGAAAACTGTAGCAAATATGCTTTCCACATACATTTTATAACATTGAAATGATCCTATTTCCTGTGATCTCCTTGAGCATGTATTGTACTGTCTTCATTGAATGATTGACGACATTCAAGTGAGGTTCACTGGCTCCAGTATCTGCCAAATGACAGTGTATTGTATGTGCAGACAAACGTGACAACCAACTCATTAAACTCTGATGGCATTAGACACAAAATATGGGAAAGACAAACGGTTCTGAGAAGGGTTATACCTAATGCTTCATTTCAAAGTCTTGCACAGGCTGATGAAATATGAGTTCTCCTAACTTTGTCTCTTCGTTTACCAAGCTTTACCATTCTTTGTGGACTGGGAGACTTAACTAATTACATGTCTCATAAATGAGTCAAATATTTTGGCATTTGTGATGGAGCACCACAGTGAAAGTTAATTTACCCATTGTTGTTATAGTCCTTGATACAATAATGATGGGAAATACAATTATTCTCATTATAAATGATCAGTCGTGTCATATATCATTGATTCATAGTGGATAATACATGGTTTCCAACATTCTGAAGCTAGCCCTCTTCATCTAGCAATGTGCACCATTTTGTTTACGTTTGTCTCTAGAGAATGTGGACAGTTTGACGATGAGGTATGCAGAAAGTACAGAGGCCTTCAAATGACCGACAACAAACCGCCTGGAACAGGGATCATCAACGGCTGCCCATTTGTTCAACAGCGGCCCATTTGTTCAACAGCTGCCCATTTGTTCAACAGCTGCCCATTTGTTTAACAGCGGCCCATTTGTTCAACAGCTGCCCATTTGTTCAACAGCGGCCCATTTGTTCAACAGCTGCCCATTTGTTCAACAGCTGCCCATTTGTTCAACGGCTGCCCATTTGTTCAACAGCTGCCCATTTGTTCAACAGCGGCCCATTTGTTCAACAGCTGCCCATTTGTTCAACAGTTGCCCATTTGTTCAACGGCTGCCCATTTGTTCAACAGCTGCCCATTTGTTCAACGGCTGCCCATTTGTTCAACAGTGGGCCCATTTGTTCAACAGCGGGTCCATTTGTTCAACGGTGGGCCCATTTGTTCAACAGCGGGCCCATTTGTTCTTGAGTGGATGGTCGGGGGACTGGAATGTAATGTAAGCTCAAACAGATATAATCTTTGACTAAAACATAATAATTTCAAACCTTGCTTACGATCACGTGTCTCTATATTATGCGTGGGAACACATTTCCAAAAATAAAATCACATGGAATTGATTTCCTAGTGTTGTTACAGTCTTTTATGTCCAGCAACTAAAATAAACAAAAAAAAATATATATATATTTTTTTAGTTATTTTGTTGCTCAGAAAACGTGGAAAGGGGGCAAATAAAACCACACAGGGTCCAAATTCGCACCACAGGGCACCAGTTGGGGAACCGCGGCCTAGAACTTGTTTGAAGTTATCTGTCCTGGTCCAAGTGGGTACAAGCCTCTTTAATCTCTCATTGTTGGGATGAAGTCATTTTCAGTTTAGAGGAAATCATCAAGAAATCGCCTCCTTGTTCACATAAAAGATCAAAAGCACTTTTTCTTATTGTGTCTGCTTGTCCTTCCTCTAACAATAACAATTGACATTTTTTAATCTGTTTAGAACAGTGTCAAGAAAACCCAAGAGACAATCCATTAGTGTTTCCTGTTTTCAATTGTGGCTTCAAAGAGCATCAGCACCATATTGGATTACGATGCTGCCTGGCTTTTATATCACATAACGAGCACATATCACTCCTCTCTTCTCACATTCTTATGTTCCCTCTATTTTTACAGTGCATTTGGAAAATATTCCCCTTTTCCACATTTTGTTACGTTACAGCCTTATTATAAAATTGCTTAAATAAAAATGGCAGTCATCAATCTACACACAATACAACCGTAATGAAGTAGCAAAAAAGGTTTTTACAATTTTTTGCAAATGGTTTAAAAATAAAAAACTGAAATACCTTATTTACATAAGTATTCAGACCCTTTACTATGAGATTCGAAATTGAGCTCAGGTGAATTCTGTTTCCATCGATCATCCTTGAGATGTTTCTACAACTTCATTAGTGTCCACCTGTTGTAAATTCAATTGTCTTGACATAATTTGTAAAGGCACCCATCGGGGAGAAGGGTATTGGTCACGGAGGTGACAATGAACCCGATGGTCACTCTGACAGAGCTCCAGAGTCCCTCTATGGAGATGGGAGAACCTTTTAATCAGGCCTTCATGGTAAGGTGCCCAGACGGAAGCTGAAATGCCAAGCGTCACATCTGGAGGAAACCTGGCACCATCCCTACGGTAAAGCATGGTGGTGACAGCATCATGATGTGGGGATGTTTTTCAGTGGCAGGGACTGAGCGGCTCGTGAGGATCGAAGGAAAGATGAATGGAGAAATGTACAGAGAGCCTTGATGAAAACCTGCTGCAGAGCACTCAGGACCTCAGACTGGGGTGAAGGTTCACCTTCCAACAGGACAACGACCGAAAGCACACAGCCAAGACAACGCAGGAGTGGCTTCAGGACAAGCCTCAAGGCTCCCCATCCAATGACAGAGCTTGAGAGGATCTGCAAAGAATGGGAGAAATTCCCCAAATACAGGTGTGCCAAGCTTGTAGTGTCATACACAAGAAGACTCAAGGCCTTTATCGCTGCCAAAGTTGCTTCAACAAAATACTGATTAAAGGGTATGAATACTTATGTAATTGTGATATTTCATATTTTTTATGTTTCATAAAAATGTATTTCATATTTGAAATGTTTAATACATTTGCAATAATTTCTAAAAACCTGTTTTTGCTTTGTCATTATGGGATATTGTATGTAGATTGATGAGTGGAAAAACATAATTCAATCCATTTTAGAACAAGGCTGTAATGTAACAAAATGATGAAATAGTCAAGGGATCTGAATACTTTCCGAATCCACAGTATGTCTATCTCTTAGACCACATCTGTCCAATTCATTCCACAGAGGACCGAGTGTCTCTGGATCTTCCCTCCTCCCTTGTACTTGATTGTTGAATTAAGGTCACTAATTAGTAAAATGACTCCCCTCACCTGGTTGTCATGGTCTTAATTTAAAGGAAAAAAGGAAAAACCCAAACACACTAGGCCCTCCATGGAATAAGTTTGACACCTCTTAAGACTTTCTCTCTTTCCCGGAGGCCAATTAGTACATTACATTATTGATTCAGTAGTACCTCATTGACCTGCTGAGACCTGCTGTTTTCCACTGCACCTTATTGCCACTCACCATAGCGATGCTGAGAACAGTTTGTTTACAGACTGGAGAGAATGCCAGCATGAGACTCAGCTCCACAGAGAAGGATGTGGTATATATCTCCTTTTCATAGTCCTGTATTCTCTCTGGCTCCCTCTTCTATTTCCTTGCATTTCTCTCTTACTCCTCTCCTCTCTGAACACTTGCCCGCCCCCAGCTCAACTCTCTCTCTCTCTCTCTCTCTCTTTCTCATTAGAGCATATTTCCTCTCATCTTCTCTCCTCTGTGATTGCTGGGGACAGCTTTTTCCCTCGTCAGCTGGATGAGGCTTTGCCCTCAGATTGCAGTTTGGGACCTGTCACTGACCCCCTCCCCCTACCTCCTCCCCTCAGAGGAATGCAGAGGAAGACTGTGTCTACTCTATACACTCTCCAGGGGCCTGCGGTTTTAGTTGCCAAGCGGTAGCTAAGCTGATTATTCAGCTAATTAACCTTTTCACGAGTCTGCTCAAAAAGACACACATCAAAAAAGATGGCTCCAGGTTTTATGAATTGATTTCCAACAACATCATGAGAGAGAAAGAGATGCGAGAGTGACAGCAGGAAGAAGAGAGGGCGGTCCTTGAGAGTGTCAGATGCAGGGTGGAGAGGGGTCCTGCAGAGTGAAGGATGCAGGGTGGAGAGGGGTCCTGGAGCATGCAGGGGGCAGGATGGAGAGGGGTCTGGCAGCATGCAGGGTGGAGAGGGGTCCGACAGGGTGCAGGATGCAGGGTGGAGAGGGGTACGGGACATACAGGATGCAGGGTGGAGAAGGGTCCGGCATGGTGTGGAGGCCCCTCTGGTTAACTCTCAGTGTGATTAGTTTCCGCTAAGATACGTCAGAGACAGACAGAGTAGCCTTTTACATTCTGTTAAAAAACAAGAGGAAGAATGGTTGGAAGATGTGATTCTGTGGTTCTAAGCTGTGAGGCTGTAGTGGCCAGGGAATGATATGATACCCAATTAGGGCTCTAAGTACCTAAAGGAAAGGACAGCAGCGAGGCTCCAATCTGCTCAGAAACATACAGGGTATACTGTAGAATCACTGGGATATCCCCAAGCCTTAACCGCTATGGATTGGAGAACAAAACATTTAGAAATTCACACATCACAGATTTTGTGGTGTTATTTGCAGCACAATTTTTAAAATCAAATTGTAACAATCTAAGCAAGAAGCAAAAATGAGGTAGGTGTCCTTTGCCTTCTCTGCATTGGTCACCTTCTGGTTCTCTTTGTTAAAAGACCTCAAGCAGTTTGCCTACCATGTCCTTTAGCTGCCCACACACTGTCCTTTGTGGCAGTCACATCTGCAATGAGCCTCAAGGTTGTTGTCAACCGTATTGGACTACACAGTCTTTGAAAGCAAGGAGAGCCTTGAGTGCAATCCAATTGACTCCTCTTATTGATCTGCTTAATTCTTATGGCTAGGGGTTCCGCTAGTGGCACCCCTCGACAATATTCCGACAACATTCCGCTCAAAAGGCAGCGTGGGAAATTCAAAAATATTTTTTTGAATATGTAACTTTCACACATTAACAAGTGCAATACACCAAATGAAAGATAAACTTCTTGTTATCTACCCATCGTGTCCAATTTTAAAAAGGCTTTACAGTGAAAGCACAACATATGATTATGTTAAGTCAGAGCCAAGTCACAAAAACACACACAGCCATTTTTCCAGCCAAAGATAGGAGTCACAAAAAGCAGAAATATCGATAAAATTAATCACTAACCTTTGATGATCTTCATCAGATGACACTCATAGGACATCATGTTACACAATACATGTATGTTTTGTTCAATAAAGTGCATATTTATATCCAAAATTCTCAGATTACATTGGCGCTTTACGTTCAGTAAGGTTTTTGCTTCCAAAACATCCAGTGATTTTGCAGAGAGCCACATCAATTCACAGAAATACTCATAATAAACAATGATAAAAGATACAAGTGTTATTCACAGAATTAAAATAGACTTCTCCTTAATGCAACTGCTGTGTCAGATTTTTTTTAAAAACTTTACGGAAAAAGCACACCATGCAATAATTTGAGTACGGCGCTCAGACGACAAAATCAGCCAAATAAATATCCGCCATGTTGGAGTCAACATTAGTCAGAAATAGCATTCTAAATATTCACTTAACTTTGATGATTTTCATCAGAATGCACTCCCAGGATTCCCAGTTCCACAATAAAAGTTCATAATTTATGTCCAAATTCCTCCTTGTTGTTAGCGCATTCAGTCCAGTAATCCATCTTCATGAGGCGCGAGCACAACGTCCAGACACAGTCCAAAAGTTCCGTTACAGACCGTAGAAACATTTCAAACGATGTATAGAATCAATCTTTAGGATGTATTTAACATAAATCTTCAATAATGTTACAACCGGAGAATTCCTTTGTCTGTAGAAAAGCCATGGAACGAGAGCTACCACAGAGTTTGTGGCACTCTGCCAGACCACTCACTCAAAGAGCACTTATGAGCCCCTCCTTTACAGTAGAAGCCTCAAACAAGTTTCTAAAGACGGTTGACATCTAGTGGAAGCCTTAGGAAGTGAAAAATGACCCCATAGACACTGTGTATTCGATAGGCCAAGCTTTGAAAAACTACAAACCTCAGATTTCCCACTTCCTGGTTGGATTTGTCTCAGGTTTTCGCCTGCCATATGAGTTATATTATACTCACAGACATCATTCAAACAGTTTTAGAAACATCAGAGGGTTTTCTATCCAATACACTAATAATATGCATATATTAGCATCTGGGAATGAGTAGGAGGCAGTTTACTCTGGGCACACTTTTCATCCAAAAATGAAAATGCTGCCCCCTATCCCAAACAGGTTTTAATATTACACAGTAAATTGTCATATCTTGATTATATAAGCACTTTCTCTCTCCCTCTCTCCCCTTATCTCCCCCCCCCCTCTCTCTCTCTCTCTCTCTCTCTTTCTCTAGCTTTCCTTCACACTCTCTCTCTTTCTCTAGATTTCCTTCACACTCTTTTTTACTCTCTCTCTTTCTCTTGCTTTCCTTCACTCTCTCTCTTACTCTCTCTTTCTCTAGCTTTATTTCTCCCTCTATCTCTCTCATGTTTAATGTGATAATACAAGTGATCAATTGTTTCCACTTCTGAGGTATGAGGCTTAGTCATGCATAGTAATCAAATCAGGGCCACCTGCTATGTCTGTGGCATATGCCAAACTGCCATTTATCTGAAATGTAATTCATGCATTACCTCCCCCTTACATTGTCAAAAACATTATTGTATCTTACATGTCAATTAATCAGATTTCCATTCCATTTAAATTCACATCACATACAACTCCTTAAACGCTGTTGTGTACCAGCTACCTGGCGATAGTTGCTAGTCCATTGTCCAATTTTTGTTGAGGATCTATGAGAAAACATGACATGACTGGTTTCAGTTGAGGATAGGTCTAAAGAAGATCTACAACCCTCTTCTCTCAACCGTGACCTTCAGTGCAGACATTTCTATCAGATGCAATATCGTAAGGTACTTCATGGGAGCATAAACACCTATACAACATAAAACTGTGGTTCTACAGCCATAATAACAGAGGTCAATGTCATCTCCATGGCAACAGCCTTTAGCCACACAGGGTATAAATGGCCCAAATATATCTTGTGCACCTCTCCTCTGCACTTTGACAGGTAATGTGTAGAATATTAGATGATTGAATTGGCATGTAAATATTGTAGTAATGAAAAACAAAAAACATTCCACAACTTGGAATACAATCGTGAGTTATGAAAGCCCCATCCATGTCAGTACGAGACAGCGAGAGAACTGCCTGTGGACTCAATAACACTGAGGGCAAGCTGCGCAGCATGGCTTTACAGGCTCTGACACGCGGTGGATCATCGGCTATCTTTAAAACGAGGGCCTATTCTGGCACTGTCAGCCAGGCACTTCTCTCTCAAGGTCTCAGCCCATTCTGAGCAGAGAGGAAACACAGGTTTCCACTGCATATTTTGAATTTAAAAACTCAACTGAACCAGAATATTCAGTATTCTGTAGAATAACTAAACTGACTCTGAATATACTGTATTCTGTAGAAAAACTCAACTGAATCAGAATATACTGTATTCTGTAGAATAACTAAACTGACTCTGAATATACTGTATTCTGTAGAATAACTCAACTGAATCCGAATATACTGTATTCTGTGGAAAAACTAAACTGACTCTGAATATACTGTATTCTGTGGAAAAACTAAACTGACTCTGAATATACTGTATTCTGTGGAAAAACTAAACTGACTCTGAATATACTGTATTCTGTGGAAAACTGGTTCTTCTGTGTTGTGTAATGAAAAAACATGTTTTACTTTCAGTTCTCTGTCTTAGCATATTACTTTGCCGCACAGATGAAAAGCTGATATAGCTTATGACATTAACTACTGTAATGTTTGACGTTTCCTGGCCTTTCTGGGGAATTTGCATGTAATTGCAAACACATTTCCACTAAGCTCTCAGCAGCTCATGGTGGCAGCTGCCTCTGAGTCTACCAATCTCACAGGAGTCAATGGTCTTGAGAAATAAAAACAAAAAGATAATATAATATCAATATTTACTCAAGGAAATTCTTGGTCAACCCAGGCCACTGTTGCTGCATGTCATGAAACCAAATTCCATTTTAATACAGTCAAATGTTCCCTTTTCCATTTTAACATATAGTACCAGTCAAAAGATTGGACACATCTACTCATTCAAGAGTTTTTCTTTATTTTTACTATTTTCTAAATTGTAGAATAATGTGGAAGACATCAAAACTATGAAACAACACATATGGAAACATTTCTTAAGCAAAACAGCTTCTTCAAAGTAGCCAGCCTTTGCCTTGATGACAGCTTTGAACACTCTTGGCATTCTCTCAACCAGCTTCATGAGGTAGTCACCTGAAATGCATTTCAATTAACAGATGTGCCTTGTTAAAAGTTCATTTGTGGAATTTCTTTCCTTCTTAATGCGTTTGAGCCAATCAGTTGGGTTGTGACAAGGTAGGGATGGCATACAGAAGATAGCACTATTTGGTAAAAGACCAAGTCCATATTATGGTAAAAACAGCTGAAATAAGCAAAGAGAAATGACACTCCATCATTCATTTAAGACATGAAGGTCAGTCAATCCAGAACATTTCAAGAACTTCTAAAGGTTTTTAAGTTCATGATAAAACTGTCTGTCATGAGGACCGCCACAGGAAAGGAAGACCCAGAGTTAACTCTGCTGCAGAGGATAAGTTTATTAGAGTTACCAGCCTCAGAAAGTGCAAACCAAAGGAATGGAGTTCAAGTAACATCTCAACATCAACTCTTCCGAGGAGACTGTGTGAATCAGTCCTTCATGATCAAATTGCTGCAAAGAAACCACTACTAAAGGACACCAATAAGGAAAGACTTGATTGGGTCAAGAAACACAAGCAATGAACATTAGACTGATGGAAATCTGTCCTTTGGTCTGATAAGTCCAACATTTAGATTTTTTGTTCCAACTGCCGTGTCTTTGTGAGACGCAGAGTAGGTGAAAGGAGGATCTTCACATGTGTGGTTCCCACCGTGAAGCATGGAGGTTGGAGGTGTGATGGTGTGGGGGTGCTTTGCTGGTGACACTGTTTGTGATTAATTTAGAATTCAAGACACCCTTAACCAGCATGGCTACCGCAGTATACTACAGCAATACGCCACCCATCTGGTTTTCCCTTAGTGGGAATATCATTTATTTTTCAACAGGACAATGACCAAACACATCTCCAGGCTGTGTAAGGGATATTTGACCAAGAAGGAGAGTGATGGAGTGCTGCATCAGATGACCTGGCAGATGACCAATCCCCCATTCTCAACCAAATTGAGATGTTTGGGATGAGTTGGACCACCAGTGTGAAGGAAAAGCAGCCAACAAGCAGCCAATCAGCATATGTGGGAACTCCTTCAAGACTGTTGGAAAAGCCTTGCAGGTGAAGCTGGTTGAGAGAATGCCAAGAGCGTGAAAAGCTGTCATCAAAGCAAAGGGTGGCAACTTTGAAGAATCTCAAATTTAAAATAAACTTTCATTTGTTTAACACTTTTTTGGTTACTACATGATTTCATATGTGTTATTTCATAGTTTTGATGTATTCACTATTATTATACAATGTAATAAATGGCAAAAATAACACAAAAAGCCTGGAATGAGTAGGTGTGTCCAAACATTTGACTGGTACTGAAGTCACATGTTTTCTTTCACTCAGTAGTTTCTCTTGAAAAGTTCCACAAAATGTCCCAGAGAGTTAAATTTGAAACAATTACTTTTCTGATTAAAAACATCTCTTGGACCCTGGGGTGTTATTTTATTTAATTGCCAGAAAACATTGTTATATCTTCCTATCTGCATAGATTTCTTCCTATCTGCATAGATTTAAGGCAAACTAATGCTGTTGATGCCACACAAACTAAGGTGAAAGAAGAGAAGATACAAAGACATTATAAATAACAAACCAATCATCTTTTGCTGAACTTCCATTGTTATTCAGAAGTAGCTGTATATCTCCTCCGTGTATTTACAAGAACATACAGTGGGGCAAACAATTATTTAGTCAGCCACCAATTGTGCAAGTTCTCCCACTTAAAACGATGAGAGAGGCCTGTAACTTTCATCATAGGTACACCTCAACTATGACAGACAAAATGAGAAAAAAAATCCAGAAAATCACATTGTAGAATTTTTTATGAATTAATTAGCAAATTATGGTGGAAAATAAGTATTTGGTCAATAACAAAAGTTTATCTCAATACTTTGTTATATACCCTTTGTTTTGTAATGACAGAGGTCAAACGTGTTCTGTAAGTCTTCACAAGGTTTTCACACACTGTTGCTGATATTTTGTCCCATTCCTCCATGCAGATCTCCTCTAGAGCAGTGATGTTTTGGGGCTGTTGCTGGGCAACACGGACTTTCAACTCCCTCCAAAGATTTTCTATGGGTTTGAGATCTGGAGACTGGCTAGGCCACTCCAGGACCTTGAAATGCTTCTTACGAAGCCACTCCTTCGTTGCCCGGGCGGTGTGTTTGGGATCATTGTCATGCTGAAAGACCCAGCCACGTTTCATCTTCAATGCCCTTGCTGATGGAAGGAGGTTTTCACTCAAAATCTCACGATACATGGCCCCATTCATTCTTTCCTTTACACGGATCAGTCGTCCAGGTCCCATTGCAGAAAAACAGCCCCAAAGCATGATGTTTTCACCCCCATGCTGCACAGTAGGTATGGTGTTCTTTGGATGCAACTCAGCATTCTTTGTCCTCCAAACACGACGAGTTGAGTTTTTACCAAAAAGTTATATTTTGGTTTCATCTGACCATATGACATTCTCCAAATCTTCTTCTGGATCTTCTAAATGCTCTCTAGCAAACTTCAGACGGGCCTGGACATGTACTGGCTTAAGCAGGGGGACACGTCTGGCACTGCATGATTTGAATCCCTGGTCGGCATAGTGTGTTACTGATGGTAGGCTTTGTTACTTTGGTCCCAGCTCTCTGCATGTCATTCACTAGGTCCCCCCGTGTGGTTCTGGGATTTTTGCTCACCATTCTTGTGATCATTTTGAAACCACGGGGTGAGATCTTGCGTGGAGCCCCAAGATCGAGGGAGATTATCAGTGGTCTTGTATGTCTTCCATTACCTAATAATTGCTCCGACAGTTGATTTCTTCAAACCAAGCTGCTTACCTATTGCAGATTCAGTCTTTCCAGCCAGGTGCAGGTCTACAATTTTGTTTCTGGTGTCCTTTGACAGCTCTTTGGTCTTGGCCATAGTGGAGTTTGGAGTGTGACTGTTTGAGGTTGTGGACAGGTGTCTTTTATACTGATAACAAGTTCAAACAGGTGCCATTAATACAGGCAACGAGTGGAGGACAGAGGAGCCTCTTAAAGAAGAAGTTACAGGTCTGTGAGAGCCAGAAATATTGCTTGTTTGTAGGTGACCAAATACTTATTTTCCACCATAATTTGCAAATAAATTCATAAAAAATCCTATAATGTGATTTTCTGGATTTTCTTTCTAATTTTGTCTGTCATAGTTGAAGTGTACCTATGATGAAGATTACAGGCCTCTCTCATCTTTTTAAGTGGGAGAACATGCACAATTGGTGGCTGACTAAATACTTTTTTGCCCCATTGTAAATATTTGTCTAGAATACACATTTTCCAGTACTCAGTAGGTTACTATAACCAAATACGAGGCAACCAAGTAAAGTTACAGTAGTTTGTGGATTCATCCATAACTACATCTAACCTTTTAAATCAATGAGTGGGTAAAGTAAATCCAACTATTTTCTACACCCATTAAATCCTGAGATTGATTTTCTCCACTGGTTCTACAAATCCCCCACCGGTTTTGATTAGCCTATTACCTGCGTTGTGAGGCATGAAAATCCTCTAGGGATTAATACCTGAAACAGGACCTGATGAGTCGTCCTTATGAAACTCCAATTCCCATGGCGATTAGATAACGAGATCATTGCCCAAAGAAAAAACAAATGATGACATTAATTGTATCATTCATTCAGATTGTGGCTTGCACGTTTACTGAATCACATATCCAAATTGAGTTCAGTTATAGGCAAAACCTACACGAACACTTGTCATGTTCCCTTAATCCATCAGTGTGAGATTAGAGCACTTCCACCAGGCAGAAGGAGATTAAGAGGCCAGTGATCTGAGCATGTCGGCCTCATCTTCCACTTATACAGCCCTGCCCGCCAGGCCCCAATAAGAGCAGTGAGCAGGGTAGAGCTCCTTCACTGCACCACAACTCATCTTTGTATTTCCACAGAGCAGTGATTGCTCCTGGATCATCACCGTGTGACTGCTGAAGAGGATCCCAGGCCATAATAAGAACTGGCAACATATTTATTACAATAATCACTAGTCTGTCCGTCAGTTACTCATTCATGGATTTCTCTTTCTCTCTCTATATCATTTTTTCTTTGTGGATGCTGTCTCTATGTTGGAGCTCTCCTCCTGGAAATATCTGCAGTGTCTAATGACAATTTATTTGGTAGACAACGACATCATGTAAAAAAACAGACAGCAACAATAAGCCTGTTTGCGCTACTTTGGCTGACTGATCTTATCTGACCTGATTTGACGACCATAAAACCGCTCGCCAGAACATGTCTCTGACACTAAGTGATTCAATACACTTTTTAAGACCCAGATACGGTCGGGCAGTGAGATACACTACATGGCCAAAATCATGTGGACACCTGCTCGTTCGAACAGATTATTTCAAAAATCATTAATATGGAGTTGGAACCCCATTTGCTGTAACAGCCTCCACTCTTCTGGGAAGGATTTCCACTAGATGTTGGAACATTGATGTGGTGACTTACTTCCATTGAGTCATAAGAGCATTAGTGAGGTTGGATACTGATTTTGGGCAATTAGGCCTGGCTCGCAGTCGGCATTCCAATTAATCCAAAATGTGTTTGATGGGTTTGAGGTCAGGGCAATGTGCTGAAACAGGAAAGGGCATTCCCCAAACCGTTGCCACAAAGTTGGAAGCACAGAAACATGTAGAATGTCATTGTATGCTGTAGCGTTAAGATTTCCCTTCATTGGAAATAAGGAGCCTAGCCCGAACCATGAAAAACAGCCCCAGACAATTAATGCTACTCCACCAAACTTAACAGTTGGCACTATGCATTGAGGCAGGTAGCGTTCTGCTGGCATCCACCAGACCCAGATTCACCTGGGTGGCTATGGGGAGGGAGGCTGAGTGATTAATCACTTCAGAGAACACGTTTCCACCATTCCAGAGTCCAATGCGGCAAGCTTTACACCACTCTAGCAGATGCTTGGCATTGCGCATGGTGCTCTTAGGCTTGTGTGCGGCTGCTCTGCCATGGAATCCCATTTTATGACTTTACCAATGACAAGTAATTGTGCTGACATTGCTTCCAGAGGTTGTTTGGAACTCGGTAGTGAGTATTGCAACCGAGGACAGGCGATTTTTACGAACTACACACTTTAGCACTCAGAGGTCCCATTCTGTGAGCTTGTGTGGTCAACCACTTTTCTGCTGAGCCGTTGTTGCTCCTTGACGTTTCCACTTCACAATAACAGCACTTACAGTTGACCGGGGCAGCTCTAGCAGGGTATAAATTTGATGAACTGACTTGATGAAATGGTGGCATCCTACGACGGTGCCACACTGAAAGCCACTGAGGTCTTCGTAAGGCCATTCTACTGCCATTGTTTGTCTATGGAGATTGCATGGCTGTGTGCTCGATTTTATACACCTGTCAGCAATGGGTGTGGATGAAAGAGCCGAATCCACTAATTTGAAGTGGTGTCCTGCCAATGTACATTACGAAAATCACTACAGCAAATTCCAATGTGCTCTGAAGAGATTTTGATGTTGGCGTTCGCTTCTTTATTCTGTGGTATGCTGCAGGCTGCTGTGCATGTTGGCGGTTGGCTTTCTGTCCTTGCTCTCTGCCCCTTCTTGTCCCTCTGCTACTCTCTAAGCAGACATGTAAAACCCTGCAGAGCATGCATCTTTACATCAATATTATGTATGGTAAGAGGATCAAGGTTTAAAGATTTAGGGTTCTTGCGTCATCAGGAATGATTAATATTTAACTTTAAATAGATTGGTACTTGCTATTGTTCTATGATTATCAAGCACTAGCAAACCAGCAGACGTGGGACAGCACATAGGCCTACAGTTGACCTGAATGGATTACCTCGCTAACAACTTTAGCAGGACTTTAGTATTCCTATTACACAAGTGGAATAGGGAACAGGTTTTATTCCACTTTTGTAATAACAAAAAGCATTATTCATAAAACGTTGTTACAATAGTCGGTGGTCACATAATGACATTTCCCTGCCGTCAGCAGATTAAGTCTGCTCGCTACTGTTGGAAAGAGGCTGGCTGATGGAGGAAGGCTGGTTGATGGAGTGAGACTGGCTGATGGAGGAAGGCTGGATGATGGAGTGAGACTGGCTGATGGAGGAAGGCTGGATGATGGAGTGAGACGGGCTGATGGAGGAAGGCTGGATGATGGAGTGAGACTGGCTGATGGAGGAAGGCTGGATGATGGAGTGAGACTGGCTGATGGAGGAAGGCTGGATGATGGAGTGAGACTGGCTGATGGAGGAAGGCTGGATGATGGAGGGATGGAGGTTGGCTGATGGAGGGAGAGAGGTTGGCTGGCTGATCGAGGGAGGCTGGCTGACCGAGGGAGGGAGGCTGGCTGATGGAGGAAGGATGGCTATGGGGAGGGAGCCTGGCTGATGGTACGAGGCTGGCTGATGGAGGGAAGCCGGTTGATGGAGGGAGGCTGGTTGGTAAAGGCTGGCTGATGGATGGAGGCTGGATGATGGAGAAAGGCTGGTTGATGGAGAAAGGCTGGTTGATGGAGAAAGGCTGGCTGATGGAGGAAGGCTGGCTGATGGAGGTAGGCTGGCTGATGGAGGGAGGGAGGCTGTTGCAGGGAGAATGATGGAGAGAGGCTGAAGCATTGTACTGTAATAGAAGGTTTTAGGCAGCATATCTTGGCTGGGCAGCACTGGGCTGTGCTATTCTCCTCTGCATGTTTGACCTGGAAAATGAGGCTTGGTATTAATCTAAATCCAAAATTACAATCCCTTCTCTGAATAAAGGCTAATGAGGGGTTTTGCTCTACTCTATTCTGACTGTTGGATTTTAGCCAAAAGGGGAGTTGTTGAGTTGACATAATCCAAAAAGCAAACAGATTAAATGGGTTGATAGCTAAACAGGAATTTGATGGATTATTTATGACCATCTTCAGATAAAGTATAAGTAGCCTACTCCACCTGAGATGTGATTTTACAGTAGTTTCCGCCAAATCAAGTTTTGATGCAGTCAAACAAATCCCTGACAACATAATCCCAAATACAGTTTGATAGCCTGAAAAGAGCTGTCTGAAGTATAATAGACATATTCCTGAGGGCAAACCATGGTTATATGAACTCACCAGTAATGAACCAAACACAGACAGATGGGTATAGAGACTTCAGGTCGTTTGCGAGCTGAATACTAAATAGATATACCGATCTTAATTTCAGCCAGTTTTGTACAGCAGGACAGTAATCTTGCAGCAACAGGAAATGTGAATTATTATGTAGATTATAATTAAATGACGTTATTGTAGGGGTTGATACATTTTCCCTAAGGGAAAACCAAGTCTGATATTTCAAAGTGGAAATTACAAACTTCAGAAGCTTTTTTAAACCTCAAATACACTACAAATTAAACATTTCCTGCCACAAGGTCAATGGTCAATGTAGATCCTACATCCATACTAAATGAGTCATTGAGATACACTAGCATATATACATTATCTTCTGGGGTTGAGGCATCCTTCTTCTTCTTCTGGGGCAATAGGGCATCCTCAATCCCCTCCCCACAATCATTTATAATAACCTCATGTTACATAAGATCGGTAACATACATAGAAACCAGTCATGTTTGTTTCATGATAGCTCACCAAATCATGTTCTATTGGCTGCACAGGGATATTTCAGATAGTATACAATGGTAAACACAGGTAAAGACTACAATGACTCACGATGATATGCCAACTACACAGTTTTTAAAATGATATTACTGGCCTACATTCAGCAAGGTGAATATTACCAAGTAGTTTACGTGTCTGAAATAAATGTTGTTTAATAAATGTTAGGTCCAATTTTTTTAACCAATGTTAGCCCATTACTGTCTTTGGCCCCAGCTCCCTTATCTGTGAAACATGTTCTGGTGACTCCTGATTTTCATGTCGTCTGTCTGACACTGCCTTAACCTCTCGAAATCCCAAGTTGGCATATAGGCTGTAGAAGAGAAGGAAAAACAACGACAATTTGAAACTCAGCTATCCTGGGAAAATAGGGAAATTTGTTAGGTAAATGAGTCTGGTTTCATTGTAGGCCAATTATGTTTAATTGAAGCTCTAAGAAGCTTGCTAATGAGCACAGAGAGTTGAGGATGTGTTCTTTTAAAAACCTCTTCGAGATAGGGGGAGCTCTTTTAATTTTTGGATAAAAAACGTTCCCGTTTTAAACAAGATATTTTGTCACGAAAAGATGCTCGACTATGCATGGAATTGACAGCCTTGGAAAGACAAAACTCTGACGTTTCCAAAACTGCAAAGATATTATCTGTGAGTGCCCCAAGAACTAATGCTACAGGTGAAACCAAGATGAAGTTTCATACAGGAAATGCCCCAGATTCAGAAGGCGCTGTGTTCCAATGTCTCCTTATATGGCTGTGAATGCGCCAGGAATGAGCCTGCGCTTTCTGTCTATTCAGCAAGGTGTCTGCAGCATTGTGACGTGTTTGTAGGCATATCATTGGAAGATTGAACATAAGAGACTACATTTACCTGGTGTCCCGCCCGGTGTCCTGTTTCGAAATTATTGCGTAATCTGTAGGTCCATGCGTGTTCCATTTCTTCAGAAGAGAAAGGCAAATGCCACGATGGATTATATCGTCGATAGATATGTGAAAAACACTTTGAGGATGATTCTAAACATCGGTTTGCCAGGTTTCTGTCGATATTATGGAGTTAATTTGGAAAAAAGTTTGCGTTTTAATGACTTAATATTATTATTTATTTTTTCCTTACCCAAACGTGATGAACAAAACGGAGCGATTAGTCGACACAAATGATATTTTTTGTAAAAACGGAACATTTGCTATCTATCAGAGTCTCCTCATTGAAAACATCTGAAGTTCTTCAAAGGTAAATCATTTTATTTGAATTCTTTTCTGGTTTTTGTGGAAAATGTTGCATGCTGACATAGAGGCATAATCCTATGCTAGGCTACCAATACTGTTACACAAATGCTTGTTTAGCTATGGTTCAAAAGCATATTTTGAAAATCTTAGATGACAGTGTTGTTAACAAAAAGCTAAGCTTGAGAGCAAATAGATTAATTTCATTTCATTTGCGATTTTCATCAATAGTTATCGTTGTGTTATGCAAATGAGCCTGCGGATAGATTTACACAATCCTGGATACAGGTTTTTGTTCATAGCTAAACGTGACGCAGAAAACGGAGCGATTTGTCCTAAACAAATAATATTTCAGGAAAAACTGAACATTTGCTATCTGAGAGTCTCCTCATTGAAAACATCCGAAGTTCTTCAAAGGTAAATTATTTTACTTGAATGCTTTTCTGTTTTTTGTGAAAATGTTGCCTGCTGAATGCTAACGCTAAATGCTACGTTAGCTATCAATACTGTTACACAAATGCTTGTTTTGCAATGGTTGAGAAGCATATTTTGAAAATCTGAGATGACAGTGTTGTTAACAAAAGGCTAAGCTTGAGAGCAAATAGATTAATTTAATTTCATTTGTGATTTTCATGAATAGTTAACATGGTGTTATGGTAATGAGCTTGAGGCTGTATTCACGATCGCGGATCCGGGATGACTCGACGCAAGAAGTTAACGTTTACATCAGTTCACCCAAACTCAGCAGCCAGGTCACACCAGATTTACTGCTATATTAGAAGTTTGTCCAGGTCCCCAGACAATTTCAACAGGCACCGTTGCAACATAACAGGCCTACTTTACTGTTAAAATGGCGCCAGAAGAAATGGCAGCAGTTTTACAGGCACTCAACTAATTGGGTTATTTTGCGTTATTTGTAACTTATTTTGGACATAATGTTTCTGCAACCGTATCTTACGGATTAGACAAAGATTTTTTCTTCAACAAGCAGGACGCCCACGACATTCTCTGAACACCCATCAAGGCCAACATCCCAGTTATTGGCAGGAGGAATGGACGCAGGTACAGAGGACACAGAGCGGGGTGCCTCGTAAGGGTTCGCAGAAGGCGAGTGGGACAGCTACCATTACCGTCAATATTACTCGCCAACGTGCAATCATTGGACAATAAATTAGACGAGGTACAATCACGAATATCCTACCAAAGGGACATCAAAAACTGTCATATCTTACGTTTCACGGAATCATGGTTGAATGATGACATGGATATTCAGCTAGCAGGATATACGCTGCACCGGCAAGATAGAACAGCACACTCCGGTAAGACGGGACGGAACGGGTCTATGCATATTTGTAAACAACAGTTGGTGCACGAAATCTTAGGAAGTCTATAGATTTTGCTCGCCTGAAGTTTTAGATATTTTATTTTTTAATTTCACCTTTATTTAACCAGGTAGGCTAGTTGAGAACAAGTTCTTATTTACAACTGTAACCTGGCCAAGATGAAGCAAATAAGTTCCAAATATACAACAACACAGAGTTCACATGGAATAAACAAACATACCGTACAGTCAATAATACAGTAGAAGAAGTCTACATACAGTGTGTGCAAATGAGGTAGGATAAGGGAGGTAAAGTCAATAAATAGGCCATGTGGCGAAGTAATTACAATATAGCAGTTAAACACTGGAGTGTTAGATGTGCAGAAGATGAATGTGCATGTAGAGATACTGGGGTGCAAAGGAGCAAGATAAATTAATAAATACGGTATGGGGATGAGGTAGTTGGATGGGCTATGTACAGGTGCAGTGATCTGTGAGCTGCTCTGACCGCTGGGGCTTAAAGCTAGTGAGGGAGATATGAGTCTCAAGCTTCAGTGATTTTTGCAGTTCATTCCAGTCATTGGCAACAGAGAACTGGAAGGAATGGCGGCCAAAGAAAGAATTGGCTTTAGGGTGACCAGTGAGATATACCTGCTGGAGCGCGTGCTACGAGTGGGTGCTGCTATGGTGACCAGTGAGCTGAGATAAGGTGGGGCTTTACCTAGCAGAGACTTATAGATGCCAGTGTGTTTGGCGGCAAGTATGAAGCGAGGGCCAGCCAACGAGAGCGTACAGGTCGCAGTGGTGGGTAGTATATGGGGCTTTGGTGACAAAACAGATGGCACTGTGATAGACTGCATAAAATGTATTGAGTAGGGTATTGGAGGCTATTTTGTAAATGACTTTGCCGAAGTCGAGGATCAGTAGGATGGTCCGTTTTACGAGGGTATGTTTGGCAGCATGAGCGAAGGAAGTCTGGAAGGAGAGTTTACAGTCTAACCAGACACCTAGGTATTTGTAGTTGTCCACATATTCTACGACAGAACAGTCCAGAGGACGGGTGGGCAGGTGCGGCAGCGATCGGTTGAATAGCATGTATTTAGTTTTATTTCCATTTAAGAGCAGTTGAAGGCCACGGAAGGAGAGTTGTATGGCATTGAAGCTTGTGGAGTATCTTGTGATAAAAATCAGACCACACTATTTGCCTAGAGAGTTTTCAGCTTCACTTTTCGTTGCTATTTATTTACCACCACAAATGGATGCTGGCACTAAGACCGATATAAGGAAATAAGCAAACAGGAAACCGCACACCCAGAAGCGGCGCTCCTAGTGGCCGGAGACTTTAATGCAGGGAAACTTAAATAGTTTCTACCTAATTTCAATCAACATGTTAAATGTGCAACCAGAGGCAAAAAAAATCTAGATCACCTGTACACCACACAGAAACGTGTACAAATCTCTCCCTCGCCCTCCATTTGGTAAATCCAACCTGCTTACAAGCAAAATTTAAAGCAGGAAGCACCAGTGACTCGGTCAAAAAAAAGAAAATGAAAGTGGTCAGGTGAAACAGATGCTAAACTACAGGACTGTTTTGCTATCACAGACTGGAACATGACCCGGAATTCTTTCGATGGCATTGGGGGGTACACCACATCAGTTACTGGCTTTATCAATAAGTGCCTCGAGGACGTCGTCCTCACAGTGACTGTACGTACATACCCCAACCAGAAGCCAGGGATTACAGGCAATATTCGCAATGAGCTAAAGGGTAGAGCTGCCGCTTTAAAAGTGCGGGACTTTAAATCGGAAGCTTATAAGAAATACTTCTATGCCCTCCGACGAACCATCAAACAGGCAAAGCGTAAATACAGGGCTAAGATTGAATCATAGTACACCGGCTCCGACGCTCGTCTTATGTGGCAGGGCTTGCAAACTATTACAGACTACAAAGGGAAGCACAGCCATGAGCTGCCCAGTGACACGAGCCTACCAGACGAGCTAAATCACTTCTATGCTCGCTACGAGGCAAGCAACACTGAGGCATGCATGAGAGCATCAGCTGTTCCGGACGACTGTGTGATCAGGCTATCCGCAGCCGACGTGAGTAAGAACTTTAAATAGGTCAACATTCATAAGGCTGCAGGGCCAGACGGATTACCAGGACGTGTGCTCCGGGCATGTGCTGACCAACTGGCAGGTGTCTTCACTGACATTTTCCACATGTCCCTGATTGAGTCTGTAATACCAACATGTTTCAAGCAGACCACCATAGTCCCTGTGCCCAAGAACACGAAGGCAACCTGCCTAAATGACTACAGACACGTAGCACTCATGTCAGGACCAATCAAATGCTTGAAAGGCTGGTAATGGCTCACATCAACACCATTATCCCAGAAACCCTAGACCCACTCCAATTTGCATACCGACCAAACATATCCACAGATGATGCAATCTCCATTGCACTCCATGCTGCCCTTTCCCACCTGGACAAAAGGAAAACCTACATGAGAATGCTATTCATTGACTACAGCTCAAAATTCAACAACAAAGTACCCTCAAACCTCATCACTAAGCTAAGGATCCTAAGACTAAACACCTCCCTCTGCATCTGGATCCTGGACTTCCTGACGGGCTGCCCCCAGGTGGTGAGGGTAGGTAGCAACACATCTGCCACGCTGATACTCAATACTGGATCCCCTCAGGTGTGCATGCTCAGTCCCCTCCTGTACTCCCTGTTCACCCACGACTGCATGGCCAGGCACAACTCCTACACCATCATTAAGTTTGCAGATGACACAACAGTGGGAGGCCTGATCACAGAGAATGAAGAGACAGCCTATAGGGAGGAGGTCAGAGACCTCGTTGTGCCAGAATAACAACCTATCCCTCAACGTAACCGAGTCTAAGGAGATGATTGTGGACTACAGGAATAGGGGGACCGAACACGCCCCCATTATTATCGACGGGGCTGGAGAGGAGCAGGTTGAGAGCTTCAAGTTCCTTGGTGTCCACATCACCAACAAACTAGAATGGTCCAAACACAACAAGACAGTCATGTATAGGGCTCCACAAAGCCTATTCCCCCTTAGGAAACTAAAAAGATTTGGCATGGGTCCTCAGATCCTCAAAAGGTTCTACAGCTGCAACATCGAGAGCATCCTGACTGGTTGCGTCACTGCCTGGTACTGTAATTGCTCTCTCTACTACCGCATAGTAAGTGGTACCGGTAAGCCAGTAAGTAAGTATTTCACTGTAAGGTGTTACAGTTCCTGTTGTATTCGGCGCACGTGACAAATAAACTTTGATTTGATTTGATTGGACTTTAAATTCACCGATAGATGTTTACCCACCCCCCAGTTGCAATATAGCAGGCATACTCCCCCCCTTGACAAAAACTGAATACTGAAATAAGTCTGTGAGATCTTGCTGAACTCAGACCTGCCTCGGACATCCACAAGTTTATCCACAAGTTTAAAAAAATGTGCAATCACTTTGGCACTAATTTCAGTACCTTGTACCATTTCTCAAAGCTCTAGACACAAAAATCAAAACGGTCATCACTTGTAACACAGTCTGTCCAATTTTCAAAACATTGCATTGTGCATTCATGTCTTTAAAGAAACCTTGCACTTGCAGATCTATTGGTTCAATTAACTCATTTATCATGAAATACCATAGGAACATTAATTTAGATCACCCACACACAAGATACCGGTAGTTTCACTGTGTAGTTGTTCGTACAATCATTAAATATTGTAGTACAAAATATGTGATACATGTTTCATTATGGTACTACATATAAATGCATCACTGTAGAAGAACTAGTACAGAGAATACTACCGAAAGAGTGGAATCATTGAACAAAATCTGACAATTATTTATGAAATACAATAAAATCACAACAGGTTTCTTTGAATCAAAGCAAAAATAATTAGCTACAAAAAAGAAAAAACTACAGTAAAACGTCAACTTACCATAAAAAACTAAACAAAGGGTTTATTACTGTACTATCTTTCCATCAACCCTGTCCTGTGGATTTGGCCATAGGTTCTCATCCACATCACAATGGATGTTTTCATTAGCCAAACATCTTCGGCAGTAACGGGTTGTAATTGTAGATGGGCCTGAAACCATGCTTGCACCATTGAGCACGATGGAACCTGACATTATCCCACACAATGTCATAGGTCATGCCATCAGCTGCCCTCCTGAGATTTATACGCACCACGGTCTCTAGAGTTTACAGAGAACGGTGCGATAAACAAAACACATTCAGTGAGCGGCAGTTATGTGGGCAAAAACACCATGTTTATGAGAGAGGTCAGAGGAGAATGTCCAAACTCATTCAAGCTAGCCAAGCAATTGGAAAAAGTGTTAAGAGTTTCGAAAAATGTGCATTTTGATCATCGGTTGTGAGTTTTGTGTTGAGAGATTTGAAAAATGACATCAAGGTTCTGAAATTAGTGCCAAAGTGATTGTAAAAAACTGTAATAGGATGGAGGAAGGAATATCACAAAATAACAGAGAAGTTCTATTTTTACAATTCTATTGCCATAGTCACAATCATTGCACGGTGGTAATTCTATTCATATTGGACACTCCAGGTGATCCTGCCTCACCTCTGCTGAATGGCCCTAGTGCTGAGAAACAATCTGGATCTGTGTCGGTCTGAAGTGACCCCACACAGGTTTAATCATTAGCCCTCACTAGAAGTCAACAACAAGGGGTTTGAGGCTGATTACAGCCCCCAATTGAAAACCCGATTGAAGGAGAGGGATTCCCATTGGAGGAGAATCATGTATTCCAGCAGCCTCAGATGGTGCGTCCGACACTACAGCCCTGTCTGTTTCCTGTAGAAATGTCACCCAGCACACTCACATTTAAATACCCTGGAATAATATCACAGGTATTATCAAATAAATGGTGCTAGTATTATGTGGAGAAATCTAAGCACACTGTATATCATGTACTGTATGTGAAGTATTAAGCTATAAATCATGTATGTGTAGTATTATGTTTTGAAGTGCACATTAATCTATATATAAAACAGGATATGCCGGTCCATTTTCACCACCAAAGGCATTGAGGTTAGGGCTGGGCGATATATCCTGAATAATGGTATGGCGGTATGGAATCACATACCGATACTGGTATGGTTTTTACAGTACTGATATTTTGATAGTGTTGAATTTTATGAAAAGTTATACAAATTGGATTACTTCCCTGTCAGTTTTGTCCTAGGTTGGTTGAGGATAAAACCATCAGAATGTAGAACGCCCATTTTAACCACTTAGAATTAATTTACTGGAACGAATAACAAAGTTTTTAATTCTGCTTAGATCTTTTAAAACCCACGACTGCGTGACCATGCACGCCTCCAACTCAATCATCAAGTTGGCAGACGACACTACAGTGGTAGGTTTGATTACCAACAATGACGAGACGGCCTACAGGGAGGAGGTGATGGCCCTCGGAGTGTGGTGTCAGGAAAATAACCTTACACTCAACGTCAACAAAACAAAGGAGATGATCGTGGACTTCAGGAAACAGCAGAGGGAGCACCCCCCTATCCACATCGACGGGACAGTAGTGGAGAGGGTAGAAAGTTCAAGTTCCTCGGCGTACACATCACGGACAAACTGAATTGGTCCACCCACACAGACAGCGTGGGGAAGAAGGCACAGCAGCACCTCTTCAACCTCAGGAGGCTGAAGAAATTTGGCTTGTCACCGAAAACACTTTTACACCGCCTGGTACGGCAACTGCTCCGCCCACAACCGTAAGGCTCTCCAGAGGGTAGTGAGGTCTGCACAACGCATCACCGGGGGCAAACTACCTGCCCTCCAGGACACCCGCACCACCCGATGTCACAGGAAGGCCATAAAGATCATCAAGGACAACAACCACCCGAGCCACTGCCTGTTCATCACGCTATCATCCAGAAGGCAACGTCAGTACAGGTGCATCAAAGCTGGGACCGAGAGAATGAAAAACAGCTTCTATCTCAAGGCCATCATACTGTTAGCCACCACTAACATTGAGTGGCTGCTGCCATACATATAATGCATGTATCACTAGACACTTTAAACAATGCCACTTAATATAATGTTTACATACCCTACATTACTCATCTCATATGTATATACTGTACTCTATACCATCTACTGCTTCGTGCCTATGCCGTTCTGTACCATCACTCATTCATATGTCTTTATGTACATATTCTTCATCCCTTTACACTTGTGTGTGTACAACTTAGAAATTGTTAGGTTAGATTATTCGTTGGTTATTACTGCATTGTCGGAACTAGAAGCACAAGCATTTCACTACACTCGCATTAACATCTGCTAACCGTGTGTATGTGACAAATACAATTTGATTTGATTTGATTTGAGACAGGACTCTACAAATGGATTAGTCCACTCAGACAGGCCTCTACAATGGATAGGCCACTCAGACAGGCCTCTACAATGGATTAGTCCACTGAGACAAGCCTCCACAATGGATTAGTCCACTCAGACAGGCCTCTACAATGGATTAGTCCACTCAGACAAGCCTCCACAATGGATTAGTCCACTGAGACAAGCCTCTACAATGGATTAGTCCACTCAGAAAGGCCTCTACATTTACATTTTACATTTAAGTCATTTAGCAGACGCTCTTATCCAGAGCGACTTACAAATTGGTGCATTCACCTTATGACATCGAGTGGAACAGTCACTTTACAATACTGCATCTAAATCGTAAAGGGGGGGGGTGAGAGGGATTACTTATCCTATCCTAGGTATTCCTTAAAGAGGTGGGGTTTCAGGTGTCTCCGGAAGGTGGTGATTGACTCCGCTGTCCTGGCGTCGTGAGGGAGTTTGTTCCACCATTGGGGGGCCAGAGCAGCGAACAGTTTTGACTGGGCTGAGCGGGAGCTGTACTTCCTCAGTGGTAGGGAGGCGAGCAGGCCAGAGGTGGATGAACGCAGTGCCCTTGTTTGGGTGTAGGGCCTGATCAGAGCCTGGAGGTACTGAGGAGCCGTTCCCCTCACAGCTCCGTAGGCAAGCACCATGGTCTTGTAGCGGATGCGAGCTTCAACTGGAAGCCAGTGAAGAGAACGGAGGAGCGGCGTGACGTGAGAGAACTTGGGAAGGTTGAACACCAGACGGGCTGCGGCGTTCTGGATGAGTTGAAGGGGTTTAATGGCACAGGCAGGGAGCCCAGCCAACAGCGAGTTGCAGTAATCCAGACGGGAGATGACAAGTGCCTGGATTAGGACCTGCGCCGCTTCCTGTGTGAGGCAGGGTCGTACTCTGCGGATGTTGTAGAGCATGAACCTACAGGAACGGGCCACCGCCTTGATGTTGGTTGAGAACGACAGGGTGTTGTCCAGGATCACGCCAAGGTTCTTAGCGCTCTGGGAGGAGGACACAATGGAGTTGTCAACCGTGATGGCGAGATCATGGAACGGGCAGTCCTTCCCCGGGAGGAAGAGCAGCTCCGTCTTGCCGAGGTTCAGCTTGAGGTGGTGATCCGTCATCCACACTGATATGTCTGCCAGACATGCAGAGATGCGATTCGCCACCTGGTCATCAGAAGGGGGAAAGGAGAAGATTAATTGTGTGTCGTCTGCATAGCAATGATAGGAGAGACCATGTGAGGTTATGACAGAGCCAAGTGACTTGGTGTATAGCGAGAATAGGAGAGGGCCTAGAACAGAGCCCTGGGGGACACCAGTGGTGAGAGCGCGTGGTGAGGAGACAGATTCTCGCCACGCCACCTGGTAGGAGCGACCTGTCAGGTTGGACGCAATCCAAGCGTGGGCCGTGCCGGAGATGCCCAACTCGGAGAGGGTGGAGAGAAGGATCTGATGGTTCACAGTATCGAAGGCAGCCGATAGATCTAGAAGGATGAGAGCAGAGGAGAGAGAGTTAGCTTTAGCAGTGCGGAGCGCCTCCGTGATACAGAGGAGAGCAGTCTCAGTTGAATGACTAGTCTTGAAACCTGACTGATTTGGATCAAGAAGGTCATTCAGAGAGAGATAGCGGGAGAGCTGGCCAAGGACGGCACGTTCAAGAGTTTTGGAGAGAAAAGAAATAAGGGATACTGGTCTGTAATTGTTGACATCGGAGGGATCGAGTGTAGGTTTTTTCAGAAGGGGTGCAACTCTCGCTCTCTTGAAGACGGAAGGGACGTAGCCAGTGGTCAGGGATGAGTTGATGAGCGAGGTGAGGTAAGGGAGAAGGTCTCCGGAAATGGTCTGGAGAAGAGAGGAGGGGATAGGGTCAAGCGGGCAGGTTGTTGGGCGGCCGGCCGTCACAAGACGCGAGATTTCATCTGGAGAGAGAGGGGAGAAAGAGGTCAGAGCACAGGGTAGGGCAGTGTGAGCAGAACCAGCGGTGTTGTTTGACTTAGCAAACGAGGATCGGATGTCGTCGACCTTCTTTTCAAAATGGTTGACGAAGTCATCTGCAGAGAGGGAGGAGGGGGGAGGGGGAGGAGGATTCAGGAGGGAGGAGAAGGTGGCAAAGAGCTTCCTAGGGTTAGAGGCAGATGCTTGGAATTTAGCGTGGTAGAAAGTGGCTTTAGCAGCAGAGACAGAGGAGGAAAATGTAGAGAGGAGGGAGTGAAAGGATGCCAGGTCCGCAGGGAGGCGAGTTTTCCTCCATTTCCGCTCGGCTGCCCGGAGCCCTGTTCTGTGAGCTCGCAATGAGTCATCGAGCCATGGAGCTGGAGGAGAGGACCGAGCCGGCCTGGAGGATAGGGGATATAGAGAGTCAAAGGATGCAGAGAGGGAGGAGAGGAGGGTTGAGGAGGCAGAATCAGGAGATAGGTTGGAGAAGGTTTGAGCAGAGGGAAGAGATGATAGGATGGAAGAGGAGAGAGTAGCGGGGGAGAGAGAGCGAAGGTTGGGACGGCGCGATACCATCCGAGTAGGGGCAGTGTGGGAGGTGTTGGATGAGAGCGAGAGGGAAAAGGATACAAGGTAGTGGTCGGAGACTTGGAGGGGAGTTGCAATGAGGTCAGTGGAAGAACAGCATCTAGTAAAGATGAGGTCGAGCGTATTGCCTGCCTTGTGAGTAGGGGGGGAAGGTGAGAGGGTGAGGTCAAAAGAGGAGAGGAGTGGAAAGAAGGAGGCAGAGAGGAATGAGTCAAAGGTAGACGTGGGGAGGTTAAAGTCACCCAGAACTGTGAGAGGTGAGCCGTCCTCAGGAAAGGAGCTTATCAAGGCATCAAGCTCATTGATGAACTCTCCGAGGGAACCTGGAGGGCGATAAATGATAAGGATGTTAAGCTTGAAAGGGCTGGTAACTGTGACAGCATGGAATTCAAAGGAGGCGATAGACAGATGGGTAAGGGGAGAAAGAGAGAATGACCACTTGGGAGAGATGAGGATCCCGGTGCCACCACCCCGCTGACCAGAAGCTCTCGGGGTGTGCGAGAACACGTGGGCGGACGAAGAGAGAGCAGTAGGAGTAGCATTGTTGTCTGTGGTGATCCATGTTTCCGTCAGTGCCAAGAAGTCGAGGGACTGGAGGGAGGCATAGGCTGAGATGAACTCTGCCTTGTTGACCGCAGATCGGCAGTTCCAGAGGCTACCGGAGACCTGGAACTCCACGTGGGTCGTGCGCGCTGGGACCACCAGATTAGGTGGCCGCGGCCACGCGGTGTGGAGCGTTTGTATGGTCTGTGCAGAGAGGAGAGAACAGGGATAGACAGACACATAGTTGACAGGCTACAGAAGAGGCTACGCTAATGCAAAGGAGATTGGAATGACAAGTGGACTACACGTCTCGAAAGTTCAGAAAGTTAAGCTTACGTAGCAAGAATCTTATTGACTAAAATGATTAAAATGATACAGTACTGCTGAAGTAGGCTAGCTGGCAGTGGGTGCGTTGTTGACACTACACTAATCAAGTCGTTCCGTTGAGTGTAATAGTTTCTACAGTGCTGCTATTCGGGGGCTAGCTGGCTAGCTAGTAGTGTTGTTTACGTTACGTTGCGTTAAAAGAACGACAATAGCTGGCTAGCTAACCTAGAAAATCGCTCTAGACTACACAATTATCTTTGATACAAAGACGGCTATGTAGCTAGCTATGTAGCTAGCTACGATCAAACAAATCAAACCGTTGTACTGTAATGAAATGAAATGAAAATGTGATACTACCTGTGAATGCGACCGGGTTGTTGAGTCTATTCAGAAGACGTTGGCTAGCTGTCGGCTAGCTGTTGGCTAGCTGTTGGCTAGCTAGCAGCGTCTCCTACGTTAAGGACGACAAATAGCTGGCTAGCTAACCTCGGTAAATTAAGATAATCACTCTAAGACTACACACTCTAAACCTAAACTACACAATTATCTTGGATACGAAGATACGAAGACAGCAAAGACAGCTATGTAGCTAGCTAACACTACACTAATCAAGTCGTTCAGTTGAGTGTAATAGTTTCTCCAGTGCAGCTAATCAGTGGACGTTAGCTAGCTGGCTAGTGAAGACTACGTTAGGACGGCGAAATACGATAATTACGCAATTATCTTTGATACAAAGACGGCTATGTAGCTAGCTGAGAAGAAATTGCTAAGATTAGACAAATCAAACCGTTGTGCTATAATGAAATATAATGAAATGTAATGAAATGTGATGAAATGTGATGAAATGTGGACAATGGATTAGTCCACTGAGACAAGCAGGAGTTAGACAGGTGTCTCATGTGACATAAAAGTGTCCATGTATTTGCCACTGCTCTATACAAAACAAATATTGGTTGACTAACAGCCTATCAACCAAACAAAATACCATTTGGGGTCAGCCCTACTGTCCACACATGCAAATTGCTAAAGTTGATGCAAGTGGATAATTTATTTTCAGGCCACTATATTTGTAGCGATTCATCGTTAGACGTTATCAGATGAGAAACACCAGCTTAATGAGAAAACACAACCGTGGGTGAGATGACTTAAAAGGATCTGAGGGGACCTAAAGCGCCATCTTTCACATATTGGAAAATGAAGAAAGCTTTTGAAAATTGGAAAATGAAGAAAGCTAATTTAACTGGAAACAGCTCATGTCCCCCACTACCACTATGTATATAACTCAGACTGTGGCAACTTCAAGACAGCTTTTTAATCAAATGAATTGGCTGCGGACCGACTTTTCCGAACCTTTCCTCCCGACAGCTAAAGGTCCCGAAACCTCTGCACATGTGCAGGACCCTCCACTCAACACACAGTCTTTGCTCCAGAGAACAGGCTACTCTGGCGAATGGTTCGAGATCACATATAACACAACTGAATATAATAGCAGAGTATAACGTTACTCTAAGACAAAAAACACCATCTCATTTCTTATGAGATTTTAGGATGACTGTGTGAATGGTCACATTTTTATCTCATGTGGTCTCACCTCAACAGCGTGCCTCACTAGGAAAAATATGTGCTTTGATTTACATTTACATTTACATTTAAGTCATTTAGCAGGTAGACTATGCTACAGTTTGTTAAAAACATCTGGTCTAAAACTCACTCATTGTACATAATTCAAAACAACACTGTAGGCTACTATGAAACTGTAGGCTACAACTCAAGAAGATCTAAATGTGTAAGAACCGACGCTGATGATGAGAAGCAGGTACGGAGAGTGAACATTTCTTTAAGAACGGACATGGAACAGGACTGGAACAGCGTCAGAACAAGGTAACACAATGACAAACGACAATTAATGCAGAAGCGGGGGACAACCTTGGGAACAGACCAATATAGGGGAGGAAATAAACACAGGTGAGTGAGTCCAGGTGAGTGTAATGAATCGCTGATGCACGTGACGAGGGGAGCAGGTGTGCGTAATGATGGTGGCGGGAGTGCGTAATGATGGTGGCAGGTGTGCGTAATGATGGTGGCGGGAGTGCATAATGATGGTGACAGGTGTGCATAATGATGGTGGCGGGAGTGCATAATGATGGTGGCAGGTGTGCGTAATGATGGTGGCGGGAGTGCGTAATGCAGGGCATTTTTTAAATAAATCCTCATCAATCTGAGTACACAATACTCCATATTTACAAAGTGAAAACTGCTTTTTAAACTATTTGGGAAATTTATTAAAAATAAAACAAAACATAAATACCTTATTTACATAAGTATTCAGACCCTTGAGAATGAAATTTGAGATCATCCTTAAGATGTTTCTAGAAATTGATTGGAGTCCACCTGTTGATTGGACATGATTTGGAAAGGCACACACCTGTATATATAAGGTTGACATTGCATGTCAGAGTAAAAACCAAGCCATGAGGTCGAAGGAATTGTCCGTAGAGCTACCAGACAGAATTGTTTCGAGGCACAGATCTGGGGAAGGGTACCAAAAACATTCCTGCAGCATTGGAAGTCCCCAAGAACACATTGGCAGAAGTTTGGAACCACCAAGACTCTTCCTAGAGCTGGCCGCCAGGCCATACTGAGCAATCGGGTAGAAGGGCCTTGGTCAGGGAGGTGAACAAGAACCCGATGATCACTCTGACGGTGGTTTCTCTGTGGAGATGGGAGAACCTTCCAGAAGGACAACCATCTCTGCAGCACTCCACAAATAAGGCTTTTATGGTAGAGTGGCCAGACGGAAGCCAGTCCTCAGTAAAAGGCACATGACAGCCCACTTGGAGTTTACCAAGATGTACCTAAACAAGATTATCTGGTTTGATGAAACCAAGATTGAACTCTTTGGCCTGAATGCCAAGCGTCACT